>NC_132937.1:47805682-48129293 GCF_034638445.1 Ciconia boyciana
TTAATTCTTGTCCTACTTTGGAAAGAAAGACAACTAATAATGTCTCTCCCCCTTCCCAAAGAATGTGTAGAACTGCATTAGCCTGCCTTTTTTTTAAGATGGTATACTCTAAATTTTTAGCATAAGTGTCACTAAAGTCACCTTTAGTGTTTCATAAAAGTGTACTTGAGGACAGAACTAGATACCTATTATCACCGTCTTATTAAAACAAGGCAATGAGATGGATCCATTTGTTTAACTAGCCCATTTTATTTTGCAGACTTGCAATCCATTCCACTATAATTCTGCCACTGATCTACCTAATAATAGTAAGGAAAAATCCTTTTCGGTTTGCCATGGGGATGGCTCAGGCACTTCTGACAGCCCTCATGATTTCTTCCAGGTAAACAAAAGAAACATTATTTTCAGTAATGTTCTTAGTAGTAATTGTTTGTGCTCTGATTTTATTGCTACTTTGTTACATACCCTGATTTCACCTGGACAATTCTAAATACCCTGGAGGTTGAAATACTGCTTTCATCACTATTTCTGTAGTACCCAGGGGCACTACAGACTGCGCTGGCCTTACACCAAATGAGAGTCTGCCACTCCGAGGAGGAGACAGTTCTTTGCCATTCAGTTCATTAGTCACAGACTTGCTAGAGTTTAAGCTGTTGCACTGTTTCTGTGACTACATGCATCATGATGATTTTACCATGTAATTTTGAGGATAACTAAGACTTTGTTATTTCTTTCCATAATTAGAAGGGATAATAAAATTTACTTTGCTTTAAAAGCCAACTCTCACTTTCATGGTGCAGCCTTCCTACCTGCCTTAGATCTCCATTTGAGTCTTAGAGCAGACCAGGCTCTGAGGAAAAGGAAAGATAAGGGAAATGGTATGCTGTTGCCTGTGCTTACTTTGTGTGTTTATCTATGTGCCAGTTCAGCAACTTTGCCTGTCACCTTCCGCTGTGCGGAAGAAAAAAACTTCATCGACAAAAGAATTACCAGGTTCGTTCTTCCAGTTGGAGCTACCATCAACATGGACGGCACAGCTCTTTACGAAGCAGTAGCAGCTGTATTTATTGCACAACTGAATGACTTAGAACTGGATATTGGCCAAATAGTTACCATTAGGTAAGACTGAAGCTATCACACACATTTTGTTGGAGGTGTTTTTTTAATGAACAGTACATTAACATACCCCATGGGAAAGTTGAAACTATCATTCACAGCACAGAAAGTAACAGAAATATTCTCAATTCTTGGCGCAAGGCCTTGCCTGTGCTGCCTGATTGAGGAGGTAGGATGGGCCAGGACATGCAGCTGGTATACAGCATCGTTCTGGAAATTGTCATTATTCTTCCACTGCAAACACTTGCAAACCCAACTCAGCCTCTATGTCTGACCTGTCCAGTTTGCTTGTTAGTCATGCATTGCCAGTTATTCTGCAGCGTAACCATAACAGTATCTATACATGACTTGTCCTGTAAACTTGTCACCAGACTTTGATACTATTCAAGAAGAAAACTGAAACATTTGGGTTTCTTTCTTACAGTGAAATAAGCCTATTTGTGCCAGAAAACAGAGTTTCTGTGAGCAACATGTATTCTGAATGCTTTTTCTGGGCTTTCTTTGGGATTTAGTGTCACAGCTACAGCAGCCAGCATTGGGGCTGCTGGTGTCCCCCAAGCTGGACTTGTCACCATGGTGATTGTACTGAGTGCCGTCGGCCTTCCTGCTGAAGATGTTACTCTGATCATTGCAGTTGACTGGCTTCTGTAAGTTTAAGGCACTTGATATTTGATTATTTTTCCTTTTTTAAAATGTTTACATAAGTTGTGTGGGAGCATGTGGGTCTGAGAAAGAAAGCAAGAAAATAATTTAGGACCGTTGCAGGAATTGGACATTCTTCTTATGGCCAGGCTTGTTCAATATAGATTTGAATGCAGAGGTGGCTTTAATTCTGAGAGAAGTCCTACTGCATGGGATGGCAGTGAATAACCTCACATCCAGAGGTACTCTCAACCTTAAAATAGCGGCCACAGCATTAATAAATCATGAGCATAATACTCTGGAAAGACAAATTTGACAGTACCAAGGAGTGCCTCCGGAGTGTCAGCTGCCACCATATTATGCTAAATTCATACACCATTCATAAAAATCAAATGCAGCCACAAGCAGAACATCTCAGCTGATTTCCACAAAGCATGTAAAATCCATACACTGGAGAAGAGGTAGTGGAGCACACCATGAACTAAGCAAAGGTGGTCCTGGACTCCACATGCACACACACGCGGGCTGTACCTGGGTCTGTGCTGCCAGCATTACTTTGCTAGGGCTGTTCCGCACTGAGAGTTTTTTAAAGACCCAGACACACACATGCAAACTCAGAAAGCATTCTTTATGCTTGATCCTAACCATCTCACCTCAGAGCACATCAAAACCCGTCAGTCCCTTAATTAAGCTGTTCTTTCTGGAGAGAAACATTTTCACCAGAAATTCTTTCTGTTCAACTTACACCGAGATGTTTCTCTGCTACTTTTGCAAAATCCCAAAGAATCACAGAGTGTATTCTGCAGTTCAGAAGGACGTCAGCAGTCAGTTTTGTCCCATGATTTACTGGGAAAGAGTAACAGGGTTCACAAGTTAAGGAGTATAACTTTAGTTTGTAACACAGCTTTTTTGCCTCCTAAACTGTGCGAGCTTTAGTGCTCTGACCAAGGTCTCGTTCACCTTCAGTAACTCAGCATGGATGGTATTTAACTGGTATCAATGCAGAGATCTTAATCATTTCATAGTCTCTGCATGTCTTCTTAGGCTCATATTTACACTCAAGGTAAATGCATTCCTGTTCCTCCCCCACCCTTTCCAATCATTTTCTTGAAGGATTTCTGGCAGCAGCCTATGTATTTAACTGTTATATAATAATTTATTTGATTATATAACTCAGTTTTGCAAGCTGTAGAGAGAAATGCCAGTCTCCAGAAAGCCAGGGCTGTTGAATGGATCCAAGAATCAATTCAGTTTCTGTATAAGAGTAATTGCTCCAAACAAAACAGTTCCAGCCACAAGTACCTTCTCCCCATCAACTGTCTGCAACAGGGTCTAACAGGTTTGTTTGCCGTGCTCCACAATCATTTTGTTTTCTCCAGCTCTCTTCTTTTCCCAGTGGGGATTTAGTTTTGTTAAGGATGGTGAAGATCAGTACAAACTGCTGGCTCAGAGCAGGTATCTAAAGAAGAGTGTAAGAACAGAACAAATGTATATGGTTCTTTTCCCAAAGTACTCTCCTAGCCTCCTGCAAATTGCAGCTCACAGAGTTCCTGAGCTAGAGGTGGTTTTTATTCTAACAGTTCTCGGTAGATTTCTTCTTCTTCCATGAATGCCGCATTGCTTTTGGGACCCATATAAACTTTTAGATTTCCACAAGTCCTGTGGGGAGGAATTCCACAACCTAACAATGTGTTGTGCAGATACATATTTAATTTTGTCTGGTTTAATCTACGTCCTAATCACTTTATTTGATGCCCTCTAATTCTTTTATGGGAGTGAGAGAGAGAGAAAGAAAACAGTAATTCCCTGTTTCTCATAATAATCATAATTTTATGGGTCCGATCTCATCTCCACTTTGAAAGTCCACAATTAATGTGATTCTTAGGCACAGTATGAGTACATAGAAGCTACCTGTTCCAACATGAAACAGACAAAGAATTCAAGCTGTTTCTGATTCTAATTGAGATATTTTTCAGATTAAAGTGTCTTGCTGTGTAAAGCAAATTAAAGATTAATTCCATGTACCAGGGATCATTGGCAGTGCATTTTGCACCTCAGCAGATGGAATGCACATCATGACACCACGTAGATTATTAACACTTTCACCATTTGTACTTATTGCCTAAAATGTATTATTTTGCAACCTGCTAGTAGTGGCTCATTAACAATCCTCTAGTTAATTCTGAACTTACCAAGGTTTTATTACATAGGCTTGAAGAGTACTTCCATGTTTTTAATGAAGAACAGAAAAATTTTGATAATAGAAGTAATATGAAAGATGAGTTTCCAGTGCTGTAGATTTCCTCATTTGTCACACTGATCCTACCAGAATTTTTCTTTCCCCCTCTCTCTTCCTTTCACTACCATATATTTCCTTTCCACATGGAGAACACACGGGCTCTTAAAAAGAGCTAAAAGCTCTTTAAAGAGCTAAAAGCACTGGAGTTCAGCAGCTGTAGTAGAAAAATACATATATGAGACATGGTGGTTCACTTCATTATTGTTTTTGCAGTCCCTTCTATTTGTGAATATATCCACCTCAACATCTCTGCACAGACAGAGCAACTCATTCTGCCACAAAGCCCTTGCAGTGCTTTGTAGCTGCAAAGAAAAACAGGGAAGGATGACCTTCCACTGTCCCTACCTTACTTCCACACCAATTTTCAAACTTTGCTATATTGCATGGTTTTGTTGCTCCTCTGCCAAGTAGTGGCAGATTTTTAAGGCCTGCAAGTCACATTTCTGTTGGGAGAAAAATCAACAGTACAGAAGTATCATATTTCTTTAAGTGATTTGTTTAATACAACTTTGTACTTCAACCTTTTAACAATGAGAAGCTGACAGAAGATAGCCTTTCCCATTTCCAGGGTTTGGGCCAGATACTGAAGATACTGGGCTAGGCGCTCCTCTGGCTGAGGAAATGACTGTTAGAAAGACAAAAGGCACAATGCAGACTCTTCTGCTGCACCCCACAGTCTCTCCTCCCAACAAAAGCAGTCTCATCACAAAGAGAACCAGCTGTGTAGCATACTTCAAGGCCTGAGAAGTGATCCCTACATCATTTTGTAAGGCTGCGCACAGCAGTGTGATTACTGCTCTAACAGACTAGTGACGTGGCTTGCGGTTTTGCACACCCTGTACAAAGTAATTTGTCATGAAAGTGACTCCAGGTTTCTTCAAATACATGTGGGGAAAATTCTTTTTCTTGTTTTACAAGATTTTTTTCTTTTAATTGCAGAATTACCCCAAACCTGCACTGGGAAAAAAACAGCTCTGCATTTGCTAGAGTAGCTTACTTTTACTAAAAGGATTTTCTAAGTAACGTACAGAATGGTTTGTCTGACAACATTTTTGTTCCATAGGGATCGATTCAGAACAATGGTGAATGTCTTGGGAGATGCCTTTGGTACAGGGATAGTGGAGAAGCTCTCTAAAAAGGAGCTGGAGCAGATGGATGTCACCTCTGAAGTCAACATAGTCAATCCTTTTGCCTTGGAAACAACAATACTTGATAATGATGAATCAGAGACCAAGAAATCGTACGTCAATGGAGGCTTTGCTGTAGATAAGTCTGACACCATATCCTTCACGCAGACATCTCAGTTCTAAAGCCAGTAGCTTTCAGGTAAAACAGGAGCACTAAAGGACACGGCCATATGCAATATCTCAAAAAGCTTAAAGGGTAATTGAGAATGAATTACATCTCACGTGCATTTGATTTACTACACAGACTCTGATTCTCCTTACCAGTTCTGCCCCCTTGTCATCACCTCTCCCAACAACTGGAACTCACCACATTTAGTCCTTGCATATAGGTTGAAGAAAAAGACAGTTGTAAAATACTTTTTTTTTTTTTTTTTTTTTAAGAATATACACTATTGCTGAGGCTATGAAATGCCTCCTTGGAATCAGCATGCTCGTAAATGGGTATCTTAGCGGGGACAGCCAAACGTGTTTTACTCAGGAGTAGCACAGCATTTCACATCTTACCCACATTACAAAGCACCTGTGTGAAATTCCTTTTAACATCCTTGCCTTCTAAACAGATTGCACTGTATTTGACACCTACTGTAACTTGATCATGTGCCAAAATAATCATTTCTGCAGCTGAGAGGATACCACTGGGGTGATTCAGGAAGGAACAGACCAGAAAGGCCTTGTAATAAGTATTTTACTGTGCACAGGGTTTCATTTTTCTTTAATTGTGAAATAATTGGGCATGGAAGAATTTCCAGTGTTTATGTATCTTGGTTTCCCCATGCCTTTCATGTGAATGCCAGCTGCTGGGATTAGCCTTCAGATGTGAAATAAGTTGCTGTGGGTTTGCCCTTCTGGCATTTGAAAAGTTTTTGTAACGTAATACTTCACCAATTTAGGTCCACTTTGATGACCTCCTAGTACATTTCCATCAGAAGCAGAAGTAAGTCAATTTACTGTTGTTCACCTTTGACTCTTAACGAATATTAATCAGCCCAAAAGTAGGCAGAGGTCATGAAGATGAAAATAGACTATATAGCAACGCATAGTGCAAATTCTAAACCTTCCCTCTTTGGAATAAAAACAGATAAAATATCAAGAATATAGGAGGCATACCTTTTTCTAGAAAGAAGCCACTGTCACTAAGCTTTTGACACAGACTGGTTGGTTTTTTGCTCCTTGGTTTAGTTTGCCAGCTGAACATGCAAGTTTGTAGCTGCAACACTACTACAGTGCCAAAATGTCAGCTAAACTGTATCTTATGAAGCATTTCTGGACCCAGAAAGTCATGTGTTCAGGTGGCTTGCTATGGGATAAGAAACACCAAGAACTTCCTCAAAAGAAATACTCATTTTCTAAAACATTTTATACACGATTTCCATGGTGCAAAAATCACTCTCTCAAGGGAGGAGTTGCTGTAACAAATTTTTTTGCCTTGCACATTAAAGTCATTAGCCATTTTATATGTAAAGTAAACTGAAATTCATAAACAGTTCTTTGTTTGTAAATAAGCTTGTGGTAAACATAAAATTGCACTCATATGCTAACAAAAAAACCTTCAAGTTCCTGCAGTGTTATATACTCGATTCAATCCTACACTTTTGTATTTAAATAAACCAGAAGCGTGCCAAAGAGAACTGATTAAGAAAAGAAAATATTTACTGTAGGTTTTGATAAATTGCACCTTAAATCAACAAGTCAATGAGACATAATACTGTATTTAAATTAAACATTGTAAACTATATGGAAGTGTTAATCTAAGTATTGGTATGTTTATACAAAATAAATAAAACGTACAGATTGAGTAAATCAATCTTTTACCTGTGCAGAAATAGTATGAGACAGTCTTTATTTGTACAGTTTTGCTCACGGGAGGAAAAACCACACCAGTTTCCACAACTAGCCTATAATCTACGCTTTGTCCTTCCTTTGCTTTTTTAAGTCACCCTTTTATGATCACCCCATTATGTAGTCACCCTGTTATGATGTACTGTGAACAATGTTCCTAACGTGTTCTAAATAAATAATTTCTCTCTTAACTCTTGCTTTAGCCTACCATCCTCTCCTTACTGTAGAATATTGAGTTCCTTCAGCTATACCAAGAGAAACAAAACTGGTTAAATTTAGGATTTATGTTATCTTCACTAGTGACTCAGCTGTAGCTTTGGTGAGAATTACTCTCTTCTTCCAATAAAATAAATGCTGAAGAGCACAGTGCTGAGATTGCAAGAAAACCCTCTAACTGTGGATGATCTGGGTTGGGAGTATACTATTAAACATACACTAAGCAGGGGATTATTTATTTATTATTTATTTATACAGATCAGATTCAACTAAGCATGGGTTGATGGTGCTGTTTTGCCATCTGTTCACCACCAAGAGACCAAACCATATACTGAAGATACTGTTAAGTCCAAGGATGCTTTTCCTGACACAGTATTCTGAGTATGTACTTTCTATGCATGTGGAAACATCCTGCATGAGAAATACAACCTCTTCTCCATAGCCTCCTGGTCTGGAAGCTTTGGAGAGTGGTGGAGAGTCTCCCATCAGAAAAGCACCTGCAGGTTTTGGCCCTTTACACCATGTTGTTATGTTCCTGTAGGGTCTTTGGGGCTGCAGAAGCTATCACAGGATTGGACCCTGCATTTTGAATAGCATGCGTGGCTTTAAGTCATGGAAGACAAGGTTACCCACTCACGCATCCCTGCTGAAATACTCAGGGAGTTGTAGTTGACTCCGAACACTGTGAAAAGAAAACACCTGAACATAAACATACACAGGTCTGTCAACATGCACAGGTCAGCTATATCAGCTCCACAAGAGGTTAAACTGCATAAAAACAGTCATGACACATGCAGTTCACTTGTTCTTTACCTTCCCTGACAAGAACAGAAACTGCCTAGTTTGAAATCTTCAAAGGCACAACCAATCACTCCCCCAAACTCATCGTTAGGTCCCTCCCCTAAGTTACAGGCCCCGTTTGACTACCTACATGTACCTTGTACCAATGTACCTTGGAGCATCTCCTGTCACCCAGCAAGTGAGATGCCAAATAATGGAGCGTGCACAGTTGTGCAGAGCTACAGCCAGGCAGAGTTTTCCTGTTTCTCCTTTCCATGTTCTGTGCCTGCAGCTTTTCCTTGCCCAGCACCTGGCAGCACTTGGCAGACTGCAGAGCACAAGGAAGGCAGGATTGCCAGGGCATAGGAGGCAGACCAGGCAACAAACAGCAACCAAGTCACAGCACCTTGACCACCAGACCAGTACTGCATGCTGAACGTGTGGAAAGTGTAATGGGGAAAGGCCGTGACCTGTTTATAAATATTCCGTCTGGAAGCCAGTGTCTCCATTGGCTGTTGGCAAAGGCAAAATCTTGAGTAGAAGAGATTTTTTTTTTCTGACCCACTACTCCTCATAGGGTTTATCAAATGTTGCGCTGTTCTTGACAGTCTCAGTTGGCCCCAAAAAACCTACATCATCACCAGCATTCAGAAAAATGTGTGAGGAGGAAAGAGCAGCAGAGAGGAGCTGTTACAGACTGACCCTAATCCCTGTTCCCCATCCCCCTGTGCTGCTCAGAGTGGGATGGAGGTAGAGGAGTGAGCAAGGAAGGAGTGACCTGGGAGGAAGGGGGTTGGGTCGGAAGGTGATTTAGATTTTGTGTCTCACCATCCAACTCTGGTTTTAGTTTGCAATAAATTAAATCAATTTTCCCCAAGTTGAGTCTGTTTTGCCTGTGACAGTAATCCGTCAGTGGTCTCCCTGTCCTTATCTCAACCCATGAGCTTTCCCATCTTATTTTCCCCCCATCCTTTTGAGGAGGGGTGAGAGAGTGGCTGGGTGGGCAGCTGGCAGCTGGCCAAGGCTAACCCACCACAGTGATATAGACAAGATATACATATATAGAATTATAAGTAGAAAGGAGTGTATACATGTTTATAAATATATATTTTATTTATTTATACATAGATACACTACACCCTGTACTACGTGATATAGGTACTACTACTGTCCTACACTATATAACAGGTAATATACACACATTTATCAAGATACAGGAATACGTATAGCCCTAAAAGCAGAAGTATAAAATGGGTAAAACATTCCTCAGTAAGAGCTAATGGAATGAATAGGCCAGGTCAGGGTCCTGCACTTTACCAGGCTGCAGAGCAAGCACTGCATGTCCGGGGTGGGGCGCTTGAAAAGAGCAGAGGGATGCCAAAAGGGTGGCGGGGCACAGACATGTTGGAATGTGCCTGAGGGCTACAAACGCCTCCCAGGAGGCCACCAAGGGTCCCCTGGTGCAAATCCTGTCACATGCAGAGACCGATCCTGTGAGCTGGACGGAGAAGGACAAGACCTTAAGGGAATCCCCCAAACGGCCATGTGAACCAGAAGAACCGTCTGATGGGCTGCTGAACCACAAACTGGATTTGGAGGTAAGTGTCACACAGAGAGGGTGGGTGGCGGTGGGAGCTCCCTTTGCCCATGGTTGTGGGGGATCTTCTAGCCACCTGTAAGACCACTATGGGGTGCAGGCTGCTGCTATATATGTTGCCTTATCCTTAGGTCAATGAAAGTCCTAAGGTCCTGAAAACCTTACAAAAGGTTTCAGGAAGCTCTGTCTGACTGAGTGAGGGGGAATCAGGAGCGTGCCGTGACTTGTCTGCCTTTCTGTCTGGGCCTGCAGCAGCCAAAGAAAGGAGCATGGATACAGCAGTGACAGCAGTGTTCAAGGAAAAAAAGGAAAAAGCCTAGAGAATTCTCATTGGCAGCCAACTCCCCTCATACCCTGCTAGCAAAGTTTCTCTGTACTTGAGTTAAGTTGATTGTCCAGTGTTTCCTTTCGTAAGCTTGTGTAATAGCGTGTGAGTAGAGCTCTATGCCACAGCTTCTGTTAGCAGAGATCTACTGTCCTCCTGGGGAGGTAGGAAGCTTTGGGCATATAAATCCCCTTTTTGAAGCTTCTAAAAGGCAAATTGCTGATCTCAGTAGAAGCCAAGTGGCAACCTAGCTTGCAAACCAGGGTGCTTATAGCTTAGACAAGGCAGCAAGAAACCACTTTGAAAGATACATGTGGTTATGGCAGAGGTGGATGCACTGTGGGAAGCAGACCTGGTGGATATGCAACAGTTTTCCATCATAATGTTGGTGTTTAGTACATCTTATCAGTGATAAACATACTATCCAAGCTTGCCTCAGCCATTGATCCAAAAGGCAAAAATGTTCTGAGGTAGCTGGGGCTTTTAAAACAATTTTAGAAGACAGTGCAAGCCCAAGAAATTACAGAGGGACCAGGGAAAAGAATTTTTAAACCAGCCTTTAAACAAGCTGTTAAAGCAGATAATGTTCACCATGTTATTACTAATAATGAAGTAAAAGCCTCTGTCATAGGCCGTTTTAACAGGATTCTAAAAAACAAGATGTGGAGATATTTTACAACATGCAATGCTTCTTGCTACATTGATGTGTTGTCAAAGTTTTTAAAGAGCTATAACCATAGCTTCCACCAAGCTATCAGAGCCAGGCCTGTGGACATGAACACTTTAAACTCTGCAAGGGTTTGGAAAACCATATAAAGGGTTGTGTTTAAAATTAAAGAATCTGCGCCTCTGGTCAAACAGGGAGACCTCATCAGGGAGTCTAAAACAAAAGGGAGATTTGAGAAAGGCTATGAGCAGATGTTCACAGATGAAATTTTCATAGTAGCTGAAATTGTGAGAAGGGGACATGTGCCTGCGTACTACTTAGCAGATTGTGGTCACAAAGCAATTGAGGGGACATTTTACCATGAAGATCTTCAAAAAATAAACCCTGACGAGGACAGAATCTACAGCAATGGGAAGAACATCGCTGCAGAAGGAAAAGGAAGAAAGAAAACAGCTGCTGGAGAAGTGACGGGGCTGCCCCCAGAAATTTAACAGTTGGACAGGAACCTTCCACATCCACAACATCTAGTGATCGTCAGCAGAGCAGGGGAAAAAGGAAGGGTGGCAGATGGGGGATCATGGAATATCATGCTGCCCAGCAATGCCAGCACCAACGTCTTTCCACAATACACCAGCATGAACTTTACTGTAGAGCTGGTGAGGCGCCTTGAGTACTCAGGCAAGTGGGAGATGGGGCTGGTGGAAATACAGTACCCACACAGCTGGGATAACATCAGCAAAGATGCTACCTTTGAAATACCACTGCAGGGTAAGATACGGCAGTATACTTTGCAGGAAGGCTATTATCTGTCCCTCTCCATGTTGATGGAACATGTGAACTATCATATTAACTCCCACAAAAGAACTTCAGCCATCAACTCTCCAGCAGTGGGCCTGATCAGTGACCCCATCAGAATGAAAACAAAGCTTAAAGCAGATAAAATCCTTACACTTGTTCTACAAACAGGATCTAGCACATATTTTGGGGGCTTCTCTGCAGGTTGCTGCTAAGAAATTGCCCTGTCTGATGGACATCACTGGAGGGTTTAACTCACTCCACTGCTACACACATCTTGCAGAGCACCAACTTGTTGGGGAATTTGCAATTCCATTATTGCTCTGTGTTCAACCAGTGATAATAACAATGAGATCATTACAGTGACATACGATAAGCTGCCCTATGTGCTGGTGGACCACCAGCACATCAACACAATCAGCATTGAAATAAAGACTGACCAACATAAGCACGTCTCATTTGCTTTGGGTAAGTGGTTGTGAACTGCATCTTCAACCCTGGAAGTATGTACGATTTTAAGAAACCACTCCAAAATAGTTTTGGTAAAAATTTTGGGGACCCATCCTTGCATGTGAATTATTACAGAGCCCAGGCTGGCAACAGTCTCCCTGGTTTTCAAGCTGTTCTGTGTGAAGTATGGTGTGGGTGTTCCAGGTATATTCTGTAGCCTGTTTAGAAAGACCATCCCACAACTGAAAAGGGGTTTGGAAATTGTTAAGCAACATATTAACAAGATACTGCAAAATACATGTTTGGACATGTTTCCAAGGTTGTCCCAAACAGGTTGGAAATGCCAGCAAATCAGGAAGGCTTGGGGCTTGTTTGTATTCAAATAAAAAACCATAAAATAAAGAGATGCATGTCAGGCCCCCAGAGGGAAGGTCCACCCAGCCCTTTAAAAGAAAAAGGAAGGGGGACACCAGACAACAGTCTGATCAGGACAAGAAGAAGAAAAAGAACAAGAAGCCAGGCCAAATGGTGCAAAAGAAAGAGAAAACCCAGAGAAAGAGGTCCCATTCTACCTATAGAAAAGGAAATATATTTTAAAAGGGAAGGCTTTCAGTCATGGCTGCTCAGAAGAGTGTACCAAATCCAAGCTGGATTTGTCTGACGTGTCCCCAACACAGACTTGCTTTGAGAAAAGCCTTTTTATTGAGGTGCCTTCACTTTTCACGGTTGCAGAAAGTTGGTACCTCTGGACTTTTTCATAACTGAGAATGGGGAAGATTACATAGATCTGAACGACACCCTGCTGTACCTTTTGCTGCAAGATTGTAAAAGCTGACAGGTCGAACCTATGTGCTGGTGAGGCTGTGGGCCTCATGAGTTACTCACTGGACTCCGTTTGCAGCCAGCTGGACGTCAGGCTGGGGGACCAGCTGTCACATCCCCGCTGAGTTGCCTCTCGATTACAGCCATGACAGATTGTCCATGCATTTCTCCATGGGGTGGTTCTACAATGACACAGCCGGGCAGCAGGAAGCGGGCACACTGGATCACATCAGTAGTCAGCAACTGTCGGCTCTGATGGCCCAGAGTAGTACTGAAATATTTGGACTGCTCCATGGTGCTCTGTTCTTTCAAGGCAAAGCTTTTGTTGAACGGTGTGAATGTAAAAATTGAGCTGATGTGTATCGAAGACAACTTTTGTTTCATCAGCTCCCCAGCAGCAGGAACTGGTCATTACATCTGCCTCGCTGTTTGTGAAGAAAGCACGGGTGATGCCTGGAGTACGTTTGAGGCACACTGGCACATTACTTATGGCTAATGCAAAATAGCCAGTGCACCAGATGGGCATGAAAGTGTCCAGCATACCAGCCAGCAGTCATACTGGCAACCAGAAAAATTTGTTTCTGGAACAGCTGCACAAAATTCTTGTTATTGGGTTCATAGATAACACCACTTTTAGCAGCTATTATGCCAAGAACCCTTTCAAACTTAAAGCATTATGATATAAATTTTGTGGCCCTGTATGTGGATGGTGAACTAATGCCAGCGAAACCAAATGCCAGCACTGCAGCCCAATTTTGAGAATGTCCGCTGTGTGAGAGAGTGCACACAGCTTGTTCAGACGATTGGCAGCTATATGAAAGACCATTCCCTGCTGGCTGACAGGGACGAGTTTGCCGGTGGCTGTACCCAGTTTGCCTTTGACCTATCTCCAGACAAAGAATGTGCTGATCACTATTCCCAGATTAAAATAGGAAACCTGAGAGCAGAAGTACATTTTGCAGGGGCCTTGGTCACCAGTGTTAATATGGTTGTGTACAGGGTATTTGACAAGATGATAGAAATAAACCAGTGGAGACACGTGCTCGTTGACTGCATGTGAGGATGGACACTGAACAGCTTCCTTCTCTTTTTTTTCAGCAGACCCCTATGCCAAAGAAACATTTCTAGGTGTTTACCTGAGCTACTGGCTCCCTGGGGCCTGTGTTTCTCCAGGACCAGCGAGCATAGTTATGAATAGCACAACTTCCCTGGTTGTCCCAGTTGCCCTAGTGTACTTGGTGCGTTCTTCTGATACTGTGTGTGCACATAATCCAACACCTCCTGAACTACATGGTCAGAGGCCTCAGGAGTCTCAAGGGGCTTTTCCACTTCTGTCTGCATAGGAAGCACAGGGGAAAAACAGCCCACAAGGCAAGTACACCTTTACTTTGACCATCCCAAAGCAGGTCGTCAGGGTGTCAAAATTCTCAAAAATAACTTTGGGGAGTCCAAAAGACTATTGTTTTGTTTTGATGATGAAGGGAGAGAGGCTAGTAAAATCATAGACATTTATCTTTTCATTGGGAGCTGCTTTGTAATATGGACAAATGGTCCTGCCACCAACAAGCCTGCCACCAAATTTGTCCTGCCACCAACAAGCACATCTCTGGAGACCAGCGGTGTGGGCGGTTCGATCCTGGCTAAGAACTGTGCAAGCTTCCCATCTGATTTTGACATAGCAGCCCATGCATGCTCCCATATAGATCTGATGTGGAAACCGACTCTCTTTAGGTAGTCCCTCTCTTGTTGTGTTGCATATACAAATATCCAAAGGTGGTCTCCACCAGAGGGTTCTGGTCATTTTCATGGTAGCATTTGATACAGCCATGGAAAAAGCACCATTACATTCAAAAGCCATGGACACCCCATCCATAACTGCATAGGCATGCAAGAACTATTTGATATTCACCACCTTGTAATGCCTGATTTTAGTGACAGATTTTAGTGTTTTCGTTTTCAGCCACATACATATGCCATTGAAGGGGGTTTGTATATCTCTTTTTCCTTGAATGATAGCCATCTGAAGGAAGAGTGCTACTGTGTCAGGTTTAAGAAACATAAACCAGTATGTGGACATGCAAGTAGAGGCCAGTGTAGTTCACTGTAAGGGGTCTTCACCTTTTCACTGTCTTCTTTCTCATAGAATGTGTGACGGGTTATCACTATAATCTCATTCCTATAAGATTTCAAAAGTTTTTACATCTTGCTGGCAATAGTAACTCAGTTGTTTTTGCAAGTCAAAAATCTCCTGACTAACTGTGTGCCATGCCAAGAACTGTTTTTCCTCTTCAAGCATCATGCTGTCCACCCCATAATATTGCAGTGGTGGAAGAGGCCCCACATAAATTTGGTTTTCAGCAGTGTTGAAAATATGGGGGAAATAACCTTTGCAGCCCTCCATAGCCAAAGCTTGGGGAGGGCTGCTCAGTTTCATGGGTAGAAAATTTAGAGTCAATAAGACATATACTCAGGCTGGGTACTTCTATGCGCGTGAGTTCACGGCTTTGGGTGATAAAACTGCACATCCTTCAGAAGCCAACCAACAACAAAGTAGCCATCCCAGCCTTTGGCATTATGTGCTAGGAAAGTATAGCCCTGAAACTTTGTGTCCACAAACAACTGAATAAAGTCTACAAGACATGTCCTCCCATTCTCATTCAGTTTTCCATTCTGCCCCTTCTTCTTCATCCCAAGGGGCATCTGGTGCCTACTCCATGGAAAAAATGTAGTTTGGGTTATGTGTCCCAGTTTCCTGCATACATTCCATCGTCATAGATAATATAGTCCTGCCCTGCCTCTGGATTTTTGATCATGGGCATCAAACACCAGTGCTGGTTTACGTTACAGATCTGTTCACAGCACAGCCCACACATCCAAACTTTACATTTGTGATGTTTTTCTACATAGGCTTTACACTTTTCATAGAATGCTTAGCCAAACAATTGATTTGTTTTTTAACAGCCAGGGCCTTGTGCCTCTGCAAACATTTCCCAGACCTGCACGGCAGCCTCCAGCTGGGGCACCTTATCTGTCCCCAGGTTAACTGCACAGTCATGAGACAAGCAGAGCCAGCAATACTATTTATGGCTATGGCCATGGTTATACAATGTATGACAAAGCTCACAAAAGTTTCTTACCCCAAATACCTTCCTAACATCCTTAACACCTTAGTAATGTTAATTGTGTAAAAGAAGGAAACAGATCTTGCGATATTGAAGACCATCATTTGGCTTAAAAGTCCCCCAACCCATTTTCCCCCGGACAGGAAGATGATGAGTATATTTACACGTTGCAGATTCTCAAACAAGGAGATGTCACTCGGCATGACCTTCCTGTGCACCCCAGCTTGTCATGTAGCTCTTCTGCTCTGCTTAACAATTCTGCATCTGTTAGATCCCTCACAGCTGTATGCTCTGTGTAAGACTCCCGGCAAAATAGAGCTTATTGTGACTGTTATTTAGATGAACTAAATAACACCACTTTTTGTCCTTAGTTTTGGAATGAAAGATGTGCTGTAGGGTTCTGCATACCCCATTCCTTATGGCTTTTACAATAATGGTAGCTAGGCAGAAAGACTGATCAAAACACAGCTCCCTCTTACTTTGCAAAATAGTACTGACTCAGTCTAAAAATTTCGCAGCCTTCATATAGCATAAATTAATAGCATGAGATTACAGAGTTATGCACGCTGGCAGTTTCAAGACAGAGCTGAGTGTAATCACCAGGTTCAAACAGATGGTGTAAATGATCAAAAATCTGCTCTAAACCCCAAACAAGTGTTTCATAAGCTTCATTTAGTGGCACCTAATCTAAATAACTAAGCTGTATTCTTCTACATATTGTCTCGCTTTGAACCTTGGGATCAGCCATTCCCACTGCTGAATATGCACCACAGAAGCCATGGGGTGATCTGCCACCTCCTGCACCACCCCTGCTACATTTGAGGGTGGGGTAAATCTGGGCATTCAAACGCCTCCTTAGTGCTTGGAAGTGCAGCCAGTGGAACCCCTGGGAAACATCCTTGTGCTTAACAGCCTCTTGCTCTTCAGGGTGCTGCAGTAACTGGGAAATCCCTTCCAGGGGGTCATCTTCTACTCTAGTGGGAGACTTGTTTACTGGCCCACTAGTTCAGAAAAGTAGTTTGCATATAGGAGCCCCATAAGCACTTGCCAACAAGACACTTGCTCTTTCTGCAGTGGCTGTGGTCTCTAAGAGCACAGGGCTGCAGTGTGTGCCCCAAAGTCTGTGTCTTGCTGCTTTTGCAGTAATCATTGCCTAACATGCATGCTTGGTGTTCTGCATCTTCTTTGCAGCATTGCCCTAAGGACAAAGAGACATATATAATAGCACAAGTTTCTAGTTCAACACACGAAAAAAAAAGGCAGATTTGCATCAAACAGACTCCTTGAAATACGAGTATTTAATTTGCTAATACAGTCTGGGTAAAAGTGGGAAACTCTGTTAGCCAGTCAAGAACAAGAGTGAGGCTAAGAAATGACTGGCAACCCATGACATTCCAGTCATCTCTGTAGTTAGAGGTGGCCAGCCTCAAAATAGGTCTTTAAAAAGCACTTTAAAGTCAAGTAACCAGTTTTAGAAGGAACAGCTCTGATGGTGTACAGAGCTGCAAATGGCCTGAGAGGGTCAAGCCCTGCTGCAGGAAGGGATTTAGACATTTGGCACAAAACCAGAGTTGACTGGATGTCAGCAGAGAAATCCAATTGTTCTGCTGTTATTTTGTGTCATCAGAGGGTCCCAAGGCAGACTTAACACTAGAACAGCTGACAGGTCAATACCAACTGGGGACTAATCAATTTGTGTAGCATCCAGCTGGAGGTTACAAAAAAATCAGAATCCAGTTACAGAGCCTGTATTAGGAAACTACCTTAAAAATCTCCCATCTTTGTTCCTGTTGAAACATTGCCACAAAGGCTAGTAGCTGGAGAACAGTATATTAACCACTACTTTAGTCACTGTCATTAATCTTCCCCAGAGCACATCAAGCTGAAACTTTGAGTAACTCCCATTGACCAAGCTGTACTGATAATGGCAACAAGACCATTTTTTTAAGAGGAAGGTGAGAGCGTACCTAAGAGAAGTGTTACACTGGCTAAGTCAGTGTAACAAAATCTGGCCTATGATATTTGCAAATAGAATAAAAGAAATTTTGGACGGAGCTGAACGTGGTATGTGGAGATAACGCAACAGTCACAGCAAAAAATAAATATCTTTAAGACAGAAAAATAATGCTGCATCTTGGTGTGGACTCTGCTGAGCTGCAGCCGGGGATGAGCAAGCAGTTGTGATAGTTGAAGAGCAGCCTTCTCTGAATTAAAGGCAAATTAAGGAGCTCTGAAATCAGTAGAAGCCCCTGCTCACAGAATAGCTCAATAAAGGGAGAACACATTGTTCCAGGTAGAAAGAGGAAAGCAGTACAGTGCCTTGTAAAGATGTAGTGAAGGACTATAGAGTGCAAAACATGTAGGCTCTGAACTGATGAAGAAACCACGGTAGTGGAGGAAACACAGACTGCAAGCACAAGGAGAATATGCACAGCAACCCGATTGCCATGGACCATTTCTGGAGGGCTACCCATTCTGCAGCTGTTGGCAGGAATATCGGTCCTACAGACCTTGGTCCCAAGTGACCAAGATTCAAGTTTGGTATGCTAACTGCGTGACACATTGGCAGGACACACAGGAAAGGAAAAAAGAGAAGAAAACAGTGTACCTCACACTTACTCCCATTTCAGGATTGAGAATTGGGATTTACTACTCTAAATATATGTAAGTCTTCTGGGACTCCTGCAGACCCAGAAGCATCTGTACCCACACTCTTTTTCCAACTTACGCTAGTTAAATGAAAGATGTAGCTGCACAAAACCTGGCCCCTCGACTTGACCTCTCCGCCTTTTCACAAACACGCGCTTTTAGGTGGCAAGATATATGTTATTAATCCTTTTTCATAACCTTCCAACGTTTTCTCTTAGTCACCCAGTAAGTGACTCATTCTTGCCAAGGACACGAGTTAGCTCTGCGAAAACTCTGCTGCCTGAAGTTCCTTCTAGGATGACGTATTCTCTTTCCCTGTTCTCAGAGGTCCTGCTCAGGCTAATTGTTTTATGGGCATATGTACAAACAGCCTATTTTTGATCAATATGCTTTTCCTGCTTATTAAAGCAAAGCATCAAGGGCCTAGTAAGGTAATTTTTTTCTTCATCACCAGAGCTGCAGGCAGTGTATCCCAGACAATTAACAGCATAAGGCAAAAATACAGCTCTTCTCCTGTTCAGCAAGCTCAAGATAAGAACTGCACTGCACATTAGCAGGAAGGGCACTGACCTTCATTTACCAAAAATATTTTAATTTAAAATGCATGTGTTAGGGGGGAATAGAGACTGCAGTATAACAGAATGTTGCAAGAACATTGTTACAAGCTATCCTCTGTAATAAAGGCAAGACATGCAATTAATATCTTCTATTTATCCCCTGGTATTGCCATTAGGGGTCAAAAAACTGTGAAACCATGTCACCAACCAAAACATACAAAGGCAAATCAAGAAAACAAGTCAGTAACCCAATTCAAATAAGGACAACTGTGACCATGCTGCAGCAATAGGAGCTAAAATTATAAAAGCAATTGACTACTCCATGGATTTCCATGGTCACTGTACCTTGGTAATTTGTTATTAAATGAGAAATAATTATGTGGTGAAGCCAAGTTCTGCATTTTCAACGGAAATCTAAATTTAAAACTGCAAGGATTCGTTTCTCATGAAGATCCTGTTTCTCTTTATAAATTGATAAGGAAAACCTATTAATAACAAAAACTTACCTCCGTGTGTTCACATCCAGAAATCTTGGCAGATTCAACTCCAGGTTGGCCTTGGCTTTCCTGGTGCTATCCCTGCAAGATCAGACAGCAACTCTATACTCCTCCTGGGTCACCTGCCCCAGCTTCCACTCCTTATACACTTCCTTTTCATGTCTCCGTTCAGTTAGGAGCTCCTTACGCATTCGTGCCCGTCTCCTGCTGCCTTTGATTTCCTACTTGTTGGGATGGAGCTTTCTTGACCTTGGAGGAGGTGATCCTTGAATATTAACCGGCTCTCTTGGAACCCTCTTCTTTCCTGGACCACATCCCAGGGGATTTTTCAAAGCAGATTCCTGAAAAAGGCCAAAGTCTGCTCTCCTGAAATCCAGGGTTGTGTTCCTGGTTTTTGCCTTGATATTGCCTCTCGGGGTCCTGAACTCCAATGTCTCATGGTCCCTGCAGCCAAGGCTGCCCCTGACCTTCACATCCACAACCAGTTCTTCCCGGTGTGAATTAACCAGTAATGTAGCATCCCATGACCTTACTGAAACATCCGCACAACATTTAGCAACAGAAGGAGACTCCTAAGCTCGCCGACCTGAGTTTTGTCTTCATACTCTTTGCCATCTTACTGCCAAATGTGTTAAAAAAGTGGGCAGTGAGACTTGCTGAGATCACACGAAAGCTCCAGCCCGAATCTGGCATTGGGGAACACTACCAGTGCTTTGAGGGGATTTATATTTTGGCGTGGAAAGCAGAGAAAGTGTAGTGACCGGCTATCGGGACTGTTGGTCTAGCACTAAGGGGCTGTCCGTTCATGTAATCAGTGCTTGGAAGAGGGAAAAAGGAGTCTTTTTCCTACTTGGGAGCAGGGATCAAGTCAACAGGAATTGGGAGCTGAGGACGTGTTTCTCTGAGGAAGAAGGAACCTGCCTCTCACAGTAACAACTCCAATTGCTTCTTTCATGGCAACATTTCTTACCTTCTAAAAGAAGACATCCTCCTTTAGAATGATTTTCACTGCGGAGAGTTGAGGGCCAGCGCAGGAAATTGAGAGTAGAAACATTGTTCTCGCTTCCAGAAATAATATGTCACTTTATAGTCCTAAAACTTGTGTATGTTTCTTGCTGTACATTTTGTCCTGAAATTTTACGTTACCTGGGAAGTCTCTAGTTATGAAATTATATCTAAAAAGCAGAGCGAACTGTGTTTTTAGAGGAGGTGATTTTACAAAAAATGTTTGCATTATGCCGTGTACATACTTTTGCACTTTTGAGGAGGAAAAAAAAAGCACAAGAAAGGGAGGACGAATGAATTTACTATTGTCTGTGAAGGCTGCAGATGCTTTACATTAGACAAAGTTTTTGTACGTTAAGAAGTGCATCTTCCTATTATCTGCTCATTTTTAGGTGGACAGTTCTAAACCATTCAGTGAAGTAACCTCGCCGTTACCTTACCATAAGGCGAAGCAAAGTGAGAGATCAGCTAGAGATTCTCTGCAATTCCATGTGAAATGAGGGGCTTGTAATTTGCTGCTAGTAATAATAGAACAGGGCTAATACCGCTGCTGCTATTACCGCCCGTCTCAAACCAATCTTTTAAAACTATATGCAGGCTTGTGCTGCGTTTCAGTTCAGGTGAACTGTTCACAAAAGAAAACACTGTTTGGGATGGACAGGTAGCAATACCTGGCTAGAAGGGGCAGAACGTGAACAGGTAGGTGGGACTTCCAGCCCGGGATTTCCCCCTTGTTAAGCGGCATACGCCTCTGGAGAAAGCCGATCTTGAAGTCATTTCAGGAAAAGGGGATCCCGATGTCTTTCTTCTTCACTCACTAAGGTTGTATGTCTTAACTCCAGTTGTTTGTTGTTTCAGTGAGGACCTCTGAAGGTCCTTATCCAAAGTCCATTCACATGAATAGAAATACTTACGTGGGCGGGGGGGAGCCAAATCCCTGCGTCAGTATGATGCTGTACCAATTTTCATGTGTCATCTGTTCTGCCCCTTGTCATATGCAAAGTATTCACCATCCAATCAGCATATTGGGAAAGGACAAAGCAGTCGTACAGCCCAGGAAGATCTGCGCACTTCTGTTCTGAGAAATAGCTTGGCACAAATCAGTCCTTCTCATTCATGCATATTTCTTCAGCGTACCCAGAAATTTCAGAGGCATTATCTAATGGAGGCAATTTCACAGCAGTATTTTCTCCAGATGGAAAGACTGTAACGCAAGTACATAACGTAACTGAGATTACAAAGAGCATTTCCTGTAAGAAGCATGTTGTGTGATATCTCTTTTACTTTCGTGCTAATGTATTGAAAATACCAATGTAAGATTAATTGCCAATAAGATTAATTGCCAAAGTACTTTTTTTTTTAGCTTCATCTTTTGATAACTGTGAAGCATCAAATACCTCAGTTAAGGTAGTTAAAAAATAACAAGTGCAAAATCGTGTCTCTTCTGTTACCACGTATTCTAACGGAACGGTTCCACGAGGAGGGTTGATGGTTCAGAAGACAGTAATGGGTAATTCTAGTTATCTGCCATGGAGAAAATGTGAGGGACATGATACCTTGGCACAGGGAAGATGAAAGGCCCGCAGAAGTAAGCAAAGATATTTAAAAAAAAAAAAAAAAAAAATCACCCCAAATCCTTAATTTTGCAAAAAAATAGTGATAGACTATACTGAAGTTTCCCTGCCCAACTTTACTGTTTACAACTGCTTACAACTTTACAGGCCACATTTTAATAAAAACTGTAGAGAAGTCTAGCTTCTAAGCAGCCTACAACTAAGCCAAAATGGAGAAGACCAAACGGCTCTTTGCCAATGCCTGTGTTTGACTTGGACGTGTAGTGAGTAACAACATACTCGTGTCAGCACTGGTCTAACTTGCTTGACTATTAGCAGCAGCAAAACCAATGTAATATGATCTTGGATGGGAGTTTCTTGTGCAAATACAGCCTTCGGTCTAGGATTCCTTGTACAGTTGCTAAAGGAAGTCACTGCTAGCACACTAAAAGATCAGAACTGACTTGAGACCAGGTCAGCATTTTGTCACATGCGGCATCGCTTACATTGGACTCCACGGCAGTGGTACCCAAGAAGTTGTAGCTGTGTCAAATGTGCAAAAGTCTTTCACACAAAAGCTCCAGCTGGGCCACATCATTACAGCAATATGATAGAGGGTTGCTTCGCTCTCAGTCATGAATTCAAACCTACCTTAGATTAGCAGTCACAGAAAGCGATGAGTATTGATACGAAAAGGCTCTAGAGCCATTGCTCTGCATCTGCAGTATAGCCTTGTGCTGAAAGGGTTCGTGTCCTGACCATCTCTGTCGAGTACTGCTCAGCCAAAATACCAAACTTGTGGCAGAAAAGAATGTTTGCTCTTCACGTGTATTATGCTTGGTCGTTCTCTGCCTGTCATTCCTGGACTGTCCTCTAGGTTCAGTCAGACTCCAGCCTTTGTAGCAAGGCCCTGGTAGAGCCAGATAGAATGGTATTTCATCTGTTTTTAATGCCTGTTCATTACTAATTGAACTGGCATCTGCAGTAACATCGGAAAGAACATTGAACGGACAGCAGTGAAGTAGCAATCATCTAAGGTAATTACCACCAGAAAGAGGTTTGAAATCGAGTCTGAGCTAAACATCTCAGCTCTTTCCATAGACGGTGGAAAGACGGTGGTTTGTTCTTTCAAAAAATCACCATCTAAGGAAACTGGGGTGTATCATATACTAGCAGTTCTTAGCTCTCCTCATTGATTATCTAAACTGGACGACTAGTCAAAGCTGGATGCCAAGCTTTCACGTGGCATCCAGCCCATTTCATTGCCCATTTCATTGGGCAATGCTAAGTGAGATGAACAGCGCGCATACTAACCTGCAGTCAGTATTATCAGAGGAGCCAGAATAATTTTGACGCCAACCATACCACATCTCATCACCTGTTCTAGACACTAGAATTTGCCTTCAGCCATTTTCCTTATCCTCCTCTGCGTAAAGGATCCTTGAAAGGCATACGATATGTGTCTGATGAACGGCAGGTTTGCAAAAGAAGTTAAGGAGACACAGTTTTAGGCCCTATCAATTAATGCCATTGTTTTTCTCTCAAATATCAGGCATGCTGCTACTTATGTCTGATATCAAAGATGCGATCGAACGGTCTTTCTATATCTCCCGCTCTTCACTGAACCAAACCGCTTTCATCAGCGAGTGGGCTGCCCCTCTGTTTCTTTTTCATTGTTTAGTCACAATCCACTTGAACTCCCACGTTGCAAATGAAGGTGAAAATGTCGGTTTTGTAAAAACCTCTCTCAGGGCGCTTCCGTGTGGCACGTTTTTCCCGATTCCCTCACGTGTCAAGGGCCAGCACAGCTGGCTGGGAGGGATGCTCATTAGCCTAATGCAGCAAGGTAAGCTTTTGTGCGTAAAGACAGGAGCAGCTTGCTCGTGTTTCCTGTGGTGTCCCACCCTCTTACAAATGAGAGAGTATCTGGCTAAAATAATGAGTTTGACTGGCTTTTGTCAGCCGCTCATCAGCATGAGGAATTTTGCTTATTTTGTTAATTATGGGCCAGAGTTTTAAGGGCTTCCATTGCATGTGCCTCACAGTGGGTCTGCGTACCTGCTTTACGTTGGGCCTGACGAGTTTTCAGCTTACCTCTAATACCCCCCTTATTCTTCCTTTCCATAAAGTGGATGACAACTTCTCCCTTCCTTTCTTTGCCCAGTCGCTTGCTTTTGCTATGTCATGTGTCAATTCTAGGTATGGAAATTTGCTTCCTTATTCCCCAGATGATCAAGGAACCATCTGAACAGGCTACTTCTGAACATGATTCATCATCTCTTGGAACAGATGGACCTGTGAGTTACTTGCGTTATCCTCCCAGCCAGAGGGATTCAGCTTTTCACCGTGCAGCTTCATCTGCTACCTCCCAACACCTCAAGTCACCAAGTCCTTGTTGGGACTCCCTCTGCTTTTCAAAACAGGTTACTAATTCTTAATCAAAGCAGTTACCTGGGTGACTTTGTGCTCTGAGAACACAAGCTGAGTGACCTGAAAGATCCACGTCCTGACTTCTTGGGCAAATTGAACTTAGGATTCTCAGATGAACTCAGTAGAAAAATTGTGACAACTCTTCAGGAAATGCTTTCTTTGTACGGATATATAGAAAAGCCATGGCTCACCTAGCAAGTCTCCTTCGGTGCCTAGGACTAGGCACTTCAGAAGGGGCGTGAAAACCCATGTAGAATACAACTGCGTGAAGAAATACCCCGAAGAAAGTTTTTGTCACCCCTGTCAATTGACAGTAGGCTTTACGCCCTGAAGTGTGAGGTTTATGTTCCACGCAAATTCTTTATTTCTCTCTATGATACGCTTTCATGATCAGGAGATAATTTTTTGCAGTTCCCTGGAGAGTTCCGCAGTTGAATGGTGGCTCAGGTGGACAAATACAACGGGTGTATTCCCTTCCATTGGTTTCACATTTATTGCTTCTGAATTTCACAGTGTGTGCTCATGATCCTTATCTGGAGAGGGAACTGAGATTCAGTTGCCCTCCTCTCTAGGATACAGCCGCCTGTGTCCTTCTGTTTTAGCTGGATGACCCTCCCCTTCAATTTGTGTAGGAAGAACCCCGCGCGCTCCGTTCATGAACGCTCGTTTAGGCCAGGAATTTTTTGTGGGGTGAGCATTAGTGGGTTTAGAGCATGAGAGCATTTTTTGGGTTAAGATTAGTTTCTGAGGAGCATGAGCAGCCATTCTTGGTGCTTGGAGGGCATTCTCCAAGTCCCTTTGGGTTGGAGAACGTGCAGCATCTATCCTGTGCCCTCCTTCAGGCCCAGCTCTCAAGCCAGACAGGGTCACTCTGAGCAGTGAAATACTAGGCGCAACTGGCTGTCAGCTTTGGGGAAGAAAAGTAGGTAGACTCCCATTTCTCCACAGAGTGGCTTCCTTCTCACATAAGTAGGGCAACTCTGTTTTGCTGTTTCCTTGCAGGACCTTTGGAGATCAATGTGCAGTGGTATGCTGTGGAATGCAGGTGTGCACCAATTTCTCTGAGCAAAGGTTCAGGTTGGGTATCCATCGCCTACTACTGTTACTGAGTGAGAGAGCGCTTTTCGCTGTGGCATGTCTTGCTCAACAGACAGACAGATATAGTAATGTTGCTGACTTTCTGCAACCGTGTCCTGTCCCTTCCAGTTCAGCACCTGCCACCTACCCTCATCATGACTCAGGTGAAGGGGGTCTGATCTAAAATTACTCGCTCCCCAAGAGAAGAAAACAGCAACTGCGCAGGCAGTTCAACTTCTAGGCAGGCCACATAAACAAGCCCCAGATGCAGCCTGGCCCTGGAGGATACAGTTTGAAAAAGTGCTGGGGGAGCTACACCCATGTAAATCCCTTGCCTTGCTGCTGCTTTGCACAGGCGAGAGTTTTACTGTGCCTTCATTATTCTGAAGCAGGATCTGATCGTGCTGGGCTCTGAGTAACAAAGTTTTGCCCCACAAACCTGCTGTCTTTAAGGGACCGTTTTGTTTCCCTTTATGCACTAAGCATGCTGGGGATGCGTATTTCCTTCCGCACCCGTCCTGCATCTGCGTACAAACACGCACATAGGCATACCAGGACAGAGTATTTTTTCTATCCATCAGGCAAAGCTATTTTTTTACCACTACTCCCTGAGACCTCAATCCAGCACTGAAACTCAGGTAATCATCCCAATTTCACTGTGGTGAAGTAACAAGACGACTCACAGGCCTCATCACAAGAAGTGCTTTGCTGGAGCAGTCCCTTGGTCAGGAATGATTTCTTGCTGACCATTCTGTACCTGGCTGGGACCTGATTTCCACGTCCTGCGTAGAGTCTGTTGGACGTAAGGGCTGATGGGGAATTTGGGAAAGTGATGGCTAGACTAGACTGGGCTGGGCTGCCTTTGGCAACTTTGGGAAATTTCTCTCTCCCATGGAGAAGGCCCCAGAATACAATGTTACCATTCAGCCTTATGAGTAGCCTTTTCAGGCCGGTTTTACAGACATTGAGAACAGATCGCCATTAATCTGTAACTAGCAAGAGCAAATACAGAGGAGTAATAAGAACTGTGGTGGTTTGTTTAAGGGAAGGGGCCTTCTTTTGTAAATGTGATGTCTTTTACTCAAAAACATGAGCAGTGCTGCCACGTGTCAGTATGTTACCTGGGTGGATTTTACCTGGGAACCTGCTTTCTCGTATCTTTGAGCAAATGAAGTACTGAGCCTTTTCACAACGGGATTTCCAATCACAGAATCACAGAACGGTTGAGGTTGGAAGGGACCTCTGGAGGTCACCTGCTCCAACCCCTGCTTTTTCCTCAGGTCTTGATGTTTACTTGTTACTTGAGCTTTCTGATGCTTTGATTAAACCACACGGTATTTCTGTGAGGTGGTTAAGAGAGGCATTACGCCCACCTCAAAAATAGATGGCTGAACCAGGGGGAAATGCTTTCTCTTTACCCCAGCTGGATATTAAGGCAGTGGCAGAACAGGCAGGAAACCCGGTGAGGGATTCAGGTGCAAAGCACAGGAGCTTGATACCGTTTGGGATGCCCCGTGTGGGCTGCTGCTACTGCCTCAGAAGAACATGAGTCTCCCGGCAGTCTTCCCTCATATCTCCCTGCTTTGCATGGGGGTTTGGCAGCTCTTTCATGTCTAAAAGGTGCCTGTATTTAGGCCCCGGAATCTTAACCTCCCAGCAGGAAGGCACTGCAGTTCAGTCTTACCCCGTGTCTCCATTTCTTTCCTGGTTTTATGTTGGTACTGGTTGGTACTGGCAGTGAAAGCCTTACAGGCATATATGCCCAGACGGCATGGAGATTATAGCAATAACATTGACTTTGCTCTGAGATGCCTAGCAGACTTGTCTGTCTTGTGTCCTTTCAAAGGTGTCGACCCTGCAGTCTGCGTGGGAGGGCAGGACTGGTGGGGTGCAAGCAGTGTGTTTGCCCCGTGGAACCTTTGCTTTGGGCAGGGGCAGCTAGCAGGAGAAGAGAGGAGGGGAGGAGAAAAGAGTGTCAAAGGAGAAAGAGAGGAAACAAAGACAGAGGTGTGGGGGAAGAGACTTCACAGAATACGTGGAGAAGCAGAGAGGACTGGAGGAAAGGATGAGGTCGGGAAGCATGGCTATACAGGGAGGAGAGCGTTGAATGCAGTGGAAAATAGAATGAGTCTGGAGGGCAGTAATGGAACAGGAGCTGGGGATAAAGGAGAGGGCGCGAGAGCTCCGCTGGGAGTATAAAACCTAAAGAAAATGGCGGGAAGAAATAAGTAGCCTGAAGGGGGACAGGGACAAAAGCAGAATTATTTGTGTGCGTCCCTATTCAGAGATTTGATATGAGGGGATGAAGGGATCATCATGATTTTATATGGTGGTTTGAAAGGATGTGACAAACGAGGCATGAGAAATAACGTACGCAAAGGGATCAAATGATGTCACTCCAGAGGGGAACTGAGATGTGACTGCTGGCTCTCTTTCGGTAGGTTAAGTTCCAGTTTGGATCTCAGCTGGGAGAAAATCAACAAGAGGGTGCGGAATCTCCTCACCTCAGCACAGGCCAAGCAGCAGCTTGCTTCTGTGAGTATTAACATTACAAGTCAAGGGCCACCAGTGCTGACCTGACAGCGTCTCTTGGTTACCTACCCCTTCCGGCACGTCAGGATTCTTACCCATTTAGCTACCAATCTGCCCTTGGTCCATACATATGCCTGTTTAGTTGTTGGCAGCCAGTTGTCTGCCGGACAAGGCTGGCCAAGTCCCGGCATGCTCTGTTGCTACGGAGTGCCACAGAACAGAGGCTAGAAGGGATGTCTTGGGTTTCTGTTTGTGAATGAGCACAGCAGTGGTGTCCGTAGCATCAGAAGACACCATATAAATTTAAATAGCACTTGGGACCTCAGAAACAAAGGCCTACACAGCTGCGTCCATATGAGCCCACTGTCATTGACAAGAGAACTGGTGAATCACTGTATTTGTTCTCTTTTTCTGGCTGCAGTAATAGAAGTTGGTCCAACAGGACATTGCCTTTCCCTACAGTCCACGTGCCTCTTTTCCCCCTGTCTTCCAAAAAGGCTACTGCAACCCTGCTATTCCGCATTGGCATACGGAAGGCTATTTCAGTCTGTCCCTGATTTGTGTTTCAGTGACAAATCCAAGCCTGGGGTATTTATTTCGCAGCCAAGGGAAGGGCTATAAATACAAATCACTGATGCTCCCTTCCACCCTCCCTCCCTCCCTCTTCTATATAGCCTATGAGTGGGACTTGCCCAGCTCAGGTGGCAGAAGTGACAGAATTCATGCTCTTACTCTCTTAACTTTTGGGGTTGTAAACCAGCCTAAACAACGAGACTGTAATGATTAATAACCTTGTAGGGGTTAGATGGTAAGAGATCTTGCATGAGTCAGGCTTTCAGGATAAGGCCCTTTGTTTCACTGAGGTAAATGCCCGTTGTTCAGCTAATTGGTAGCATCTGTTTATGGTTTGGGGTTACACAAACATTGCAGGTCTCGGTTAGCCTTGCACTAGCCTGAAGGAACCACCCGAGAGGAAAGAAGGCGAACGTATGAATGAGGATGAATGAACCAGTGCTGCTAGCCCAGTGCAAGACGCAGAAATCAAATTAACATTTCCTTTCGCTTTCTAGTTCTACAGACCCCGTTATTTAACACACCTAGCAGCCGCTGTAAAGAGGCACGTGGCTCACAGCTCCCTACTTAGGTACAAGTTAAAAGGGTTTACAGGGATAGGGTCAGATGCTTCAACTGGGGAAATTTACATCACCAAACTCCAAGCCCTCGGATGATGTTTCCCACTAAATTTATCTGTATTTATCTGGTATTCCCACTAAATTTATCTGTATTTATCTGGTATTCCCACTAAATTTGCCTGTAGCATGATTGCCCACTGTTTGTTTTAGCTCCTGAAATGGTATTTGCTAATCTGTTTATACTTACAGTACAGCAGTGGGAAAATCCAATATCCAGTCATAAACTTGTTTAGCGAGAATTTGAGAATGAGAGGAGGTGGAAAACTGCACAACCGATACTTCAGGCACAGGATCATGAAAGCATTTTCTGTAATACACAGTGCCTACTGTCACAGATACTTGGCTTCCACTCTCAACTGGAAGTCCTAGTTTTTCCCCGAGCAATGTTGTATGCCAATCCCCTTAAGAATGTAAGAGGGTTTTCACTCTCAACTATGAGATAGAGCAGGGAGAGCAATAAAACCTATGAACCTACTATTAGAAAGTGCTACACGTAAAAGACAGCCAGCAGAAGCAATGGTTTATCTCTTTGTGAGTGTGATAGCAGCCACCGTTGTCCTGTCTTCCTACTGTGTCTGACCTCAAACACTGAAGAACAAAATTCTTGATGAAATCAAACAGTGTGTTTTTTCTCACCGGCACTGACGTTTTCCAACGAGGAAGTCAGTTTTCCTAAGTAGGCTAATACTAGTAGTTATGTCTACTTTGGCGGAGTTTACGCGGGAATGACTGTGAGATTGAGAACTGACCCTGCAGCGTATGAGAAATGTATAGGAATGGCTTCCTAGGTTGTCTTCTGTCCTCTGACTCTCAGCAGCTCTTTGGAATGTTGATTGCTACTTACCTAAGTACATGAAACACTTCTCTGATGATAAAAAGTTTGTAATCCCAAAGAATCCCGTTATGTTCAGTGTAGCTGTTCTATCAGTCAGAGACTGTTTTTGTCACAACCTTTAGATGGTGACAGAGGTCCAGCGAATTGCCTTTGGCGTGTCTTTTGGCCCTGTCTTGCTAAAAGAAGGTTTAATAACGAGGCATCCAACTCTTGAGAAGGCTACGAGGGACAGTGTCTGTTGCCCTGAACTGGTTCAACTCTTTTGGAAACAAGTGAAACGTTTACTTTGCACTAGATACTTTTATCAGTTCTCTTGAAGACAAGCAATTAAGTAACTTGAGGTGTTTTTGCTAGGGAGCTCCTAAGAATGAAACTGATGATGTCCTTGAAAGAAGGTCTGTCTCTCTGAGGCGTTCCCTGTACGACGAATCAAAGGAGTAAAGTAGCTGTTTTCAGAAAGGTAAGCAGCCTAAGCCTTAGCCTTTTGATATCCTGAATTTATTCCAGATCCAGAAAGCTTGTAAGTGAGCTGCAGTATCAGCAACAGAAACAGTAGTGAAAATCGTCTAAGCAATCCTGTTTCCTCATTCTGGAACTGCAGGTGATTGTGACAGCCTCTCTTTTACGTTTTTAGCTATCCAGTCACTTAAACTCAGACTCTAAGCTCAGGGTTCTAAAAAGGACGCATGAGATTCACCAGTTTCTCTCTATATCAGTTTTGTGTTTGTGCATGAAAACAGTTCTAAAAGTCTGCCAATAGCTGCTTTTCCATAGAATTCACAGGGTGGGTGTCTCCCTCGGTTGTCCATCTTTGCCAGCATGAAAGACAGATTCTGCATTGGGAATTTTGTGTAGCATTTCTGATTAGCTTTTCAAAGAGGGCAGGTGTTAAGCTATTAAACTTCAGTGCATCGTAATGGAATTGGAGCATCTAGCTCTCTTGGACTTTCTGAGAAGTTCAGCTCTTTGTCAGCTCTGTCATACCAGTGGAGTGAGTAAAATTAGCAAAATACAGTAAAAGCCACAGCTGTCCATTTTGGTGGCAATACAACTGAAAACCCTGTGATTAAGACTCGCTGAAGAGTATGATGCCATATTTGCAGTGTCCCTTTTCTCTCCAGGGTCACATTTACGCACCTTTTTTCTTTGTTTGAGTCCCAGTTCTGAGGCATTATAGTTGCATGCAGCCATCAAACCAAGCGGCAGATGCTCTCATCCTTCAACTCAGTGAAACTCCCATAAAGCAGTCTATGTAAAGTAAGCGCAGTTAACAATTGCAGACTCCGTGTGCGTATTCTAATTTTGCATTAGCGCACTTCATTAAGATTTTAAAGGCCAAACACCGTGACTAAACACATCTTTCCCAAATGCCAGCAGATTCATACTAAGGGGTTTGCATCAGTTTTTTCCTAACCATGCTTGCTTTTAATCTTCTCATTGATATTCAACTTTTGCGAGTAAAAAAATGACCAAATTCTGCCCCTGTGCAGCGGTCTTACCTTTAGGTGATTTGCCTGCATAGAACTGAAAGCAGTCTTGAGCATTTCCTTACACGATCACTTAAACAGTGTCCTGAATAGTGTGACGATATGTGTGGCATGCCTGTCACGTGGCCAGTTCCTCACATGGCTTCTCTTGGAAACAAAGAGTCTGGGCTGTCCGCTCAGCCTCAGGACCCTTTCTGCATGGCCAGGCTGAGATGGCTGACACAGAGTAATACGGAGTGTGAAGAACCATTGGCCACATCCTGGAGTCTTCGCTTGTGCAAGACTTAGGTCAAATTCAGTGGGATTTTCATTTTACTAGGGACACAGGATCAGTTCCTTTATCTGCGTGACACTGACTCTAGTAACCCTAAAAAAGCACATCAAAACGGTCTATGCTTGAGTCTGAAAACCTGAGGATGGCTTTCTTTTTGTATCATACTGTGTCACATCTCTTACTCAAACATAAAATCTTTAAATCTCAAAATTTAAATGTGAATTTAAATTTTCTTTCTTTAAGATTTCTTTTTTTGCTATCTGATGCTGGACAATTGGCTAACTAAATGATTACACTGTGATCTCAGCTAGAATTTTCACTAAAGTTTGAACTTACTAGCTTATTACTGATGGAAATGGAAGTCTTTGAGTCCTTACTGTCATTTGTATTTTCTCTAGCTAGGCACTTGAAATTACCACTAAAATTTTACAGCACTGTAACTGGTGATCTGAAAGGCTTGCATGTTCATAAAAAAGAGTAAAGACTCTTTGCCTGCTTAATAACTGTTTCATATATTCTTCCTCCATCTTGAAGAAACCTTGTTGAAATGGATCTTTAATAGATGTATTTGAAACATCACTTTTCATAAAATACTTCAAAAAATTGAGAAATATACAGGATTTTATTTTAAATAATTTAATGAAATCTTGTAGTTTTTCAGCTTAACTAAATGTTAATTTTTCTGGGCAGCACAGTTATGCTTTTATGTAAGAACCATTTTTCAGAGTAACAGAAGCTTGCAAAAAAACCCCCAAAACACAAACCACAAACCACAATCATATGCCATATACAGACAGTGGAAATAAGCACATAGACTTTGGAGGGGAAATCAGTGCTGAAATTATGGAAGTCAGTACTGGCTCTGGCAAGGTCTTGGTCTAACAAAGGCCAGCCTTCTCCAGTGAGCAGTACCAGCTGATTTGGATAATAACAACATGGCCTGCAAAAGGTGGTCCCATGCTGATAGAGAGATACAGGAGGACAGCTGAGAAGCACTCAGGGTGCTCCTGTGTAGACTGACACAGGCACCGATGCAGTACAGCTGATAAGCATAGTGTGATGAGCATCACACTGGCATGGCTGCAGTGGTTTCAGACCTTCGCTCAAATCTGTCTTTCTGCATGGTGCTGTACTAGTTCAAGACGAAGCTTTTTAGAGGGAATCCTCCAAGTGGCTTCACGCAGACATTATTCTTTGCTACATTCCTTTAAAAAAGAAGGGACAGTATCACAGCAAGGAGCTGGGAGCCTACAGCACAAAGAAGCAGAAAGGAGATGAACAGACAGGTCTCTATAGTGACAGAAGGGAACTTCCTATGGACCTGAGATTGCTGCAGTGCAGCCATTCAGTTGACTAAAATCAAGCCAGCAAGTAAGGACTTTTCCTGGACCTTCACAGCAGTCAAGGGGAGGGTCTCTTACCTCTCTGCAAGCAGTCTGTCTTCAGACATGTAATGGAGCACCAACTATACTGGATGATACACAAGCCTCTCCAGGCAACTATCCCAGGTAAATAACCTGTCTGCTCCTGAAGCTTGACTGGTTGGTCACAGATAACATTGAGAGGGATGGTGAGCAGAGGACTATGATCATCTCCTGGTAGATTAAATGAACAACCTATTGAATTTGGAATCTTCTTAATGGCGTTTATACAAAACCACTTTAAGGTATACATTTAAGCAAGCAGATCACTTAGGGGATTTTGAATTAGTCGATAAGATTCTTCATGGCCCGGAGGCTCTGATATATGAAATATAACAGGATACAAAAATGAAATGTTCTTCATTAGAATGGTCGTCTTGTTCTGAGATAGTTTTGTAAGGTATTAAGTTAGCAATATCTATTTTATTACCATCTCAATAAGGTATGTTCTGGATATCCTTAGTGATATGCATACAATAAGGGAAAGGAGAGAGAAAGAAGAACACTGTGTTCTGTTTCCAAGAATTAAGTTTTCTTTGATGAAATCTTTTTAGCAAGTGAGTGCACTGCCGACTGTTACTGCTAAACTTTAGAGTACATTGAACAAATCTCACAACTTGTATTGGCATATGTCCTGCATGAAAGATAACCCCTTAGAAGTTGCTATGGAATGGTGGAGAAAGAATAGAAACAAGACAGGTGTTTGCTTTATGATAAGCAAAATTATGTATTTTAAATGAAGTACCAATGAACTGAACAGCTCAGTAGTAAAAAATCATAGCAGACAAAAGGTTTTTCTTCTATAGATGAAGAAGCCTGGCTTTGCATGATTTCAGCCTGTTCTGTTGCGCCATAGGTAAATAACAATGAACTCCTGCCTTCCTTCTTCTATTAGTTTGTCAAATAGCTTTATCTTTCTTTTTTATATTTTTGGAGAGGGAGATAGTGAGAAAATTAGGACCATGAAGATCTGCTTGCAAGGTGCAAAAACGACATCTGAAAAGCAAGCCCTTCAACCTTCTCATGCATTTGAATACTTTAGCACTAGGCAGATACTTTCTGGTGGGTATGTAAGTTTCCTGGATTAATTCTGCTATAGAGCAAGTGGGAGATAGCAAGGAACTATTTCTTTTTTCCAAGACGTGATTGTGCAGCATGCAGGTGCTATTCTGAGTTAACTCCCTTGCAGCTTCCTGTCTTCTTGGGGCTTTATTTTCTTCATCTGTAGCTTGGCCATAATGGCTAGTTCTGTAGTACTATAAACATGAAGACTGCTCAGGTATGTCTACTTCAGTTCTCTAAAAAAAGTATGCCACAGATATCAAGACTTTAGGCTGTGTCTTATTCCATCTATTTCTAAAAAGCTCCGTTCGTGATTTAGCTTTGAAGCTGGTAGCTTATAAAAGTATATAGGAAAACCTTTGTGCCAACATATACTTGAGGTCTGTTTAAAATGCTACTGTAAAGGCTACTGAGTGGAGGTACTGTGTTTTTCATCTGTTTGTGCACTGCAGTGATCACTGAAGAAGAGAATCCGTATGTGAACTTGTTAGTGTAAATTATTTGTTTTCTACTTGTGCTTCCATAATTACATATAATACAGTGAGAAAAAGACTTGCATTCTGTTTCCGTGAGAGGAAAGGATATGTAGCCTAAATAAAGGAAGTGTCTTTGTTAGAACATGGAGTAGTTTACTGAGGCATATGCTGCTTTTACTGTTCATATTAAAGCAGTGCAGGGGAAAATCAGTAAAGGAATGGATCCCTTTGCTGAGTGTTGTACACCTAGATAAGTAAGAAAAGTTCTCTGCCACAGAGATCAGTCCTCTATTTGTGTGACAGAGCTTGAAGAACACTGGTGGACTGAGAAGTTTCAGTGACAATTTAGAAGAAAAACAGAAATTAAAACTTACCATTTACCTATTTGTATAGTACTTATTTCTAACTGTATTAGGGGAATAGTGTAATATTTCTTTAGACTATTGTACAGACATTCCTCAGAGTACATGTGGTATCATAAGTAAATGTGTGCTTTGTGACTTTAATTAAAACTTTCCTTGTTGACATGGTTTAGCATGGGTTGCTACAGACTTCAAGATATGTATCTATACTGGTATGTGCATTTTTAATAATTTTTCTGTTTTTTAACACAATTACATTACTCCAACTTGGACCAATGACAGCAACAGGGATAATACTGCCATATTTAAAAGGCTGCCTAATGCAGTGCAGCGGAGATACTCTTTTCACGACTGTCTGAAAAGGATGACAGCTTGCCTTTAAAACAGCATTTAAATGAAAAGTGTAATTCAGTGCTGTGCTACTGCAGGATGTTTTAAAGAGACTGACAGCTGTGGCTGATCCCTGCTTTGGACACTGGAGCTTCTCCTTGTCCCAAATTGTTTGACATGTTGGTTGAGCACATGCTAGAATGTAATGTGCAGTCACTCCTTCACTTCTCAGATAGATTTCAATGATGGGGAAACTCAAAATGATCAATCAGCTTTTCTGTGTTCTCACTTTTTCAGAGGGATACAGGCTCCTAATTTGTTATTAGTGCCATTTGGGAGAGTTAGCATATTGCTTCCATATGTCTTGTGAAGCTGAGACCTTACATAAGTATCACTATAAAGAGAAGCCACACTACTTTTTTTTTTTTTTTCTCCTCTCTGGCGGGCATTTTCATTTCTCTTCACAGAAAAAAACTTTAAAGGCCACACACTTCCACTTCATAATTTTCTGTGTTTGGGAGCCAAAAAAACTAACTTGAAACTCCATTGCTCTTTAATTAATTATGTCTTTGCATTGCAAAATCTATACTTTACGTGTTAGTGTAAAAATGAACAAAAGACAGTAATTTGGATTAAAAGTTAAAACCCAGTCATAATATAGCTCTTGCCAAGGACATGCACTGAAAAAGAAATCTGAACTCTGCTCTTCTCCTGCATGATCAAAAGTTCTCCTCTGGCTGGGAATACTAGTTTGCTCTCAAAAGGTGTGGAGGAGTGAGTAAGGGGTAAAGATGGGCACTTCTGAAAGCTGATGTATCTCTACTTATGAACCTGCATGTGGTGGTTCAGGTATCAATCAGTGCTGGCTGAAGTAGGCTTAAGCACTCCTTTGATCATTCTAGAGCACTGTCTGCTCTATGCAAAGAGATTTCCTGGTCTAGTGAGTCCAGCACCTGCTATGCAAATAACAATGAATGAAACTCCTATACGTAGAAGAATAAATACCCATCTTTGAATTGCAGAGGTAGAAGATCTATGTACTTTAATCTCAGAATTTCACTTTAATAGCTAGAAACCTTTTCACTAATATCAGACTACATTTGGCTGAATGATTTTCATTTATTTTACTCTTGAGATGGAGTATGTCTATTTATCACTTCATTTTGGAAACATTACATTCTTTGACCTTTGCACCTATCTTAGGTAGTTTTTTTGAACTTCCAGACCCTTGATTATCCCTGTGTCCTGGTTTCAGCTGGGATAGAGTTAATTTTCTTCCTAGTAGCTGGTATAGTGCGGTGCTTTGGATTTTAGTATGAGAATGATATTGATAACACGCTGATGTTTTGGCTGTCGCTAAGCGGTATTTACATCGGTCAAGGACCTTTCTTTTTTTTTTTTTCCCCCAGCTTCCCATGCTCTGCCAGGTGCCCCAGAAATGGGAGGGGGCACAGCCAGGATAGTTGATCCAAACTGACCAAAGGGCTATTCCATACCATATGATGTCATGCCCAGTATATAAACTGGGGGAGTTGGCCGGGGGGTTGCGATCGCTGCTCGGGGACTGGCTGGGCGTCGGTCGGCGGGTGGTGAGCGGTTGTATAATTTTATTTTATTAATTTTTTTTCCTTTCCCTTTTCTTTCCCTCCCTTGGGTTTTGTTCCTCTTTCTCTCTCTCATTGTATTCCTTCTCATTATAATTCATTATTATTATTATTATTATTATTATTATTTTGTTCCAATTATTAAACTGTTCTTATCTCAACCCACGAGTTTTCTTACTTTTGCTCTTCCGATTCTCTCCCCCATCCCACCGGGGGGGGAGTGAGAGAGTGGCTGTGTGGTGCTTAGTTGCCAGCTGGGGCTAAACCACGACAGTCCTTTTTGGCGCCCAACGTGGGGCTCGAAGGGTTGAGATAATAACAGATTAACCAGAGTGTATTAAGGAATTCAGATCTGTTAGTAGTTGTGGGACGTGATATTGATCCATCTGTTCCTAGCATTGGTTTACCTGATCTGCACCATGCTCATTTTTTTGCTGTACATGTTAAAGATCGGTGTTGGTTTTTGCAGTTTGCTGTGCTCTGCTTTAATTGGTGATGTTTTGCCTGTGAGATTTGTTATTAAAACAGTGACCTTGGGTTTATTTTGGTATCTAAGTGCTGTACTGAAACCGTTACTGTATGTCGCATATCAGCTTATGGAGACAATTCGCAATTATACCTCTGCCTCTGAGAGGTTTTTTATGGAGGAAATGCAGAATTGTACCTTCACTACTTTCTTCTACAATGCTTCCTCCTTCATTACAATAACTTTTCAGTATTTTGAACAACCTTGGGTAGTTAAGATACTTCTATTGGTATTGCTTGGGAATAGTTTCGATCTTGTCCAAGGTTAGTAAGCAATTTAAGAATATAATTCAGAGATCTGCCCCAAGGCTGGATAGTTATGAGTGGCAGGGTGTGTGGGATAGCATGGGCAAATGCCTAGGACGGTGGGCACCTCCAGTGTTTTGGAACTTCACCCCTGAACAAGTGCAGAATCCTGAAAAATTAGTAGACTATTTGGAAAAAGTATGCTGTCACCCTGGCAATTCTAGGGAGACACAAATCACTGCAATGTGCTGGGGTCTGGCCCATGCCTACCGAGCCCTGTTCAACACTATTCAAAACCCTCAAGGATCCGGTGACAAAATGCCAGGCACTGCAGCTGCTCCAGCCCCCCCTGCAACAGGCACTGCGGCTGTCCCGATTACCCCTGCGACAGGCACTACGGCTGCTCCAGCCCCCCCTGCGACAGGCACTGCGGCTGTTCCGACTACCCCTGCAACAGGCACTGCAGCTGCAGCTGCTCCAGATAACTCCATTACAAGCATTGCAGTTCAAACAGGGAACGAACCCGTGTCAGTATCAGTCGCCCCTATACATAAAAAGAAATCCTGGAAGCGAAAGCCAGCTCGTTTAGAAAGGGAAGATGAAAGAGCAGGGCTATCACAGGGAGAGGAAGAGGAAGAACTCGTAAATGAGGCAGAAACCACCCGATCCCTATCTCTAAGTGAGCTGCGAGATATGCGGAAAGATTTCAGCTGTCATCCAGGGGAGCACATTGTCACCTGGCTGCTCCGATGCTGGGATAGCGGGGCCAGTAGCCTGGAATTGGAGGGTAAGGAAGCCAAGCAGCTGGGATCTATTTCTAGGGAAGGGGGCATTGACAAAGCGATTGGAAAAGGGGAACCAGCCCACAGCCTCTGGAGGCGACTCCTGTCAGCTATAAAAGAAAGATATCCCTTCAAGGAAGATGTTGTATATCGCCCTGGGAAATGGACCACCATGGAGAAAGGTATCCAGTACCTGAGGGAATTAGCTGTGCTGGAGGTGATTTATGGTGACCTGGACGACGTGTGGTCACCCACAGATCCAGATGAGGTCCAGTGCACAAGACCTATGAGGTGGAAGTTGGTACGAAACGCACCACCGTCGTGTGCCAACTCATTGGCAATACTGACCTGGAAAGACAGAGACGGTCCAACAGTGAATGAAGCTGCTAGTAACCTCCGGGAATACGAAGAAAGTATCTCTTCCTCCCTTGTCTCAGCTGTGGAGAAACTGTCCCAGGAGTTCCAATGGTTCAAAGAAGATATGTCCTACTCCCCACCTATACAGACCAGTGTCTCAGCTATTAGGAGTCAGCGTTCTTCTGCTCAAGAGAGAGGATATAGAGGGTACACACCACGGGGCACCCTATGGTTTTTCCTGCGTGACCACGGAGAGGACATGAGGAAGTGGGATGGAAAACCTACCTCAACCCTAGAGGCACGGGTACGTGAGTTGCAAGGAAAAACAATCACCAAAGGGGGTTCTTCCAGGAAAATTGCTGCTCCAGTTTCCAGTGGACAATTCCCCAGACAGAGTAAAAGGGCTGATCTTACTTCTGATTTTAATGAAGAAACTCCTGACTCGTATATACAAGAAATGGGTAATGAATATTGTGACCAGGATTAGGGGGGCCCTGCCTCCAGCCAGGTGGAGGAAAGGGACAACCGGGTTTACTGGACTGTGTGGATTCGATGGCCTGGCACATCAGACCCACAGGAGTATAAGGCTCTAGTGGACACTGGTGCACAGTGTACCCTAATGCCATCGAGCTACACAGGGGCAGAACCCATCCGTATTTCTGGGGTGACAGGGGGATCCCAACAGCTGACTGTCTTGGAGGCCGAAGTGAGCCTAACTGGGAATGAGTGGCAAAAGCACCCCATTGGGACTGGCCCAGAGGCTCCGTGCATCCTTGGCATAGACTACCTCAGGAGAGGGTATTTCAAGGACCCAAAAGGGTACCGGTGGGCTTTTGGTATAGCTGCCTTGGAGACGGAGGAAATTAAACAGCTATCTACCTTGCCTGGTCTCTCAGAGGACCCTTCTGTTGTGGGGTTGCTGAGGGTTGAAGAACAACAGGTGCCAATTGCTACCACAACGGTGCACCGGAGGCAATATCGTACCAACCGAGACTCCCTGATTCCCATCCATGAGCTGATTCGTCGACTGGAGAGCCAAGGAGTGATCAGTAAGACTCGCTCACCCTTTAACAGTCCCATGTGGCCAGTGCAAAAGTCTAATGGAGAGTGGAGACTAACAGTAGACTACCGTGGCTTGAATGAAGTCACGCCGCCCCTGAGTGCTGCTGTGCCGGACATGCTGGAACTTCAATACGAACTGGAGTCAAAAGCAGCCAAATGGTATGCTACAACTGATATTGCTAACGCGTTTTTCTCAATCCCTTTGCAGCAGAGTGCAGGCCACAGTTTGCTTTCACTTGGAGGGGTGTTCAGTACACCTGGAATCGACTGCCCCAGGGGTGGAAACACAGCCCTACCATTTGCCATGGACTGATCCAGACTGCACTGGAACAGGGTGAAGCTCCAGAACATCTGCAATACATTGATGACATTATCGTGTGGGGCAATACAGCAGAGGAAGTTTTTGAGAAAGGGAAGAAAATAGTCCAGATGCTCCTGAAAGCCGGCTTTGCCATAAAACAAAATAAGGTCAAGGGACCTGCACAGGAGATCCAGTTTTTAGGAATAAAATGGCAAGATGGACGTCGTCAGATCCCAATGGATGTGATCAACAAAATAACAGCCATGTCCCCACCAACTAGCAAAAAGGAAACACAAGCTTTCTTAGGCATTGTGGGTTTTTGGAGAATGCATATTACAAATTTCAGTCTGATCGTAAGCCTTCTCTATCAAGTGACCCGGAAGAAGAATGATTTCAGATGGGGCCCTGAGCAACGACAAGCTTTTGAACAAATTAAGCAGGAGATAGTTCATCCAGTAGCCCTTGGGCCAGTTCGGGCAGGGCAAGACATAAAAAATGTGCTCTGCACTGCAGCTGGAGAGAATGGCCCTACCTGGAGCCTCTGGCAGAAAGCACCAGGGGAGACTCGAGGTCGATCCCTAGGGTTTTGGAGTTGGGGATACAGAGGATCTGAGGCCCGCTATACTCCAACTGAAAAAGAGATATTAGCAGCATATGAAGGGGTTCGAGCTGCTTTGGAAGTGGTTGGTACTGAAGCACAGCTCCTCCTGGCACCCCGACTGCCGGTGCTGGGCTGGACGTTCAAAGGGAGGGTCCCCTCTACACATCATGCAGCTGATGCTCCGTGGAGTAAGTGGGTTGCACTGATCACACAACGGGCTCAGATAGGAAACCCCAATCACCCAGGAATCTTGGAAGTAATTATGGACTGGCCAGAAAGCAAAGATTTCGGAATATCGCCAGAGGAGGAGGTGACGCGTGCTGAGGAGGCCCCACTGTACAATAAATTGCCAGAAAATGAGAAGCAGTATGCACTGTTCACTGATGGGTCCTGTCGTATTGTGGGAAAGCATCGGAGGTGGAAGGCTGCTGTATGGAGTCCTATATGACAATTCTCAGAAACTGCTGAAGGAGAAGGTGAATCGAGCCAATTTGCAGAAGTAAAAGCCATTCAGCTGGCTTTAGACATTGCTGAACGAGAAAAGTGGCCAGTGCTCTATCTCTATACTGACTCATGGATGGTGGCAAATGCCCTGTGGGGGTGGTTACAGCAATGGAAGCAGAACAATTGGCAGTGCAGAGGCAAACCCATCTGGGCTACAGCACTGTGGCAAGATATTGCTGCCCGGGTAGAGAACCTGATTGTAAAAGTATGTCATGTAGATGCTCACGTACCCAAGAGTCGGGCCACTGAGGAACATCAAAACAACCAGTAGGTGGATCAGGCTGTTAAGATTGAAGTGGCTCAGGTGGATCTGGACTGGCAACATAAGGGTGAATTATTTATAGCTTGGTGGGCCCATGACACCTCAGGCCATCAAGGAAGAGATGCAACATACAGATGGGCTCGTGATCGAGGGGTAGACTTGACCATGGACACTATTGCACAGGTTATCCATGAATGTGAAACATGCGCTGCAATTAAACAAGCCAAGCGGTTAAAGCCTCTGTGGTATGGAGGGCGATGGCTAAAATATAAATATGGGGAGGCCTGGCAGATCGATTATATCACACTCCCACAAACCTGCCAAGGCAAGCACTATGTGCTTACAATGGTGGAAGCAACGACCGGATGGCTGGAAACATATCCTGTGCCCCATGCCACCGCCCGGAACACTATCCTGGGCCTTGAAAAGCAAGTCCTGTGGCGACATGGCACCCCAGAAAGAATTGAGTCAGACAACGGAACACATTTTCGAAACAGCCTCATAGACACCTGGGCTAAAGAGCATGGCATTGAGTGGGTATATCACATCCCCTATCATGCACCAGCCTCTGGGAAAATTGAGCGATATAATGGACTGTTAAAGACTATACTGAGAGCACTGGGTGGTGGGACATTTAAACATTGGGATACACATTTAGCAAAGGCCACCTGGTTAGTCAACATTAGAGGATCTGTCAATCGAGCTGGCCCTGCCCAATCAAAACTTTTACACACTGTAGAAGGGGATAAGGTCCCTGTAGTACACATAAAAAACATGCTGGGGAAGACAGTTTGGGTTACTCCTGCCTCAGGCAAAGGCAAGCCCATTTGTGGGATTGCTTTTGCTCAAGGACCCGGGTGTACTTGGTGGGTAATGCGAAAGGATGGGGAAGTCCGATGTGTACCTCAAGGGGATTTGATTTTGGGTGAGAATAGCCAATGAACTAAATGGTATGATGTTAATTGCTATATAATACTGTGTGTCATCACTTTTATGGTTATTATACACCATATCAATGGTATTTCAATAAGGATCACCCAGATTAGTGAAAAATGAACTTCGATGAAAGCAAGCAAAGTGCAGCAGTGATGGAACCAGAACTGGCTTCAGCATCCAGAACAATCCAGAACAATCCAGATTCAGAACAATCCAGCACCACGCAGCATCTCTTCTGCCCTGAAGGACTATTATGACAGATGGAGCCCAAAGTCATGAACTAAATGAACGTAATAAACATTTTAGAAGGATGACTCATAGACCAAGGGAATGATAATTGTGTGTACATATATATATATATCAAGAGACAGGAAAAAAAAATGGTGGTGATTAATTGTATTAGAAAGGGTAGAACCTGGGCATGACGTAAATGGTATAGAATAAGGGGTGGATACTGTCCTGGTTTCGGCTGGGATAGAGTTAATTTTCTTCCTAGTAGCTGGTATAGTGCGGTGCTTTGGATTTTAGTATGAGAATGATATTGATAACACGCTGATGTTTTGGCTGTCGCTAAGCGGTATTTACATTGGTCAAGGACCTTTCTTTTTTTTTTTTTTCCCCAGCTTCCCATGCTCTGCCAGGTGCCCAAGAAATGGGAGGGGGCACAGCCAGGATAGTTGATCCAAACTGACCAAAGGGCTATTCCATACCATATGATGTCATGCCCAGTATATAAACTGGGGGAGTTGGCCGGGGGTTGCGATTGCTGCTCGGGGACTGGCTGGGCGTCGGTCGGCGGGTGGTGAGTGGTTGTATAATTTTATTTTATTTTATTAATTTTTTTTTCTTTCCCTTTTCTTTCCCTCCCTTGGGTTTTGTTCCTCTTTCTCTCTCTCATTGTATTCCTTCTCATTATAATTCATTATTATTATTATTATTATTATTTTGTTCCAATTATTAAACTGTTCTTATCTCAACCCACAAGTTTTCTTACTTTTGCTCTTCCGATTCTCTCCCCCATCCCACCGGGGGGGGAGTGAGAGAGCGGCTGTGTGGTGCTTAGTTGCCAGCTGGGGCTAAACCACGACACCCTGTCGAAGGAAGACTGAATCTGTAAGTTCCTTTTTGCTATATGAGTTTGAGAGAATTTTGCCTGAAAAAATCTAGACCATTCCCTCCCCTGCAGGCAAGGTGTCATAGTTTTACTCCAGCTGGCAACTAAGCCCCATACAGCTGCTGGCTCACTCCCTCCTGGTGGGATGGGAGAGAGAATAGAAAGGGTAAAAGTGAGAAAACTCATGGGCTGAGATAAAGACAGTTTAATAGGTAAAGCAAAAGCCATGCATGCAAGCCAAGCAGAAGAAGGAATTCATTCACTGCTTTCCATTAGCGGGCAGGTGTTCAGCCATCTCCAGGAAAGCAGGGCTCCATCATGTGTAATGGTTACTTGGGAAGACAAACACCATCACTCTGAATGTTCCCCCCTTCCTCCTTCTTCCCCAGCTTTATATACTGAGCACGACATTGTATGGTATGGGATAGCCCTTTGCTCAGCTGGGGTCAGCTGTCCCAGCTGTGCCCCCTCCCAACTTCTTGTGCACCTGACAGAGCATGGGAAGCTGAAAAGTCCTTGATTTAGTATAAGCACTACTTAGCAACAACTAAAACATCTCTGTATTATCAACACAGTGTTCAGCACAAATCCAAAACATAGCCCTATACTAGCTACTATGAAGAAAATTAACTCTATCCCAGCTAAAACCAGCACACAAGGGTCTTGCATTCTCAGAGAGTGCAAGTAAGTTTCATCCGACACAAAAGATGCACTTTCAAATAAAAAACATTTAATGCTTTCTCCAGCAATGTAGGAGAAAGTTAAACACTGGCTAATATAAAATAGGTAACATCTGCTTACCCATTGTGTAATCTTTTGATACGTAATGTAGGACTTGGCTGACTCTTCAGTGTAATATAATAACTCGGGGCGGGGGGCATTTATTGCCTTTGCGCTATGACACTGGTTGAATTTACTTTCAGCTTGTGTAGTGTTAACAATCCTCTATTTGTCATTTGAGTCTGAAACTCTGTAATTTGGTCCACTGTGAATGGATCATTAACAGTACGGGAGCCTTATGTATGAAGGGCTTCTCTTTCTTGTTTTTATGTACCTGTTCTTTCAAATCTAACATGGCTATCAGAAAATAAAGGGAAGCACAGCTTGCTGCCAGTTGCTAAGGCTTGGATAATTAATTGCTGGTGTAGGACTTCTTACAGGGAGGGGGCAGAACTAATTTAAATGACACAATCAGATTAACGCTGGCTCTGGCCTTTTAGAATTTTTGCAATCACCTTGCAAGATCCTAATATTTTCTTTTGTAAAAGTTACATCTGAGCAGCTGGAAGATTATCAAAGTAACTGTCTTTTAATATTGCTATTTTAAATGACTGTCCATGCTCAACACCTTGGGCAAAGTGATTTATAGAAATGAAAAGTAATGGCAGAGCTCTTTATTTCCACTTCAGCACTCCACTGTGTTCAGCTACTGTACTGTAGCCTTCAGTTTATTTCAGTCAACAGTGTTAATTAAATTTGGAAGGAGTAAAATTCCATATGTCCAGAAAGACATGAACCAGCACTCAGCTGGAACAGTGGCATCAGTCTCAGCATGTTCTTCAGGTTAGAATCCAGCAGTCACTGCGCTGTTCCACCTGCAGAAACAAGAATAACTTTACTGCCCAAGAACCAGAGTATGTGCAAGAGCGCTTTATCCAAAACACTTCTAAACAATGATCTCTGAGAAAACTGGGCTTAAGAATAAGCTTTGAGAAACAGACGTTTCATAAAGGTTTTCAGACTCAAGCATAGACCGTTTTGATGTGCTTTTTTAGAGTTACTAGAGTCAGTGTCACGCAGATAAAGGAACTGATCCTGTGTGTCGCGGAAGGAGTGAGCGTGCACTTCACTCGTAAGAGAGAAGTAAAAATATAGTTTATTGATACAGAATAGGGAGTTAACAAAGTTCAATGCGACAGTGTTTTAACAAGATTCGATGGCGAGGCACACTTGATTATTTACTGCATAGAGGACAGGGTCAGACAAAACTGTCAGGGAGACCCTCCCGTTGAGTCATGAGGTTCGGAAAGGATCCCCTTGCTTTCTAAACTCCTTCTCAGAGAGGAGTCTAGGTGCGGCTAGATCCAGTCCTAGTCCCAGACTTGGTCAACGGTTTATATCTAAAGGATTATATATGCACAATCAATCCTTTATATCACTTAGCTAAGATTTCAAAGTTTAGCATGCTGTTAGTCACTTACCGAGGATCTGTTGCGGCAAGGAATCTCTCAACCTCGAGGAGTAACCTTGAGAGGCGTCCCTGCTCAAGGGGAGATCCTGGCGTGCAGCCCGCTGCCGTGCAGGAGAGCTCAAAGGGCTCTTGGGCTGCTCACTATTTATGGGGATAAGATGATTGACCCATAGTCATATTTACATGCCGACCACAGGTTTTAATTTCTTCGGTGGGCGCGTTGCACAATAGCCCTAGGCTATTGTGTTGTTATCTGTCTCCTGAATTCACTTTGAGCTGATGCAGCCATCGTGACCAGATGCATCCATTACAATCACCGCTGGTGGTTATCACCTAAGCAGGGTTACAGGAGATAAAGGTCGGGGGCAGGGGAAGCACACCGTCACACTCCACCCCGTGACTATAGTCAATTCATCTTATTCTCACAGAGTGGTGGTACGGTCACCTCTTGCCTCTGTGCCATAAATAGTATATTGATAATTTATGCACTTATAGATCCACAGTAAGTAGACAGTGAAGCACTGCTATTTGTTATGCGTTAATTTGTATGTTTTGGGTGGTTGAAGTTGGGTTATTTGTTTTATCATGTGCCAAACCTTTATATACAATATAATTATAAGCAATAGACACACTAATGTTAGAGTTAGTAAAATAACAACTGGGTGAAGCATAAGATTAAACACTCCCGTTGCTGTCGGTGACCATCCAAGAAGAGTCTCCCACCAATGGTGTTCTCCATCCTTCTTTACTCTTTCCAAGACATGGTGTATCTCTTCTGCATCATGATGAACGGTGATCAGAGTTTTGTGTCCATTGTTTCGTATGCGTTCTAGCAGTTGACACAGGTCATCGTGTTGTAGTAGTTTCTTCACCAATGTAAGATTCATTCCGATGGGGGTAGGCAATAAATCTCGACTCAATGTATAGTTAGATTGTAACAATTGATAAGACGTAACAGGAGCTGAATAATTGAAGTCACATCCCACAATTTTTGTAAAGTTACAAACACAAATATTTGAGCGATTGCTTGTATCTACAGTAACGTTATCTACAAATATAAAATCACAAAGGGTTCTCATACAAACACATCCTTTTCCAGTATACACAAGTACAGTTTCAGGGGCTTCATCAGGTCGTATTTCAAAATGACAAACATTTTGTTCAGTGTCAAGACAGATGTCTTGGGCTTTGAGGGTGTTACTCTCACAAATAAATCCTTGTTGTTCCCGTACAACGCATGCATTAACATCAACAGTTTGCCATTTGTTTCCATTTTGGTGGGCCCATACTCTGTGTTCTAATGGATAGAGTACAGTTCCATTGTGATTTAATCCCAACGCAATGATTGGGTATATGGTATATACCGAAGCATTGTGTATTGTTAAGACAAAAGCTGTGGCCTTATTGCTAATGGGGTCATAAGTGAAATTGACTAAATACCACCAGGACTGGAATTCTTTCTCAAATTTAGTTGCATTATCCCAAATTACCTTTCGAATTTCAGTGGGTAAGGTGCCCTCTTCACCTTCTCTTATAATTGCTGCTACCATAGATTGCATCCACAGTTGAGCTTGGATACAACTAAGAGCTAGAGAAACATTGGTTTGGGCTACACCAAGTGCATCCACAATCAGTTGGTGGTCCCTTTCATTAATTCTTTTCCACTGAGGTAATATATCAGATAAGAGCCATTGGTTAGTTCCCAATGCTAATAGAGAAGACTGTAATGGGTGTTCTAATTTGTTTAAATCACTTCTTGTTGTGCTCAGTTTGTTCACGAGTACTTCGGCATCGATACTATTTAAGACTCCCAATCCTGTCCCTATGATACCGGTCACATCTCTCCTTGTTCGTCTTGGAGAGGTGAGGGTTCACCCATGTAACCATGCTAACCATCCTGCATAGGACGTACCTAGGAATGGTGAACAGGTCGGTTTGATTGCAGACATATTAATTTGCATCAGTAGTTCTACTCGTTTAAGAGACCATGATGGATTAAATAACACTTGTTGTTGGCCTGTATTTTTGATCACATATGGTCCAACTTCAGAAACCTGTGGGGATAGAATTGTCTCATCCTTTACAGTCAGGGCGGATGTTGTGCTAGGCTTAATAATGTCTATTTTAAATTTAAAGGATAATCCCACACGATGGTGAGCCCAGAGACAGACTACAAAAACAGGTTGTACTAAGGTAAAATTGTACCAACAGTCCAGTTTTTCAAAGGCGCAAAGTTTCGTATCTTTGGCTATTGGCCTTGATGTAATGTTGTACACAGAAATCTGAGATGCCTTCTCATGGGTAGACCCATTGATCATCCGGCATCCTATTTTAATTTCTTTCCCTGCTGTTCCTCGGAGCCGGGGAACTTTATCATCAGCTTCATCTTTATCCCAGCTCCATTCATTTTCTAAGTATGTTTCAGTTCCGTGCATGACCACGGTGGAAAGCTTTAAATCCCCCTTACTAGAGTGTATTCCCATACTTCCAGTGTACTTAACACGAGCTTGGGACCATGGCCATTCTAGGGTTCTTTGACCACAGGCTAAGAAGAGCAGCATTGTTAGGGTTTGGAATAGTAACATGAACACAGCATTTCCATCTGCCATCTTGTGGGGTGCTGTAAGAGAAAATAGAGACTTGTTTCGGTGGGGAGAGTCCGAACAGGTTACCCCATTAAGAAGAAGGAAAAATCCATCGTGAACTAATTCTGTGTTTTGCACCACTGCTATCAGTAGCTTCCCAGGCAAGTGGGCCACAAGGTTTAGTTAAAGTCATAGGGACAGTACCGATAGATGGTAAATTAACCATCACAGGCTGTCCTGGCTGTAATGTCATTGGATATTCTCTTTTCCTAGTAGGTGGAGCGCTAAGCTCAGTTTTTACAAAGAATGCTCGGCTTACAGGGCTTCCAGTAGGCCCATACCGGTTGTTTAATTGATGGAGTACTTTGGGAAGTCTCGTATCCCATTGAGCTTCCTGTGGTTTGAGACTCCTTTTCAACAAGCCATTAGCTCTTTCTACCATCCCATTTGATTGAGGGTAGTATGGGGTGTGGAAAACCCATCTAATTCCCTCTTGTTTTGCCCAATCTTGCACTTCCTTACAAGAAAAGTGTGAGCCATTATCACTCTGGATAACATCAGGAGTAGGTAGATTTGAGAACCAAAATGATAGCCCTCGCACTGTATTTCGCCCATCGGCTTTCCGACATTTAGTCGCCATAAGCAAGCCGGAGACTACTTCCACTCCTGTAAGGATGTATCGATATCCTGCAGAGGATTTGAATGGTCCGATATAATCAATTTGCCATGTAGACCATAAAGTTTTCCCTTCATTGATATGTAAAGGTGGTGCTTTAGCAGGATGATCTGCTTGTAATTTCAGTCTACACTGAGGACATTCTGTAAGAATAGTTTCACAAGTTTTTCTATTTATAGGCCAGCCTTTACTCTGTGCAGCAAAGTAAAGTGCTTCTTTACCTGTGTGGCCTAGGTTTTGATGTAACCATTCTCCCAGTCGATACCACTCAGGATTTAAGGTGATTTTCCTAATTTTAGTTAGCTCATCTACCTTTTGATTCCACTTTGTGGCTGGTTGATTATCTTTAGCATGAGCTTTTACCCATCCCATCTTGAAAGGTGTTTTCCTGGCTATATCTAGTAATAATTGCCAATCTTTGTTTCTCCAAACTGGGGATCTATTTACTTCCCAATTCAAGGTTTCCCATTGACAGAGCCACTGTGTGGCACCGGCCCACACAGCATAGGAGTCTACATATATGATTTTTGCTCCATTCTGTGCTGCCAAAACAACTGCTCTTATTTCTCCTACTTGTGCACTGCCTTCACCTTCTTCTACTACTTGTTTGCCGGTGGTAATGTCTAATGCAACAGCCTTATATTGCCATTTACCATTTACCCTTTTTGCTGAAGCATCTGTAAACCAAATGTTTTCTGTTGGTGTACCCTCAGTGAGGGGTGGTGCATCCAGAATGGGTGAAGGTTTAAAAGGTTGTTGTAAAGCTAAAGGGTCTGTGTTTATGGGCATCTGCAATTTGGAAAGCTTAGTGTGTCCTTCAGTTAGTTGCATATTTTCTGCAACTCCTGTTAGGTAGGCATACCATTTTCGGACAGTGGGTTTTTGTGCAACTCCTTCTGGGGGAGCAGTCCCCTTTAGGATTGCTTCTAGTAAATTAAATGGTCCTCTAGTTTGCACAGGTTGTCCCTGATGTATTTTCTCAACTTGTTTAACTGCTCGGACTAAAGATAAAAGTCCCTTTTCCCATTCAGAGTATCGTTGTTCTGTTTCTTTAAATGCAGTTGAGCTAAACAATAAAGGTCTTTTTGGCCCATCGGGTCCAGTTTGGAACAGGTTACAGTAAGTAGCATGTTCGGCAAAACCCCATTCAGCTATAATAGGGTTTGACGGGTGCACTGGTCCCAGTGACTGATATGTTTTTAACTCTTCAGTTAGAGTTTTGACTGCCTCTTTATGTTCTAATTTCCACTCCCAGGGTTTGCCTTTCCTTAAGAGTGAGTATAAGGGACGGGAAATGATAGAAAATCCAGGCACATGTTTCCTCCAATATCCTAAAGTTCCCATTAATTGTTGTAACTCCTTCCTTGATTGGGGCATTTGCAGCTCTTCAATTTTTCTTAAGGTATCTGGAGGAATCACTGCACTGCCTGCTATCCACCAAGTACCTAAAAATTTTACTTCTTTGCTTGGTCCCTGACATTTTCCGGGTGAAATCTCAATTTTTGCTTTATTTAGTGCTTGCCATACTGCTGCTGCTGCTTCCCCAACCTTTTCAGGGGAAGTTCCTCCAATCAGAATATCATCTATATATTGGTACAGTTTCACTTCTTGGGGGAGTGAGACTGTCTGTAAAAGTTCAGCAAGCGCAGCATGAGCAATCGTGGGTGAATGTTTATACCCCTGTGGGAGTCTGTTAAAGGTGTATTGTATTCCCTCCCAAGTGAAAGCAAACTTCTCTTTATCCTCCTCCTTTAAGGGAACCATAAAGAACATATCTTTTACATCTAGGGCTGCCATCCATGGGTGTGCAGCTGCTTGCAAAGTAGCTGTTAAGTTGGCAATGTTTGGCACAGCAGCTGTGAGTGGGGCTGTATTGGCGTTCAGGCGCCGATAATCGACTGTTAAACGCCACCTCCCGTCTGGTTTCCGGACGGGCCAGACAGGTGAGTTATATGGGGAGTGCGTTCTGGAGATAATTTGTCGTTTCTCCAAATCAGCTATGACTTCAGAAATTCCATTTCGTGCCGCAGCAGACATGGGATATTGCGGTACGTTAGTGATTTTTGACTCGGGGAGCGCAGGGGCTGCGCGCAGTGCCCACACTGCAGCCTCCCGGCTTCTGCTGGGGTTGGGATCGATGTTCGAGCCGAAGGACCACACGCTGCCGTTCGGCAGGCGCCAGGTTCGTCCGTTTAAAACATCGAAACCTAAAATATTTTCATGGTGATCTTTAATTGCAAAGCGAGTACTCGACATGCGCTTCTCGCCCGGGAGCCATAAATTGACCTTGGCAGTTTGGCACTGAACACTCACTCCGTTCACGCCGGTAATTTTAACTCTTTGCCGTCTGGGTCGTACACCCAGCTTCTCGGCATCTTGTTGTGTTAATAGTGAAATTTGTGCTCCCGTATCTATTAAAAACTTTACCAATTGTCTTTGAGGACCAACTGGAATTAAAATGTATGGGCCGTTATCACTTATCCACTGATAAGCCTCCACTTTCCGGACAGGCAGGCCCAATTGCCTTCCGGACACTACTCGTTTTTTGACTTCATGCCCTGCAATTCCTCCCTAAGGGGGAGGAAGGGGTTGTCTCCCCTTCTGGGGTGTGGCGCAGGAGGAGTTGAGATACGCTCCTTCCTTTCACCGTTATCTCGTTTTTGAAATGCTTCAATTAGACTCAAAATTATGCCAGTAGGCTGACCTTGAATTGCAGCTCTGGGAATGCCTAAAGCTAATGCATTCCTCCACAACTCATTCCTCTGTTCTTGAGATTCCGTTTGGGGGTTTTTAAATTTGTTTCCCTTCGATCTAGTTTCTGTTCCCCGTTTTATGGGTCTTACTTTGTGATCTCCTCCCCGGGGCTTCAGGTTTTGTTTTTCAGCTGGTGCATCGTCCCAGCCCATCTCACGGCTGTAGTTAACAATGCCGTGCATCAGTTCTGCCCAGGTAGGGAGCTGCTTGTGGGCATTTTGAGCGTTATCACCTAGTCCCTCATTGTGCTCTGTGTCTTTCTTGATCTCATCTCGTTTTGCAACTAAATGGGATTTAAGAATTGCCGGGGCTCCTCTAATCAGTGGTTTTAACATTGCGAAATCTACTGTAGCAGACAGTGGGACATCATGGGACCCTCGTTTGTGCATGGCTTGTATACAGGCGGCTTTTGTGATGGCTGTAGAGAGCTCACTTAAAGATTTAATGGGAATTATGGAAGGTTCACCTCGCTCCATGCTGTCTATTCCTCCAGCCCAATAAGCTACTCGGCTGGTGATAGAATGAGGTGTATTTGTCGGGTCAGGTCCTAAATTTAAGAAAACTCCCGGACCCCAATAGCCACTTGCTTCATCCTCAGTCAACATTATTCGGTCACCGCCACTGAGGCATACTCGCCACAAGTATTCCGTTTCAGTTTCACCTGGTTTTCTGCTATATCTCTCTTGCAAATTTGTCAATTGCAACGGATCCCAGGGGATGGTTCGCGTAGTATGTCGCGGATGACCACCCCGAGGACCCACAGTTCTTTCTGTTTTAACAATGGGTCTGGCTTCATACTCAGGAGGATTTGTGGGGAACAAAGGGTCGTCGTCTTCTGGCTCGCTATCATCGGGATCACCCCAGATGTCTCCATCCCAATCTTCAGGGATACTATTAGTTTCCTAATCTGTACAATGTCGGGGGGGCGGGGAGCCTGTATAAGCATCATCTCGACTTTTTCTCCCAACTTTTGTCTTTTTTCCTTTTCCTCCTGTAACTGTTTCTGCAGTTGTTCAATTTTAAAAGATAGTAACAACTCAGTTGCCTTTCTACTTTCTATTTCCTTCTCTAGGTCCTGCTCCTTTTTATTTCTGTTGTCTCTTTCCTGATGTGCAGCTTCTAAACAGGCACCTAGCATCTTGCAGATAATTCCTTTCCCTTTTCCATCTTTTGTGTGGCCTCTAGTTACTTTTAGGTGTTCTTCAATGGCTTCCCAATTATGCCAATTGTCACGAGTCCATTCTGCTGAGAATTTGGGACTTGGATTCACTCCATGCCTCCGTAAATAATCAGTGATACTACTTGCCATCCTGCCGACTACGCCAATTTGTCGCGGAAGGAGTGAGCGTGCACTTCACTCGTAAGAGAGAAGTAAAAATATAGTTTATTGATACAGAATAGGGAGTTAACAAAGTTCAATGCGACAGTGTTTTAACAAGATTCGATGGCGAGGCACACTTGATTATTTACTGCATAGAGGACAGGGTCAGACAAAACTGTCAGGGAGACCCTCCCGTTGAGTCATGAGGTTCGGAAAGGATCCCCTTGCTTTCTAAACTCCTTCTCAGAGAGGAGTCTAGGTGCGGCTAGATCCAGTCCTAGTCCCAGACTTGGTCAACGGTTTATATCTAAAGGATTATATATGCACAATCAATCCTTTATATCACTTAGCTAAGATTTCAAAGTTTAGCATGCTGTTAGTCACTTACCGAGGATCTGTTGCGGCAAGGAATCTCTCAACCTCGAGGAGTAACCTTGAGAGGCGTCCCTGCTCAAGGGGAGATCCTGGCGTGCAGCCCGCTGCCGTGCAGGAGAGCTCAAAGGGCTCTTGGGCTGCTCACTATTTATGGGGATAAGATGATTGACCCATAGTCATATTTACATGCCGACCACAGGTTTTAATTTCTTCGGTGGGCGCGTTGCACAATAGCCCTAGGCTATTGTGTTGTTATCTGTCTCCTGAATTCACTTTGAGCTGATGCAGCCATCGTGACCAGATGCATCCATTACAATCACCGCTGGTGGTTATCACCTAAGCAGGGTTACAGGAGATAAAGGTCGGGGGCAGGGGAAGCACACCGTCACACTGTGTCCCTAGTAAAATGAAAATCCCACTGAATTTGACCTAAGTCTTGCACAAGCGAAGACTCCAGGATGTGGCCAATGGTTCTTCACACTCCGTATTACTCTGTGTCAGCCATCTCAGCCTGGCCATGCAGAAAGGGTCCTGAGGCTGAGCGGACAGCCCAGACTCTTTGTTTCCAAGAGAAGCCATGTGAGGAACTGGCCACGTGACAGGCATGCCACACATATCGTCACACTATTCAGGACACTGTTTAAGTGATCGTGTAAGGAAATGCTCAAGACTGCTTTCAGTTCTATGCAGGCAAATCACCTAAAGGTAAGACCGCTGCACAGGGGCAGAATTTGGTCATTTTTTTACTCGCAAAAGTTGAATATCAATGAGAAGATTAAAAGCAAGCATGGTTAGGAAAAAACTGATGCAAACCCCTTAGTATGAATCTGCTGGCATTTGGGAAAGATGTGTTTAGTCACGGTGTTTGGCCTTTAAAATCTTAATGAAGTGCGCTAATGCAAAATTAGAATACGCACACGGAGTCTGCAATTGTTAACTGCGCTTACTTTACATAGACTGCTTTATGGGAGTTTCACTGAGTTGAAGGATGAGAGCATCTGCCGCTTGGTTTGATGGCTGCATGCAACTATAATGCCTCAGAACTGGGACTCAAACAAAGAAAAAGGTGCGTAAATGTGACCCTGGAGAGAAAAGGGACACTGCAAATATGGCATCATACTCTTCAGCGAGTCTTAATCACAGGGTTTTCAGTTGTATTGCCACCAAAATGGACAGCTGTGGCTTTTACTGTATTTTGCTAATTTTACTCACTCCACTGGTATGACAGAGCTGACAAAGAGCTGAACTTCTCAGAAAGTCCAAGAGAGCTAGATGCTCCAATTCCATTACGATGCACTGAAGTTTAATAGCTTAACACCTGCCCTCTTTGAAAAGCTAATCAGAAATGCTACACAAAATTCCCAATGCAGAATCTGTCTTTCATGCTGGCAAAGATGGACAACCGAGGGAGACACCCACCCTGCGAATTCTATGGAAAAGCAGCTATTGGCAGACTTTTAGAACTGTTTTCATGCACAAACACAAAACTGATATAGAGAGAAACTGGTGAATCTCATGCGTCCTTTTTAGAACCCTGAGCTTAGAGTCTGAGTTTAAGTGACTGGATAGCTAAAAACGTAAAAGAGAGGCTGTCACAATCACCTGCAGTTCCAGAATGAGGAAACAGGATTGCTTAGACGATTTTCACTACTGTTTCTGTTGCTGATACTGCAGCTCACTTACAAGCTTTCTGGATCTGGAATAAATTCAGGATATCAAAAGGCTAAGGCTTAGGCTGCTTACCTTTCTGAAAACAGCTACTTTACTCCTTTGATTCGTCGTACAGGGAACGCCTCAGAGAGACAGACCTTCTTTCAAGGACATCATCAGTTTCATTCTTAGGAGCTCCCTAGCAAAAACACCTCAAGTTACTTAATTGCTTGTCTTCAAGAGAACTGATAAAAGTATCTAGTGCAAAGTAAACGTTTCACTTGTTTCCAAAAGAGTTGAACCAGTTCAGGGCAACAGACACTGTCCCTCGTAGCCTTCTCAAGAGTTGGATGCCTCGTTATTAAACCTTCTTTTAGCAAGACAGGGCCAAAAGACACGCCAAAGGCAATTCGCTGGACCTCTGTCACCATCTAAAGGTTGTGACAAAAACAGTCTCTGACTGATAGAACAGCTACACTGAACATAACGGGATTCTTTGGGATTACAAACTTTTTATCATCAGAGAAGTGTTTCATGTACTTAGGTAAGTAGCAATCAACATTCCAAAGAGCTGCTGAGAGTCAGAGGACAGAAGACAACCTAGGAAGCCATTCCTATACATTTCTCATACGCTGCAGGGTCAGTTCTCAATCTCACAGTCATTCCCGCGTAAACTCCGCCAAAGTAGACATAACTACTAGTATTAGCCTACTTAGGAAAACTGACTTCCTCGTTGGAAAACGTCAGTGCCGGTGAGAAAAAACACACTGTTTGATTTCATCAAGAATTTTGTTCTTCAGTGTTTGAGGTCAGACACAGTAGGAAGACAGGACAACGGTGGCTGCTATCACACTCACAAAGAGATAAACCATTGCTTCTGCTGGCTGTCTTTTACGTGTAGCACTTTCTAATAGTAGGTTCATAGGTTTTATTGCTCTCCCTGCTCTATCTCATAGTTGAGAGTGAAAACCCTCTTACATTCTTAAGGGGATTGGCATACAACATTGCTCGGGGAAAAACTAGGACTTCCAGTTGAGAGTGGAAGCCAAGTATCTGTGACAGTAGGCACTGTGTATTACAGAAAATGCTTTCATGATCCTGTGCCTGAAGTATCGGTTGTGCAGTTTTCCACCTCCTCTCATTCTCAAATTCTCGCTAAACAAGTTTATGACTGGATATTGGATTTTCCCACTGCTGTACTGTAAGTATAAACAGATTAGCAAATACCATTTCAGGAGCTAAAACAAACAGTGGGCAATCATGCTACAGGCAAATTTAGTGGGAATACCAGATAAATACAGATAAATTTAGTGGGAATACCAGATAAATACAGATAAATTTAGTGGGAAACATCATCCGAGGGCTTGGAGTTTGGTGATGTAAATTTCCCCAGTTGAAGCATCTGACCCTATCCCTGTAAACCCTTTTAACTTGTACCTAAGTAGGGAGCTGTGAGCCACGTGCCTCTTTACAGCGGCTGCTAGGTGTGTTAAATAACGGGGTCTGTAGAACTAGAAAGCGAAAGGAAATGTTAATTTGATTTCTGCGTCTTGCACTGGGCTAGCAGCACTGGTTCATTCATCCTCGTTCATACGTTCGCCTTCTTTCCTCTCGGGTGGTTCCTTCAGGCTAGTGCAAGGCTAACCGAGACCTGCAATGTTTGTGTAACCCCAAACCATAAACAGATGCTACCAATTAGCTGAACAACGGGCATTTACCTCAGTGAAACAAAGGGCCTTATCCTGAAAGCCTGACTCATGCAAGATCTCTTACCATCTAACCCCTACAAGGTTATTAATCATTACAGTCTCGTTGTTTAGGCTGGTTTACAACCCCAAAAGTTAAGAGAGTAAGAGCATGAATTCTGTCACTTCTGCCACCTGAGCTGGGCAAGTCCCACTCATAGGCTATATAGAAGAGGGAGGGAGGGAGGGTGGAAGGGAGCATCAGTGATTTGTATTTATAGCCCTTCCCTTGGCTGCGAAATAAATACCCCAGGCTTGGATTTGTCACTGAAACACAAATCAGGGACAGACTGAAATAGCCTTCCGTATGCCAATGCGGAATAGCAGGGTTGCAGTAGCCTTTTTGGAAGACAGGGGGAAAAGAGGCACGTGGACTGTAGGGAAAGGCAATGTCCTGTTGGACCAACTTCTATTACTGCAGCCAGAAAAAGAGAACAAATACAGTGATTCACCAGTTCTCTTGTCAATGACAGTGGGCTCATATGGACGCAGCTGTGTAGGCCTTTGTTTCTGAGGTCCCAAGTGCTATTTAAATTTATATGGTGTCTTCTGATGCTACGGACACCACTGCTGTGCTCATTCACAAACAGAAACCCAAGACATCCCTTCTAGCCTCTGTTCTGTGGCACTCCGTAGCAACAGAGCATGCCGGGACTTGGCCAGCCTTGTCCGGCAGACAACTGGCTGCCAACAACTAAACAGGCATATGTATGGACCAAGGGCAGATTGGTAGCTAAATGGGTAAGAATCCTGACGTGCCGGAAGGGGTAGGTAACCAAGAGACGCTGTCAGGTCAGCACTGGTGGCCCTTGACTTGTAATGTTAATACTCACAGAAGCAAGCTGCTGCTTGGCCTGTGCTGAGGTGAGGAGATTCCGCACCCTCTTGTTGATTTTCTCCCAGCTGAGATCCAAACTGGAACTTAACCTACCGAAAGAGAGCCAGCAGTCACATCTCAGTTCCCCTCTGGAGTGACATCATTTGATCCCTTTGCGTACGTTATTTCTCATGCCTCGTTTGTCACATCCTTTCAAACCACCATATAAAATCATGATGATCCCTTCATCCCCTCATATCAAATCTCTGAATAGGGACGCACACAAATAATTCTGCTTTTGTCCCTGTCCCCCTTCAGGCTACTTATTTCTTCCCGCCATTTTCTTTAGGTTTTATACTCCCAGCGGAGCTCTCGCGCCCTCTCCTTTATCCCCAGCTCCTGTTCCATTACTGCCCTCCAGACTCATTCTATTTTCCACTGCATTCAACGCTCTCCTCCCTGTATAGCCATGCTTCCCGACCTCATCCTTTCCTCCAGTCCTCTCTGCTTCTCCACGTATTCTGTGAAGTCTCTTCCCCCACACCTCTGTCTTTGTTTCCTCTCTTTCTCCTTTGACACTCTTTTCTCCTCCCCTCCTCTCTTCTCCTGCTAGCTGCCCCTGCCCAAAGCAAAGGTTCCACGGGGCAAACACACTGCTTGCACCCCACCAGTCCTGCCCTCCCACGCAGACTGCAGGGTCGACACCTTTGAAAGGACACAAGACAGACAAGTCTGCTAGGCATCTCAGAGCAAAGTCAATGTTATTGCTATAATCTCCATGCCGTCTGGGCATATATGCCTGTAAGGCTTTCACTGCCAGTACCAACCAGTACCAACATAAAACCAGGAAAGAAATGGAGACACGGGGTAAGACTGAACTGCAGTGCCTTCCTGCTGGGAGGTTAAGATTCCGGGGCCTAAATACAGGCACCTTTTAGACATGAAAGAGCTGCCAAACCCCCATGCAAAGCAGGGAGATATGAGGGAAGACTGCCGGGAGACTCATGTTCTTCTGAGGCAGTAGCAGCAGCCCACACGGGGCATCCCAAACGGTATCAAGCTCCTGTGCTTTGCACCTGAATCCCTCACCGGGTTTCCTGCCTGTTCTGCCACTGCCTTAATATCCAGCTGGGGTAAAGAGAAAGCATTTCCCCCTGGTTCAGCCATCTATTTTTGAGGTGGGCGTAATGCCTCTCTTAACCACCTCACAGAAATACCGTGTGGTTTAATCAAAGCATCAGAAAGCTCAAGTAACAAGTAAACATCAAGACCTGAGGAAAAAGCAGGGGGGTTGGAGCAGGTGACCTCCAGAGGTCCCTTCCAACCTCAACCGTTCTGTGATTCTGTGATTGGAAATCCCGTTGTGAAAAGGCTCAGTACTTCATTTGCTCAAAGATACGAGAAAGCAGGTTCCCAGGTAAAATCCACCCAGGTAACATACTGACACGTGGCAGCACTGCTCATGTTTTTGAGTAAAAGACATCACATTTACAAAAGAAGGCCCCTTCCCTTAAACAAACCACCACAGTTCTTATTACTCCTCTGTATTTGCTCTTGCTAGTTACAGATTAATGGCGATCTGTTCTCAATGTCTGTAAAACCGGCCTGAAAAGGCTACTCATAAGGCTGAATGGTAACATTGTATTCTGGGGCCTTCTCCATGGGAGAGAGAAATTTCCCAAAGTTGCCAAAGGCAGCCCAGCCCAGTCTAGTCTAGCCATCACTTTCCCAAATTCCCCATCAGCCCTTACGTCCAACAGACTCTACGCAGGACGTGGAAATCAGGTCCCAGCCAGGTACAGAATGGTCAGCAAGAAATCATTCCTGACCAAGGGACTGCTCCAGCAAAGCACTTCTTGTGATGAGGCCTGTGAGTCGTCTTGTTACTTCACCACAGTGAAATTGGGATGATTACCTGAGTTTCAGTGCTGGATTGAGGTCTCAGGGAGTAGTGGTAAAAAAATAGCTTTGCCTGATGGATAGAAAAATACTCTGTCCTGGTATGCCTATGTGCGTGTTTGTACGCAGATGCAGGACGGGTGCGGAAGGAAATACGCATCCCCAGCATGCTTAGTGCATAAAGGGAAACAAAACGGTCCCTTAAAGACAGCAGGTTTGTGGGGCAAAACTTTGTTACTCAGAGCCCAGCACGATCAGATCCTGCTTCAGAATAATGAAGGCACAGTAAAACTCTCGCCTGTGCAAAGCAGCAGCAAGGCAAGGGATTTACATGGGTGTAGCTCCCCCAGCACTTTTTCAAACTGTATCCTCCAGGGCCAGGCTGCATCTGGGGCTTGTTTATGTGGCCTGCCTAGAAGTTGAACTGCCTGCGCAGTTGCTGTTTTCTTCTCTTGGGGAGCGAGTAATTTTAGATCAGACCCCCTTCACCTGAGTCATGATGAGGGTAGGTGGCAGGTGCTGAACTGGAAGGGACAGGACACGGTTGCAGAAAGTCAGCAACATTACTATATCTGTCTGTCTGTTGAGCAAGACATGCCACAGCGAAAAGCGCTCTCTCACTCAGTAACAGTAGTAGGCGATGGATACCCAACCTGAACCTTTGCTCAGAGAAATTGGTGCACACCTGCATTCCACAGCATACCACTGCACATTGATCTCCAAAGGTCCTGCAAGGAAACAGCAAAACAGAGTTGCCCTACTTATGTGAGAAGGAAGCCACTCTGTGGAGAAATGGGAGTCTACCTACTTTTCTTCCCCAAAGCTGACAGCCAGTTGCGCCTAGTATTTCACTGCTCAGAGTGACCCTGTCTGGCTTGAGAGCTGGGCCTGAAGGAGGGCACAGGATAGATGCTGCACGTTCTCCAACCCAAAGGGACTTGGAGAATGCCCCTCCAAGCACCAAGAATGGCTGCTCATGCTCCTCAGAAACTAATCTTAACCCAAAAAATGCTCTCATGCTCTAAACCCACTAATGCTCACCCCACAAAAAATTCCTGGCCTAAACGAGCGTTCATGAACGGAGCGCGCGGGGTTCTTCCTACACAAATTGAAGGGGAGGGTCATCCAGCTAAAACAGAAGGACACAGGCGGCTGTATCCTAGAGAGGAGGGCAACTGAATCTCAGTTCCCTCTCCAGATAAGGATCATGAGCACACACTGTGAAATTCAGAAGCAATAAATGTGAAACCAATGGAAGGGAATACACCCGTTGTATTTGTCCACCTGAGCCACCATTCAACTGCGGAACTCTCCAGGGAACTGCAAAAAATTATCTCCTGATCATGAAAGCGTATCATAGAGAGAAATAAAGAATTTGCGTGGAACATAAACCTCACACTTCAGGGCGTAAAGCCTACTGTCAATTGACAGGGGTGACAAAAACTTTCTTCGGGGTATTTCTTCACGCAGTTGTATTCTACATGGGTTTTCACGCCCCCTTCTGAAGTGCCTAGTCCTAGGCACCGAAGGAGACTTGCTAGGTGAGCCATGGCTTTTCTATATATCCGTACAAAGAAAGCATTTCCTGAAGAGTTGTCACAATTTTTCTACTGAGTTCATCTGAGAATCCTAAGTTCAATTTGCCCAAGAAGTCAGGACGTGGATCTTTCAGGTCACTCAGCTTGTGTTCTCAGAGCACAAAGTCACCCAGGTAACTGCTTTGATTAAGAATTAGTAACCTGTTTTGAAAAGCAGAGGGAGTCCCAACAAGGACTTGGTGACTTGAGGTGTTGGGAGGTAGCAGATGAAGCTGCACGGTGAAAAGCTGAATCCCTCTGGCTGGGAGGATAACGCAAGTAACTCACAGGTCCATCTGTTCCAAGAGATGATGAATCATGTTCAGAAGTAGCCTGTTCAGATGGTTCCTTGATCATCTGGGGAATAAGGAAGCAAATTTCCATACCTAGAATTGACACATGACATAGCAAAAGCAAGCGACTGGGCAAAGAAAGGAAGGGAGAAGTTGTCATCCACTTTATGGAAAGGAAGAATAAGGGGGTATTAGAGGTAAGCTGAAAACTCGTCAGGCCCAACGTAAAGCAGGTACGCAGACCCACTGTGAGGCACATGCAATGGAAGCCCTTAAAACTCTGGCCCATAATTAACAAAATAAGCAAAATTCCTCATGCTGATGAGCGGCTGACAAAAGCCAGTCAAACTCATTATTTTAGCCAGATACTCTCTCATTTGTAAGAGGGTGGGACACCACAGGAAACACGAGCAAGCTGCTCCTGTCTTTACGCACAAAAGCTTACCTTGCTGCATTAGGCTAATGAGCATCCCTCCCAGCCAGCTGTGCTGGCCCTTGACACGTGAGGGAATCGGGAAAAACGTGCCACACGGAAGCGCCCTGAGAGAGGTTTTTACAAAACCGGCATTTTCACCTTCATTTGCAACGTGGGAGTTCAAGTGGATTGTGACTAAACAATGAAAAAGAAACAGAGGGGCAGCCCACTCGCTGATGAAAGCGGTTTGGTTCAGTGAAGAGCGGGGAGATATAGAAAGACCGTTCGATCGCATCTTTGATATCAGACATAAGTAGCAGCATGCCTGATATTTGAGAGAAAAACAATGGCATTAATTGATAGGGCCTAAAACTGTGTCTCCTTAACTTCTTTTGCAAACCTGCCGTTCATCAGACACATATCGTATGCCTTTCAAGGATCCTTTACGCAGAGGAGGATAAGGAAAATGGCTGAAGGCAAATTCTAGTGTCTAGAACAGGTGATGAGATGTGGTATGGTTGGCGTCAAAATTATTCTGGCTCCTCTGATAATACTGACTGCAGGTTAGTATGCGCGCTGTTCATCTCACTTAGCATTGCCCAATGAAATGGGCAATGAAATGGGCTGGATGCCACGTGAAAGCTTGGCATCCAGCTTTGACTAGTCGTCCAGTTTAGATAATCAATGAGGAGAGCTAAGAACTGCTAGTATATGATACACCCCAGTTTCCTTAGATGGTGATTTTTTGAAAGAACAAACCACCGTCTTTCCACCGTCTATGGAAAGAGCTGAGATGTTTAGCTCAGACTCGATTTCAAACCTCTTTCTGGTGGTAATTACCTTAGATGATTGCTACTTCACTGCTGTCCGTTCAATGTTCTTTCCGATGTTACTGCAGATGCCAGTTCAATTAGTAATGAACAGGCATTAAAAACAGATGAAATACCATTCTATCTGGCTCTACCAGGGCCTTGCTACAAAGGCTGGAGTCTGACTGAACCTAGAGGACAGTCCAGGAATGACAGGCAGAGAACGACCAAGCATAATACACGTGAAGAGCAAACATTCTTTTCTGCCACAAGTTTGGTATTTTGGCTGAGCAGTACTCGACAGAGATGGTCAGGACACGAACCCTTTCAGCACAAGGCTATACTGCAGATGCAGAGCAATGGCTCTAGAGCCTTTTCGTATCAATACTCATCGCTTTCTGTGACTGCTAATCTAAGGTAGGTTTGAATTCATGACTGAGAGCGAAGCAACCCTCTATCATATTGCTGTAATGATGTGGCCCAGCTGGAGCTTTTGTGTGAAAGACTTTTGCACATTTGACACAGCTACAACTTCTTGGGTACCACTGCCGTGGAGTCCAATGTAGCGATGCCGCATGTGACAAAATGCTGACCTGGTCTCAAGTCAGTTCTGATCTTTTAGTGTGCTAGCAGTGACTTCCTTTAGCAACTGTACAAGGAATCCTAGACCGAAGGCTGTATTTGCACAAGAAACTCCCATCCAAGATCATATTACATTGGTTTTGCTGCTGCTAATAGTCAAGCAAGTTAGACCAGTGCTGACACGAGTATGTTGTTACTCACTACACGTCCAAGTCAAACACAGGCATTGGCAAAGAGCCGTTTGGTCTTCTCCATTTTGGCTTAGTTGTAGGCTGCTTAGAAGCTAGACTTCTCTACAGTTTTTATTAAAATGTGGCCTGTAAAGTTGTAAGCAGTTGTAAACAGTAAAGTTGGGCAGGGAAACTTCAGTATAGTCTATCACTATTTTTTTGCAAAATTAAGGATTTGGGGTGATTTTTTTTTTTTTTTTTTTAAATATCTTTGCTTACTTCTGCAGGCCTTTCATCTTCCCTGTGCCAAGGTATCATGTCCCTCACATTTTCTCCATGGCAGATAACTAGAATTACCCATTACTGTCTTCTGAACCATCAACCCTCCTCGTGGAACCGTTCCGTTAGAATACGTGGTAACAGAAGAGACACGATTTTGCACTTGTTATTTTTTAACTACCTTAACTGAGGTATTTGATGCTTCACAGTTATCAAAAGATGAAGCTAAAAAAAAAAGTACTTTGGCAATTAATCTTATTGGCAATTAATCTTACATTGGTATTTTCAATACATTAGCACGAAAGTAAAAGAGATATCACACAACATGCTTCTTACAGGAAATGCTCTTTGTAATCTCAGTTACGTTATGTACTTGCGTTACAGTCTTTCCATCTGGAGAAAATACTGCTGTGAAATTGCCTCCATTAGATAATGCCTCTGAAATTTCTGGGTACGCTGAAGAAATATGCATGAATGAGAAGGACTGATTTGTGCCAAGCTATTTCTCAGAACAGAAGTGCGCAGATCTTCCTGGGCTGTACGACTGCTTTGTCCTTTCCCAATATGCTGATTGGATGGTGAATACTTTGCATATGACAAGGGGCAGAACAGATGACACATGAAAATTGGTACAGCATCATACTGACGCAGGGATTTGGCTCCCCCCCGCCCACGTAAGTATTTCTATTCATGTGAATGGACTTTGGATAAGGACCTTCAGAGGTCCTCACTGAAACAACAAACAACTGGAGTTAAGACATACAACCTTAGTGAGTGAAGAAGAAAGACATCGGGATCCCCTTTTCCTGAAATGACTTCAAGATCGGCTTTCTCCAGAGGCGTATGCCGCTTAACAAGGGGGAAATCCCGGGCTGGAAGTCCCACCTACCTGTTCACGTTCTGCCCCTTCTAGCCAGGTATTGCTACCTGTCCATCCCAAACAGTGTTTTCTTTTGTGAACAGTTCACCTGAACTGAAACGCAGCACAAGCCTGCATATAGTTTTAAAAAGATTGGTTTGAGACGGGCGGTAATAGCAGCAGCGGTATTAGCCCTGTTCTATTATTACTAGCAGCAAATTACAAGCCCCTCATTTCACATGGAATTGCAGAGAATCTCTAGCTGATCTCTCACTTTGCTTCGCCTTATGGTAAGGTAACGGCGAGGTTACTTCACTGAATGGTTTAGAACTGTCCACCTAAAAATGAGCAGATAATAGGAAGATGCACTTCTTAACGTACAAAAACTTTGTCTAATGTAAAGCATCTGCAGCCTTCACAGACAATAGTAAATTCATTCGTCCTCCCTTTCTTGTGCTTTTTTTTTCCTCCTCAAAAGTGCAAAAGTATGTACACGGCATAATGCAAACATTTTTTGTAAAATCACCTCCTCTAAAAACACAGTTCGCTCTGCTTTTTAGATATAATTTCATAACTAGAGACTTCCCAGGTAACGTAAAATTTCAGGACAAAATGTACAGCAAGAAACATACACAAGTTTTAGGACTATAAAGTGACATATTATTTCTGGAAGCGAGAACAATGTTTCTACTCTCAATTTCCTGCGCTGGCCCTCAACTCTCCGCAGTGAAAATCATTCTAAAGGAGGATGTCTTCTTTTAGAAGGTAAGAAATGTTGCCATGAAAGAAGCAATTGGAGTTGTTACTGTGAGAGGCAGGTTCCTTCTTCCTCAGAGAAACACGTCCTCAGCTCCCAATTCCTGTTGACTTGATCCCTGCTCCCAAGTAGGAAAAAGACTCCTTTTTCCCTCTTCCAAGCACTGATTACATGAACGGACAGCCCCTTAGTGCTAGACCAACAGTCCCGATAGCCGGTCACTACACTTTCTCTGCTTTCCACGCCAAAATATAAATCCCCTCAAAGCACTGGTAGTGTTCCCCAATGCCAGATTCGGGCTGGAGCTTTCGTGTGATCTCAGCAAGTCTCACTGCCCACTTTTTTAACACATTTGGCAGTAAGATGGCAAAGAGTATGAAGACAAAACTCAGGTCGGCGAGCTTAGGAGTCTCCTTCTGTTGCTAAATGTTGTGCGGATGTTTCAGTAAGGTCATGGGATGCTACATTACTGGTTAATTCACACCGGGAAGAACTGGTTGTGGATGTGAAGGTCAGGGGCAGCCTTGGCTGCAGGGACCATGAGACATTGGAGTTCAGGACCCCGAGAGGCAATATCAAGGCAAAAACCAGGAACACAACCCTGGATTTCAGGAGAGCAGACTTTGGCCTTTTTCAGGAATCTGCTTTGAAAAATCCCCTGGGATGTGGTCCAGGAAAGAAGAGGGTTCCAAGAGAGCCGGTTAATATTCAAGGATCACCTCCTCCAAGGTCAAGAAAGCTCCATCCCAACAAGTAGGAAATCAAAGGCAGCAGGAGACGGGCACGAATGCGTAAGGAGCTCCTAACTGAACGGAGACATGAAAAGGAAGTGTATAAGGAGTGGAAGCTGGGGCAGGTGACCCAGGAGGAGTATAGAGTTGCTGTCTGATCTTGCAGGGATAGCACCAGGAAAGCCAAGGCCAACCTGGAGTTGAATCTGCCAAGATTTCTGGATGTGAAGGGGAACAAGAAAGGATTCTACAAGTACATAAATAGCAAAAGCAAAACTACTAGCAAAACTAGCAAAAAAAGCAAAACTAGCAAAAAATGTGGGCCCCTGCTGAATGGGGTAGGGGTGCTGATAACAAAGGACATGAAAAAGTCTGAGATACTCAGTGCCTTCTTTGCCTCAGTCTTTACCAGTAAAACTGTCCTTGAGGAATCCCAATCCCCAGAAACCAGAAGGAAACTCTGGAACAAGACCTACCTGCCATGGAAAGAAGACCGGATTAAAGAGAACTTAAACTGGACATACAGAAGTTCATGGGGAATAAGCGATTGCACTCACAAGTGCTGAGGGAGCTGCATGATATCATTGCAATTTCACTCTTGATTATCTCTGAAAGATCATGGCAACTGGGAGAGGTTCTTGAAGACTGGAGGAAAGCAAATGTCACTCCTGTCTTCAAGAAGGGCAAGAAGAAAGATCCAGGGAACTACAGGCCCACCAGCTTCACCACAATCCCTGGGAAGATAATGGAGCAACAAATCCTGGAGGCTGTTTTTCCAAACATGTGAAGCACGAGATGGTAGTCAAGAATAGTCAGCATGGATTTACGAAGAGGAAGCCATGCTTAACAAACCTGATAACTTTCTACAATGAGGTGACTGGCTTGGTGGATGAGGGGACAGCAGTGTTTGTTGTTTACCTTGACTTTAGTAAGGCTTTTGACACTGTCTCCCATAACATCCTCACAGAAAAGCTGACAAAGTGCAGGTTAGATAAGCGCACAGTGAGATGGATTAAAATAGCCTGAACAGCCAGGCTCAGAAGTTTGTCATCACTGGCTTAGAGGCAAGTCGTTAGTGGTGTATCCCAGGGGTCAATACTGGGGCCAATACTGTTTAACATCTTCACCAATGACCCAGAGTGCATCCTCAGCAAGAACACAGACAGTACAAAACTGGGAGGAGAAGCTGATCCATAAGATGGTTGCACTGCCATTCAGAGGGACTCGGACAGACAAAAGAATGTCTGAGAGAAATCTCATAATGGTTAACAAGGATGAATGCAAAGTCCTGCATCTGGGGAGGAATAACCCCAGGCACTAGTACATGCTGTGGACTGCCTGGCTGGACATCAGCTCTGCGGAGAAGGACCTTAGGGTCCTGGTGAACAACAAGCTGACCATGAGCTAGCCATGCAACCTCATGGCAAAGGCAGCCAACAGCCTCCTGGGCTGCATTAGGAAAGGCATTGCAAGCAGGGAGGTGATCTTTCCTCTCTACTCAGCACTGGTAAAGACATAGCTGGAGTACTGTGTCCAGTTCTGGGTCCCCCAGTACAAGAAAGAGATGCACTTACTGGACCAAGTCCAGTGAAGGGCCACAAAAATGATTAGGGGACTAGAGCATCTTTCATATGAGGAAAGGCTGAAAGAGCTGGGACTGTTCAGCCAGGAAAAGAGAAGGCTCAGGGGGGATCTTATTCATGCGTATAAATACCTGATGTGTGAGAATGAAGACTACAGAGCCAGGCTCTTCGCAGTGGTGCCCAGAGACAAGACAAGAGGCAATGGGCACAAATTAAAAAACATGAAATTCCATCTGAACAAAAGAAAACACTGTTCTACTGTGAGGCTGGTCAAACGTTGCTGAAGGAGGTTGAGGGGACTCCATCCATGGAGATATTCAACACCCAGCTGGACATGGTCATGGGCAACATGTTCTATCTGACCCTGCTTGAGCAGAGGGCTTGGATTAGATGGTTTCATGAGGTCTCTTCCAACCAAAACAATTCTGTGATTCTGAGATTGTATTGTTGTCTATGACTATCTAGTGCGAGGATGTAGAGAAGACTGAGCCAGGCTCTTTTCAGAGATACCTAGTGGAAGGACAAGAATAAATGTCGTAAGATCCAGTTAGATGCAAGGACAACTTTTTTTACCATGGGGATGGTCAGCCCAGAGAGTCTATGAAATCTCTGTCCTTGGAAATATTCAAAACTCAACCACACAAGGCCTTATGCAGCTTAATCTAATTGGACCTGCTTTAAGTGGGGTTTGGACTAGGTGACATCCAGAGGTCCATCCCAAGCTGAATGATTTCATGATTCTCATGCAAATCTGGATTTAAAGAATGTAACCTGTCACAGATTAACATATTTGTGGAAACACTTAAAATACACATGACTGTTAAATATAGGGCTGGTAAAACATACGCAGACTGGAATAGGACTATAGAATACAAGATCAGGACCTAGGCAAACCTAAGTTACTCTAGCTAGCTATCACTTTAGCCTGGAAGTACTGATCACCTGAGAAACACTGTTTCCCCCTCTCTAAACCAGGCAAATAGTCAGAAGAACACTGTCTTAGTATTTGCTAGTGCTTTGAAGCATTCAGATGGAACACCCTACTGGCTAAAAGCAAAGGTTTATTGATGAAACCCCAGAAACACTTTCCACTAACTTCAGTGACTAACAGAAGATGGATCTAAGTAGAACCATGGGGACTGACAATCATTGCCATATCATCAAGTACCTCAGTTTACTGGCCTGTCAGTAAGTACAACCAGTCCCAGAGATTTCAGAAGGAAGCAGAAGGACTATCTCAAAAATATGAAATAAACTGCCCATGGATTCCTTACCAAGTACGGAAATGTACAGATTGGTTTATGTCCAAAAGAAAAGGGGAGGGTTAAAATTTATTATATTTTTATAGTGTCTAAATGTGTCTTTGAATTCTTTGTTTGTAATATCTTTTCCTTTCCTGAATGTTGTTAACTGACTGACCTGATTTCCACCAGCTGTCAGTGAGTTTGACAGGCCAATTACATACTGACCAAAAAACCATTTCTGTTTATATTTTCAAATTTGTTGCTAAATTTCTTCAGTCTTCTGCTGATCTAGTAGTTCAAGACAGGATAGACAAAAATGCTGAAATTAATACTAACAAAAATTCACCTTCTTAATGCAGTACAGAAATTTTAGGACTTGAATGTCTGACTACAAATGGTGGCCTGTTCTCATTTTCTGACTTGCACTCAGCAGACCCCAGACTCAGTCTTGACAGCTGCTGCTGATTTTCTCTGCAGAGTTCACAGACGTGGTCTCTAGTGTTTAGAGAAGGAGCCTGTGATTTTAAGGACCTTGTATGCCTTCTGTAGCTTTTATCCCTTTCCACTGATCTCTTGCATTGTGTTGGTGATCAGTTCCTTCGTTTTGGTGATGCAGATGCAGACACAGATCTTTGATTCCTTGTTCTGTTTCAGCCCTGGCAGAGAAATTAACTATTGTACAATCACCTAAGTAAAAACAGGTACAAACCATTTGCAACTCCCTGCAAAGAAGACTAAGCTCTAAGCAGAAACTAGTCCAGTAGGAATTGACCATATGATAGCAGAATTTGGATCTTTGTATGTACAAAATAGAAGAATCTGTGATTCTGTGTTGGAGTGTGGCAAAGCCAAAACCAGAAAGAAGTCAGCATGGGCTCATATATCTTATGTCCTTCCACATTATCTAAGTCGTATAACCTCTCATCTAGGGCTCAATCCTGAAAGATTATTTCCTGGCTGTCACAGAGCTCAGAGAAGGATGAAGTACTTCAGAAATGCACTTGTGAGCTTAGAAAACTCAGAACTTTGGTTAAAATCTTGAAATCTTTACTTCTGTGGGAGCTTATTCAAGTAAACGTTGTAAGTGTCCCAGGTCAAGAGACAATTTGTGGGGGTCAAATTCAGCAACCATTACTCAAACAAAAGTACTTCATCTGCTGTGAGTGTTTTGTTCCAGCAGGGAGGGCAGAATTTTGTCCCCGTGGGATTTTATCTAATAGATAACCTATTAGATATATAGCCACTATGCAAAGCACAGAAAGCACTGGTAGCGCTTTCTCAGAGGAGGACTAACTGGTTGCAATTCAGTCTGGATCAAAGGATGCAATGATAAATAGGGGAAGCATGAATTCACTAAGCAAAAGCATGCAGAGAGAAACATTTGTAAAAGCTAGATATAAACCCCTGTCAGCAAAAGACAGGAGGCAGTGAAATGCCATCAAATCAAGAGATCATTATTTGCTCAAATCTTACCTTCTACAGAAAGCAATGCAAGGATTATTTGGTTTTGTGGGCTTTCCCTGGAACAAATTGCTTAATAATTAGGAAATGAGAGCATCTGGGACAGCAGATAACAAACTGAGAAATGGATGGTTTTGGTTCAGTCAGTCAGATTTGCGGTTGTTACAACACAATCTAGGACTCCTAGCATGGCCTTAAATCTTACCTACCATTGCTGCCTAAGTTATCCAGATACAAAGGCAACAGTAAAGCTAGACTCAAACAGACTCAGTCAAAGGTTATAAAATTGTAACTAGGTCTGCATCCTTACCATAAATACTTACGTAATTCTTCCTTCTGTACTGAAGAGGAAGCTCTGTAATGGTTGTTCTTGTGGACATCTCTATTTATAGTGCTATTCCCTTAAAAATAACAGTTAAGGGGAAAGGATTAAAAACATAATCATTGCATATACATTCCCCTTATAATCAGAACACTTGAAGTCCTTCATTGCAACTGCAGAATCAAAAGTGACTAAAAGAGGCACTGCAGCTAAAAAAGACTTGTGGCAAACTCACCAGCAAAGAACAGTTGTAAAGCAATTTTGCTATGAAAAGCAGTAATTTGATTTTAGTCTGCTCTCTTAATAGGTATAAACCATGCAAGATTTGGCTTAGCAGAGCAGCACTGGAGTCTGATGCTGTCATTAACTTTTCAACTATCACAAGTGCCCCAAAATATTTTGGGGATGGAGATGACTGCAAGGCTTGAAGGCAGACTACCTAGTTACGGAGCACAGAATGTTCAAAGCTGTGACAGAGAATGTATAGACTACGTATAATGCAGGTTTTACAAAGTATGTATAATGCATGGGTTTATACACATCATGCTAAATATTGGTCCAGATGATTTCTCAGTGCTTTCAGTATGACCAGGAGTCACTTCAGTGGGCAAACAACTAATAATTCTAATCAGCTACCTGCAGGAATAAAATCAAGAAGGTTGATATGAGATTACAACATTCCAATGTTTGTTCAGCAAATGTGTCATCATAAAATGGTGTTGAAAGACAGTCACCATGACTTTTGAAATGTATTCTCTCCAGAGAGCCAGCATGTAGTAAAAGCACATCATGTAATCTGGACATCCAACCACAAGGCATGAGACCAGTGTCCTACTAACTGAGGGCACAAGTATCCACATATTACAAGCGAAAAGCAGGTGTGGATCCCTCAGGGACGAGGCACAACACTCAGCAAGTGAAAGCTTTGGCTTTAATGAAAGTGCAGCGTTACCACAGTGGGAGCCCCGGTACACCAATGCTAATCAAACGGGGACCTGATGCAGTGGAACCCTGCTTGGGAGTGAAGATCAAAGGAAGCACCATGGGGTGGATAATACAACTTGCACTGATTAACATATCATACATACGCAATGTCCTGGTTTGCTCACTAGGGAATTCACTGATGTAACGCAGGTGCTGTTGTCTGAAATCTGAGATCTGCAGATGGCCATCACATTGGCACCCATGCAAAGGTGGGTGCAGATGAGGGGGGAAGTGAACTATCCTGGGTTACCATCACAACGAGATAAAACGTGCTTGGGACTCTGCATATTCAGATGGGAAGAAGTGAACTACCCCAGGTTACCGTAACAAGGTAAGACATGCTTGGGACTCTACAAACTCAGATGGGAAGAAGCAAACGATCCCAGGTTACCATGACAATGAGATAAGATGTGCTTGGGACTCTACATACTCGGATAGGGGAGACAAACTATCCTGGGTTACCATAACAAAGTCTTCTTCGCTCTACACCACACTTCTCTCTCATTCTCCTCTTCCTTCGGAACCCCATTAACTATGTTCTGAGTGAATGGAGAAGGTCAGCACTGCTCTGTATAGGCAGTACAGCCAGAGATGGAATATACTTTCATAAGCTCCCACCACAGGAGGCAAGCTATAAGGTACACTGTCAAGTACCTGGCTTAGAAACTACAGCAGGGGTTTTGACTTCCTGAAGTGAGACACTAAGCTGCCCACAGTGGATACTATGCTATAAAAGCTGCTACTGCCTTCACTTGGATGGTTCTGTGTCTTCACAGGGGCAAGGACACATGCTCACTTCTAATCAGACTAAAAACAAAACCTGCAATTTGGTGATTTCTAGACAAAACAGTGGCACAAGGAAGAAAATTTTCAGAAAAAGTTAATAATGAGAGTTAACACTTTTGATCCTATTCAAAGTTTCATCTTTTCTAGTCACATTGCTTGTAAGGACCGTCTTTCTAATGGATGCCAGCTTTACAGTCACCAGGAAAAACTCTTTTGTGAGCTTTTGACACTACAGAAAGAAAGCAAATAGTCAGTTTTGCCATATGAGGTCTAGTTTCTGATGTAGTATGGACATAGGCAGGCACTGGTTCCTCTCATTAGGAATATACTTAGTTTTTCTGAATAATATTTTACTTTAGAAAGTTGAAAGAGGGCAACATATCTCACTGTACAAAAAGCAAGCAAAATCTCTAAGCTGCACATTTGTGCAGAGCCAAAAAAATAAGGGGGGGGGGGGAAACACCTGAAGTTTGAGTCATGAAAGACATGTAGGTACTATACAGAACAAAGAACAGGTGTTCTACAGGGCCAGAATATACTGAGGAGACTCTTAAATCCTTTAGCACCTTTTAAAACAGTCTCATCCCTTTTAGAGTTATCACTGAACAGTCTTTTCTGTCCTAACAATGCACAGAGTGACAAACAAGCATTATATAATACACCTAGGTACATGACTGCATGATACCAACAAAGCTTGCATGAAAGTAATCATATGAGAAGATGATCACTCTCTGGACTAACAGAGATCACACTTTTTTTTTGGCCTTATTTAGGCTTTTCTGTAGAGATAATAACAGATTGTCTCATTTGAGTGTCTGCATCTTCTTTTTCCAGTATCACTGAATGTTTTTGAACCTGGAATGACATCACAAATAACCACTTATTATATCAGCAACCCTTAAAAGCAAAAAGCAAGGAAGAAAGGGGAAGATTAATATCTGAAGCAAAGTATTTTGAAAAATAAATACAAAATTTACAAGCAATAGTTATTACACAGGGAACATAAAGTATATTTTGAATGTGCCATAATAGAACAATAACCAATTTTAACAAATTGCCTGCAGTTTTAGAATATATACGAATGTTCCATCATCAGTGACCTTAACAACAGCACTCATCTGCCACCCAGTGTCCATTTGCCTTTTTTCCCATCTTATAAAAACACACAGTATGAATTCTGTAGAAGAGCAACAGTACTATCTGCCAAGGTGAACTCTACATTATTATTTGAGCTCTATTTGAATGTTACTAGCAAACTAGACTACTATTAGAAATAAGAAAATCAGGGTAAAGAAACTAAAGCAACATGACTGATCCTAACAAAGTATTCAATGAGACCAGTCAGAAGAGGGATTTTTTTCTCCTCAAGTGTGTATCCAAGAATATATGGGAAGTGACGGAGTAGAAGGAAATAGCGTTGGAGGAGGTCCTGAAATTTACAAGGGAGAAAAAGCTGGGGGGCATGGCATAAAACTAACACCCACTAATATCCTTTCCAGTCTCAAATTAACCAGCATGTGGAAAAATATGGAACAGCATGTGGAACACAGCCTGGCCTAAGAACAGAAAAATCATCTAATTGACTTGAGGGAAGGTAGTAGAGGCCAACCCTCAAACAGCTCAGTTCAGAGCAACTTATAAGGGGAACAATGTGTACCACATCACGTACTTTAGAGAGACAGTCAGACAAGCAGGCAAGTGAATACATGGACCTACTTCATCATTTTTAGTTATTCAACTATTCAAGCATTTTAAAAATCATGCTTACTTTCAAGCATTTCGAGTACTGCAGCAGGATCTATGGCACTTTCAAACACCTTCAGGAAAACAGTAAGAAGTAAACAAATTCATTATAACACCAACTAATTTAACAATCTAGCATCATAGGAACAATTACCCTGGTTTCAGCTGGGATAGAGTTAATTTTCTTCCTAGTAGCTGGTATAGTGCTGTGTTTTGGGTTTTAGTATGAGAATAATAGTCATAACACACTGATGTTTTGGTTCTTGCTAAGTGGTGTTTACACTGGCGAGGACTTTTCAGCTTCCCATGCTCTGCCAGGTGCACAAGAAACTGGGAGGGGGCACAGCCAGGAGAGTTGATCCAAACTGACCAAAGGGCTATTCCATACCATAGGATGTCATGCTCAGTATTTAAACTGGGGGAGTTGGCCAGGGGGAAGTGATCACTGCTCGGGGACTGGCTGGCCGTTTGTCAGCAGGTGGTGAGCAGTTGTATCACTGCCTGGGTTTTTTCCCCCCCCTGGGTTTTGTTCCTCTCTCACTCTCTCGTTTTCCTTCTCATTACAATTTTTTATTATTATTATTATTATTTTGTTCCAATTATTAAACTGTTCTTATCTCAACCCACAAGTTTTCTTACTTTTGCTCTTCTGATTCTCTCCCCCATTCGCACGGGGGTGGGCGGGGGGGGGAGGGTGAGCGAGCGGCTGTGTCTACTTAATTGCTGACTGGGGCTAAACCACAACAGTCCTTTATAATAATGGCCAGTTGGGGTCAGCTGTCCTGGCTGTGCCCCCTCCCAGCTTCTTGTGCACCTGGCAGAGCAGGGGAAGCTGAAAAGTCCTTGACAAGTGTAAACACCTCTTAGCAACAACCAAAACATTAGTGTGCTATCAACATTATTCTTATACTAAAATCCAAAACACAGCACTATACCAGCTACTAGGAAGAAAATTAATTCTACCCCAGCCAAAACCAGGAGAACAGTTAAATACCTATTCAAAGCAATTCCCCTATTCTTTGTCAAGCTGCCATTAAGCAAAATCAAACTTAACTAATACCCTGTACCTATGTTTGTGTACTTTAAGATGTCATTAACATTTTAAAAGTTATGCAATATTTTGGAAAAAATACTTTAGAGCTGAAACTGCATATTCATCCATGTCTGCATCAACTTCAGAACAGTCTGTACTTTGTAGGAAAAATTATCGTGTTTACAGTACCATAAGTGCAATTCTATGAACTGTAAAACAGCAGACCCACAAGTACAATTAGGAAATTTATGTTTGGAAAACACTTGAATTCTTGGCCAATCCTATAGGACACATTCCAAAAGAAAAAACTAAAAGCCCTAACTGCAATCACCTTAAAGCACAGATAATCTTCCACAGGGATTATAGATAAATGAGAAGGTTTTCCTGTATGTTTCTATGTATTATGTAAAGATTGTCCAAGTATCTCATAAAAATAAAATGAATTAAGATATCATCTATGAAATGTCTTTTAAGAAGCAAATTCAAATGCATTTGCCTGTATTTATTTCTTGTCTGCTTTACTACAACGAATTATGTCTTATTCAAAGATACTCTTCTCATGCCTTGGAGTCAAATTATGACCCCTTTGAAGTAAATGGGAACTTTACCACTAATTTTATTTGGGCATTCATGCTGGACATTCCACCTATCTAAAGAAGCTGCCCTCAGCTGTATCCCCCTTATTTTATCAATATTTACTGCATTTTTGTTTATTTCAAATGTGCCAACTTCCTTCTTCAAACGGTATAAGTGTTTTCAGACAATATTTTAGCAACAGTCTTTTTTTGAGAGGGCTGTGCAAAGTCATGTTTTCCCTAAGAAAATGTGTTCCTTCATGTTAGTTAATACCTACTGATGAATGTCACAGGCACAAAAACACATTACTGTGAGGGAAGACAAAAGATGAACTTACCTAACAACATCTACTTCCTAATAATTACTTTGATGCTCCTCTTATGACTAGGTAAATGTACGAGAAACTACTCTTCTATAGAAGTGGGTTACATTACCCACTTCTGGTCAGAATGTGGCTATGGGCTTTTATTGCAGAGAGACTGAAGAGTCTTGTGTTCAGAGCTGTGCTCGCCTTGAGACAGGGTGAAGGCCTTAATGAAAAGTATACTTTGTAGCTTTCAGATGTATTAACTATGTAGCTTCTCGCTTGTGGCAATAACAACCACAGGGGGAAAGGGAAAGTAATCGTGTCCCTCAAGGAAAGGCGTCTTGTGAGCCAGATGCAAAGAATTTGAGAGAAACAGGTAGAGAGAGTGGTTTGAAAAAGAACAGGGAAGAGTCTGAAAGAAATAGATAAGAAAGATACTGTTCCTCTAAACTTCATCTATTCCCATTTTGCTCATATGGAAATAGGACAAAATACGTTCACATGCGTCAGCATGGTTTTGCTTGTCGACAGACATAGCCATTCTGTCTTACACCATTTTTTAAAAACAATTTCCAAACACAAAAAACTGTTCACTGGAGCCATAACCAATGAGCATACAGTCAAGTACAGGACAAACACACTGAAGTCTCCTGTTCTCACTAGTTCCAGGTGTTGGTGTGGCATGTAAAATGGCAGCAAAACCACTTGTCTATCATTTATTTGGATCTTCATTTACATCACATGTCTGCTGTAATGACAAAAATCTTGATTTAGAACTGAGGTATCATATTGCTTCCAGAACAATCATATCTGAAGCAGAATAAATTCAATTACCCTCATGTACACTGTTGCCATTACTGAGATTAGGTAAGAACTGTCCATGTGAGAGATGACCTCTCATAACCACTGCTGTCAAAGCTCTAGAATAAAATCTTAAAGAAACATTAAAATCTATTCTATTCCAGGAATGGGCCTAACACTTCATCTTATTATGTTGAAATACATGTGAAACAAGAATAACCTTTCAGTTGTAAAGAAAAATAAGATTATGCATGACTTACAGCTTGTGCAAGGCTTGAGACATTAGACCTCTAGCCCAAGGCATCTAACAAGTGAAAGTCACCTTTTCAAAGCACATCTTCTCATGAAACAAGAGAGGGAAAACAGGAGGAAAGCACTCTGTCACTTTGTGTTGACCCAAGATGCACACACTGAGAAAAACATCATGTTTCTCAGGCAGAAACACACCAGGGCATGTACCCTTAGGAAAGAAAAAAATATGTTCACATGAGACTCCTTAGTCTAGTCTTACACACACGCATCAGTCCAAGCCTGCAGGACTCTATCTCAGAAGGGACTCAGTAGGCCTTTGGCTTTATTACTGATAATCTCAACAGGGTGCCAGATTAAGACCTATCATTGGGAGTTCTCTCATTTTGTATTTTGGACTTTTCTTTTTTATCGTCTCATGTAACGGGGTCTGATTTCATAGACCTTGGCATTACGCCCAACAGAAACATTCGATACCTAAAAGGAAACGAATGAGTGAAAAACACCATTTTTTTTCTTACATCTGATGAGAAGACCTGTTATGAGCAACATATTAGAATAATCCATTTGCACAACAGCAGTAATCCCTTTCATTAAATGAACATCACACAGCAAGGAAAACTCCACATGTAATCTAACCTTTTCCTTGCACACTCTTCCTAGCAGACTTTATGCCTGCAACCCCAAATAACCAATCAGTGCCTCCTGTTTGGAGGAAGAGCTAAATAACCCATGGATGAGAAACTACGGCTACAACAAGGGCATGTTTAACTCCCTTCACGAGTTAAAATCACTGCAAAGGTACAAATTCATTCTACAGCAGAGAGTACTTCAGAGAACAGAGTCTAGCTACTTCCCATCTGCTGTTAGTACACTTGCACTTAGAGCAAAGAAAGTGGAAGCAACACATACTGAAAAGGGCTGAAAATCCATGGCATGTATGGGTCAGTTTTTAATCTCTGTAATAAGGCAAGTGAGCATGAGATTTTAAATACATGTCTTTCCTTAATCTGTTTGGAGGATTTTGGCACCAATTTGGAGCTAGTTTTGGTCAACCTGAAATTGTATGTCTTAGTGACTAAGTGACTGCAAAAGTGTGACAAGTAAATTATTCATCAGAAAAAGTTTCATTTCACTCTAGCTCCTATAACCGTAGCATCTTTGGAGGGATGGCTTGCTGGCTGAATCCAAGAGAGGATGTTCTTGCCTCCAACTTGACTTTGCACTGCTGATCACAGACTCTAGACTTGGCTGTTCAGTCAGTTTTGAATCCACCTCACTGTCCACTTACCTAACCCATACTTTGTTAGCTTGTCTATGAGGATGTTATGGGAGACAGCGTCAAAAGCCTTACTGAAGCTGAGGTAAACAACATTGCCTGCTTTCCCCTTATCTGCCAAGCTAGTCGCTGCATTGTGGAAGACTGTCAGGTCAGTTAGGGAGGATTTCCCGTTTGCTAACTTCTATTCCCAGATGAGAACCAAGCCGTTAAAAACCCAGCAGCTCCCCAGGAGCTCTTAGACCTGAAGGTGCCTTCACAGGCGTACATACACAAATATTCAAACACAGTGTATGTATATACATACGTGCACACACACCCCCCTAGACAGTATATCTACGGGTACACATCTGCTCATACATGCGTAGTTTTGTTGTATGGTGCGGCACCTCGGGGTGCCGGAATAACCATGGTGACAACTTTCTACCTCTCCGCGTCCCCCGCCGCTCTCCCGCACCGCCTGTCTGGGGCGCCCGGCCGCTCCTCCCTCCCCGCCGCCCCGCTCTGCCCGCAGCCTCACGGCGTGGACCTGCAGCTCGACGGCCGCCTTCAGCGGCACCTGGGCCGCGGGGCCGGGGCGGGCGGCGGCGGGGCTGGGCGGGACGACGGCCCGGCCCGGCCCGGCGCCACCCGCGTTGCCACGGCGACGGCGGCGCCCCAACGGCCGCGGCGCGCGGCGCTGTCGTGGCCGCGCGCCCGGCGGCGCCGCTGACGGCAACGCCCGGCAGCGCTGGGCGCGCGCCGGCTCCTGCGCACGCACCCGCGGGCGCGTCGCCTTTATTCTTTTGAAATACATATACTATACGTGTGCACACATATCATTTGTCAGCGTCCTGCGGTCGCCTCCAGGGAGGTGGCCGGCCCTCCGCCGGCACGGAAGAGGCCCAACACACGGTACTCCGAGCAGGGACACGCGGGAGCGCCCCGGCGTCATAACCGCTGGCCGCCGCGCGCCACCAGCAGCCGGGCCTCGCGGGGGGCTGCGGCGCGTCCCCGCTGCGGCGGGCAGCGTGCGCGGCGGCGGGGCCTCCCGCGGGGCCGGGGCCGGGACCGGGGCAGGGGCAGGCGCAGGGGCATGGGCACGGACAGACCCGCCGGCCCCGCCCGCCCCGGCCCGCCCCCGCCCGGCGCGGCTGGCGCAGGCCCCGCCCGACGGCGCCGGGGGCGGGAGCGCGGCGGCCCGCTTAGGTTGACGGAAGTGGTGCGCTGCCTCACTTCCGGTGAGGTGTGTAAGCGCCGCGGGCGGCCGGGGTCGGCGGTCGGCGGGGATGGCGCTGTGGCTCCCGCGCTCACGGGACGGCGGCCCGCCGTCGGAGGAGGACGAGGAGCGGGGGCGGGCTCCCGCCTCCCGTCAGCGCCTGCCGGAAGTGCAGGTACATCCGTGCCCCCCACCCCCTGCCGTCCCGGCACCTCGCGCCCCTTCCCGCCCCCGGTGGCGCAGCTCCCCCGCCCCGGCCGGCGCCGAGCGGGTCGGTGCTGCGGGCGCCTCGGCTGCCCCGCGGCCGCAGCCCGACCTCGCCGCGGGGAGGGGGCCGCGGAGGGACGTGGGTCACCGCGGAGCCCGGTGCGTGTCGGGGCGGGGGTGTGCGGAAGCGTCCGCTCCCCGCCGGGGCCGCTCCGCCGCCCTGGAGCACGCCACGGGGGGCAGATGCGCTGCTGCCGCGGGGGGGGGGTCTGGCGTCTGCCACCACCCGTGGGTAACAGTTCCATGTTTGGGAAGTGATGTGGAAGGAGCGGGGTTGAAGTTATCCCGGCATCATTATGTCTAAAAAGCAGACACATAAGCGGTGTGTTTCTCTGTCGGCTAGGGCGAGTCGGCGTTCTAGAAATGCGTTGCCAGGAATTCTGCGCGTTCTTGCAAGAGCTGCCATTACATTAGTTTTCCAAACAGTGAAATTTTAATTTTGTTATTAAAAAAATTAAAATGCTAAATGCTGCAATTCCCAAACAGAGTTGGCACAAGAACTTTGATGTACTTGCATGAAAGTTTCCTTCAAATCATCTTTCACAACTGGTGTTGTCCTTCATGTCCCTCTGCCAGAGCTTATCAGCACCACCCGTTTCGTAATATGGCACTGGAAGGTTGAGGAACTAATACATACGGATGTTTTTTTTCCTCCATTCTTGGTGGGAAGGCATGGCATGTGCTTTTGAGGATACTTTCTGAAGTTACTGAGTGTGAATTCCCAGCACATGCCTGGAAGTAATATAAGCAGTGTTGCTTAAGAGGTCACTTTTCTCTCCCGGCTATGAGTGCTGACCTCCTCAATAGATTTGACCAAAAGGAGCATATGCTTGTGCTGGGCCTCAGCCACGTCGTAACTTAAATTCCACTTTCACTGTCGGTTTAAGGGAAGATGTTGGCCATCTGTTAGGTACTAATCCACACTGGAATGCAGGCAGCAGCAGTTACTTTTGTGGTCTGACATGACAAAACTGATACTTCCTTCTCAGAAGTATATAGTCTATATAGCACACTTGGCTAGCATTGCAGCCCAAAGATAGCCAGAGAGGTTTCAGCTGTGTCAAAATTATTTTTACAGTCTGGAGACTATTACTGATAGTAGTACATGGTCCATGATTTTGCAAAGGCACTTAACAAAGTTAAGACTGCTCAAATTGGAAATCTCTTTCTAAAAAACATGTAGCTGTACAATACCATGCTTCATCACTCCTGCAAATATAATGCTGCATATCTAAGATGTCTTCCAGGTGCGTTATCTTTGGGATTTAGGCTTATCTGCTCCTATACAAACTGTAAACTGTCAATTTTCCCTCCATAAACAGCATGTCTGATTTTCCTCACAGACATACAGCCAAGGGATTGAATTAGCCTGCCAAAAAGAAAGAGAGTTCGTGAAGCACTCTGTGGAATGCACGTGGAACCTAGCAGAAGCCCAGCAAAAACTTGGTAGCTTAGCACTGCATAATTCAGAATCCCGCGATCAGGAATCTGCTCAAGCAAAGACTGAAGCTGCAGAGTTGAGATGGAGAGAGGAAGAGTGGAGAAGAAAAGAAGAAGCACTAAAGCAGAGGGAAAGACAGAATCTATGGAACACAGATCCTGTTAGTAAGGAGGTATTTAATAAGGTATGACGCATATCAATGTGCATGAAAACAAGTGTCAGCCTCTTTTTTTCATTCCATTTGTTACTAGTCTTGAGTGTCTTCTGTGTCCAGTACAGCAGAAAACCACAGTATGTGTTAAATGGCGGGGGAACACAGTTCTTTCTTTGCCTCATGAAAGGGAGCAAGCTGCACTCAAACTACAAGTCTGGATGACATTTCTCTACCAGAAGTGTGGATCAGAACTTGGCGTGGGTCACCTAGGTAGTAGATATGAGCCAGCAATGTGCACTTGCAGCCCAGAAAGCCAGTCTTATCCTGGGCTGCATCAAAAGAAGCGTGGCCAGCAGGTTGAGGGAGGTGATTCTGCCCCTGTACTCCGCTCTGGTGAGACCCCCCCTGGACTACTGCGTCCAGCTCTGGGGTCCCCAGCATAAGAAAGACATGGACCTGTTGGAACAGGTCCAGAGGAGGGCCATTAAAACGGTCGGAGGGATTGAACACCTCTCCTATGAAGAAAGGTTGAGAGAGTTGGGGTTGTTCAGCTTGGAGAAGAGAAGGTGCTGGGGAGGCCTTATTGACCTTATTGTGGCCGTTCAATACTTAAAGGGGGCTTATCAGGAAGATGAAGAGAGACTTTTTTATCATGGCCTGTAGTGATAGAAAAGGGGTAATGGTTTTAAACTGAAAGAGGGTAGGTTTAGATTGGATATAAGGAAGAAATTTTTCACGATGAGGGTGGTGAGACATTGGAACAGGTTGCCCAGAGAAACTGTGAATGCCCCATTCCTGGAAGTGTTCAAGGTCAGGTTGGATGGGGCTTTGAGCAACCTGATCTAGTGAAAGATGTCCCTGTTCATGGCAGGGAGGGGTGGAACTACATGATCTTTATATGTCCCATCTAACCCAAACCACTCTATGATTCTATGTAGTGCAAGTGTTGCCAAATGCACTGAACAACAGTTTCTTCACATGAAGAGTGTGCTCTATTGTGCCAAATTCTTAAAAAGTGAAACTGTTAGTTTGCCTCTAATAATTACTACTGTAATACAGATTATTTAGCACAAACTTTTTTTACAGTAGAATCTCAGCTTTGATTTCACAATTTAGTTTGAACAGCTAGCGCATGTCCTAATTTCACTGATTTAGCTGCATCCAGGCTGCAATATCCATGATTCTCATTGTTGACAGATCAGTAAGTTCCTACCTGAGGACACAAGTTTCTCAGAGTTCTTTGGTCAGTAGACTATAATGAGACTTTTAAACTCTATTATTAGGTAATGCACTTTTTTTAAAGAAAGCCTTCTCAAGTATATGTCATGACTCTAAAATTAGAACATAGCCCTTTAAATAGTAACGTATTAAATATAATACTCCTATATATCACAAAAGGGTATGTCTGGCGTTTCTGTGACGGTACAATTTTTCTCTTCCTCAGAGTTTTATTAATCAAAAAAGAAAAGAAATAGAAGATGAAGATGTGTCTGAACCCCTTATGCAAAAACATGAACAAAAGATTAGACACTTTGGTGAGTGTGCTTTTTCCAACATTTTGCAGTTCAAACTTCTACAGAATTTGTGTAGGTTTGCTCCCTATTGTGCAGAATTAATGCTAACAGATGAAAGACCTGGCTAAAAGACTGTTCAGCTTTATTTTATCAGGACAGAAAATAATTTCAAAGGGAAATAAGGTGTAAATTGTAGAAGCTTGTTAGTTCCTGTGATCAATAAGAACTTAAATTTAAAAAAAAAAATTAAAAATTAATACTCAAATGAGCTTAAGCCCTGAAAACTAAAGTTCTAGCAGCTTTTTCTGCTGTTCAGTGGGAAAAGGCAGGGACATTCATGGAAATGCAAGTTGTGTATAGGAGTGCATGGGATTGTCCATAGCTGTCTCCTTTTAATAAATGTTTTTCTGGTGGCTATTAAGCTACAAGGGTAATGACTGATTAAAGGGAAATGTCTGTAAACATCTACTGAGAGTATGTGTGCATGGAATTGTGCATTTCTTAAAATTATATTTAATTATCCACTAGGTGTCACTTCAGCTCTGTCATAACTGTTGAACCCAATTAAGCACTCTTGTGGTTTAGCCCTAGTCGGCAATTAAATACCACACAGCTGATTGCTCCCCCCCCGCCCCCGGTGCGATGGGGGAGAGAATCGGAAGAGCAAAAGTAAGAAAACTTGTGGGTTGAGATAAGAACAGTTCAATAATTGGAACAAAATAATAATAATAATAAATTGTAATGAGAAGGAAAACGAGAGAGTGAGAGAGGAACAAAACCCCGGGGGGGGGGAACAGTGATACAACTGCTCACCACCCGCTGACTGATGCCCAGCCAGTCCCCAAGCAGCAATCGCTGCCCCCAGCCAACTTCCCCCAGTTTAAATACTGAGCATGATGCCATATGGTATGGAATAGCCCTGTGGCCAGTTTGGATCAACTATCCTGGTTGTGCCCCCTCCCAGTTTCTTGTGCACCTGGCAGAGCATGGGAAGCTGAAAAGTCCTTGGCCAGTGTAAACACCACTTAGCAACAACCAAAACATCAGCATGTTATCAATATTATTCTCATACTAAATCCAAAACACAGCACTATACCAGCTACTAGGAAGAAAATTAACTCTATCCCAGCTGAAACCAGGACAAGCACAAAGCTGGTCTCGTAACATATCTGAAATTTTGATGGTTCTCTGAAGTGCTTTCCATTCTTAGTTACAGGCTGGTTTCAGATTATGGTATAGTATAGCCATATCTGGAATTCCAGAACAATTAAGAGCAGGACTGAGTTGGCAAAATTCAGTTCTTTGTACAAACTCATTTTTACTAAGCTGTTTGGCTTCTAAGGATCTTAAACTGTTTTAAAGAAAGCGTTTCTAGCCCTGTTAGCCTTAGCAAGCCTTGCAAGTACCAAGTTGAGGCACAACACTGTCAAAAGTATGCAAATAGCAGTGATAGGCACAGGTTCTCTCAAATACCTTAACTGCTAAGTGTAATGACAGCAGAATCAGAAGACATCTCCCCTGCTGTGCATTTCAGCAGAAAAAGTGTCTTTCTTGCAGGCTTCCTAGCTAAGCGTTGGGCAAAATTACTTTGTTGTCTAAATTCAGATTAAGCTGTTACAGAAACAACCTTGTTACAGAAGGTCATAAATTCTTTTCTTACCTCCTAAATTCAAAGCCGTATTGTTACTTTAATTCAAAATACGTAAGTCTATTGTAAAAAGGGACAGTACATTAATGCTCTTTCAAGTCTCTTATTCTGTGCTAGCTGCTGCCAAGGGGCAGTGTGGACTTCGCTAACCACAATGCATGAGTCCTGTTTCTCGATCCTGCTCTGGCTTCCAAGCAATAAAGAACTTATGTGGAATAGCTCTCTTGAAAACAGCCAAAAGAAATATTAGCCATTGCTTTCTCTTTAGGGATTTGTTCGCTAGAATTAAGATGAGCTTAGGTCATTACCACTGAATTATCTTTAGCCCAGTTATAATTATATGCTGATAAGATGGGTAAAGCTGTACGTGTGGTACCTGTTGCCAGTAATGACTTGACTGTCAGTGATACATGAAGGACAATTTTAAGAAGTGGTCTGAGTATTTAGTTCTGATTTTTAAACTCAGCTCTTTACATGAACGTAGCTTCATGCTATCACAATTCAGTCTTCTAGTTAACTTTCCAATACTGATGTGGCTTTGCTTTTTGAGATCAAGCTGTTCCGGTAATTAAATTTGAATTTCTTAAAACCCTAGCAAATCATGTGTTAGAAGCACTTTCATTTTTGACAGACTACACACTCTTTTTTTTGCATCATTTGCAAACATTTAGATTTGTGTTTGTCAGAATCACTGAATGTAAATCTCTATCCATAAACTTTTAAAACTATTTGATGATGTAACTAATAGATACCTACACCACTTTGTTAGTGTGTATGAGAACTGATTAAAAATAACTTCTCAACGATGCTAGACATGCATTAAAATACAGGAAATTGTGACTGTTAAAATCTACTTTTAGTATCTTCAAAGTGTGATTATACCTTCTGGTAATGCTCTTTCAGCGTTGGTTGATGTATAAATAAATCCCCCAAATTTAGCTGCGTGCGGTCATTCTGAGGTTAGTGAATTGCAAAGGTGTTATATACTGGGGTATCAATTCAAGTAACTTCCTTGCTGCATTAAATCATTTATACATTTAGAATATCTTAACTATGTTTCTCTTATTAGGTATGCTAAGCAGATGGGATGATAGTCAAAGATTTTTGTCTGATCACCCATATCTTGTATGTGAAGAAACATCTAGATATCTCACGTTGTGGTGTTTTCATCTAGAAGCTGAACAGGTATGAAGAAGATGCTTAAATTGTTTGAAAGCGTACAGTTTCCCACTTGCACTATAGAAAAGCTGACCAACTTGATTAGCTGTTTAACTGTTCTTCCCGCCCTCTCTCTACTTTCCTGAAGAAAACTCTATAGTGCATTGTCACATATATGTCTAGTTATAGCTAATTATCAGTCCCTTTGCTTCTGTGAGCATCAGTTCTCATCTGTTTAGGAACTAGAACAAAAGGCAATTATGCTGAATTTTAGAAATATAATTACAGGAAATATCTTTAAATCATAACATTAACTTTTTTTTTTTTTTTCAGAAAAGAGCTCTGATGGAGCAAGTAGCACACCAAGCAGTTGTAATGCAGTTTATTATAGAAATTGCCAGAAGCTGCAATGTGGATCCAAGAGGCTGTTTTCGTCTCTTCTTCCAAAAAGCCAAAGTAAGTCAACTTGGGTAATGATGGGAGAAACTCCTGATGCTGTACAAGGGACCAGTGTTTTAGAGGTTTCTTCCTAACCATAGGAGGCTAAATATTTTATTGACTGACTTAGGCTTATGGGAAAGTGTTTTGTTAGCAAATCTTTTCTAGACAGAATATTTTGGTGTAATTCTGATTCTGAAAATGACAGTTTAGTGCATTTTGCTTATCCCAGAGGAAAAGCAAGATACAGCAGGGGGACAACAGGGTTATTATACACAAGTATTAACTAAGTACAAACAGCAAACATAGACCAGTTTAAGGACTGATTTTGGCTAATTACACCTGTGTTTTCACAGTGTACCTGTGTATTTAAACAACTTCCCATTTAATCTGCATTTCACAGTGGGGCCCAAAAATAGTGTCCCTTTCTCATTACTGAAATAGAGCAATCCAGAGCTATGCAGGAGAAATGCAGGAAGACTGAAACTGTGGTTTGCTGTAGACTGTATTCAGTTATTCAAGACTCTGATGGATCTCTGTATTGCCTAAAGGAGTTCAGTTAAAGTGCGAGTCAACTCGTAATTTACTTTTGACCAGAGTGCTACAACAAGCACCTGTTCTTCTAAGGGTACTGGCTTCTGAGTTGGAATAAAGGAAAGGCTAAAATTAGATTTAATTTTACATGTCCTTAGATAAATCAGTTACTTTGCTTCTACATATAAGTACTACAGATTGTCTTAAAAATAAATCTACCTGAAATTTCATTTTAAGTTGACTAACATTATTGTTGAGTTGTTCACAGTTGTTATTCCCCAAAGGGTATAACATGCATTACTGTGTGTTTTTTTTCAGCACTGTGTATGCTTAAAACTCAAAAGTAAATCCAGCTGAAGTGCAAATATTTCATTTTTCTCTTTGCAGACAGGAGAAGCCTATTTTGAGGCTTTTAAAAATGAACTTGAGGCATTCAAGACAAGAGTGAGAATCTGGTCACAATCACATGGATTTCAAACTATGTTACTACATGATCTCAGTGTCAATCCTGGTTGCGTAGGAGACCTGACATCTTTTTCACAGGTAGGTCTATTATTTCTAGAAATTAATTTAACTAAAGTTGGAGTAGGTCCTGCCTTGAGAAGCTGTACCTTTCTGAAATATAAAGAGGATTATTCCTAGGACTGCTAGTGCTCAGGATATAACGTGCAGTATTATCAATATGCAAGGCCTATCTGGGCTTTCTTTTTACTTGCTGGAATTCAGAAAGCATCAGCATAAGGTCAAAAGCATATGTTAGTTCAGTGTCCTTACATTTTCATGCTTAAACACTGCATCATAAAACTGATCAGATGCTAGAATTGTATTCACAGTCTTTACCACAAGCAGTGAAATGGGCTTTCAGTATATTCATGGGATCATTCAGGTAAGTCAAGCCTAAGGAAATTCTGTTGTGATAAAGTAAACTGAGGATACTTAGGTCTTTTGTTACAGTACTAGTGATGGCCACATTCTGGAATGAAGAAGCAACTTAAAAGATTGTCAGAAATTAGGCATTAGGGAAGGAGTCACAATTGAAACTACTTATTTTAAATAATTTGATTAAAGTACCTCTCAAGTAAGATCCAACAGCTGAATTTTAAGTAAATGTGCAGTCAACTGCTAGAAATATTGAAACCAAATACAAGATATGCCAGCAAATTTAAAGAATTCTTGACACAGTGAGATAATATTGGTTGATGAATTTTTCAGAACTTATTTCCTTACTATTGCAAATTTGTCTCATCTTAAGATGGACAACATGATGAATCCAACTTAAGCTAAAATCTCTCTGTTTCCCCCCCCCCCCCCCCCCCCCATACAGTTATGGAGAATTAAGCTGTCAATTTTTCATCTGTTCCAGAACACAGGTGACCTACAAGGTTCCATAAACACAGATGTCTGCAGTTTAAACTCTGTGATACAAAGAGATGAAGAAGAATCCAAAATGATGGACACAGTATAGTACTCTTAAGACTGAGGCCAAGTACTCTTCTTTTTTTTTCTTTCTTTCTTCCCACCCTCTCCCCCCAAAGAAACAAACATGGCTATTTTCTTGACACTTATTTTTCTGGGTACTGCACTTTATTTTTGGTGTCAGATTTTTGTTGTTGTTGTTGTTGTTGTTTGGTTTTAGGGGGGAAGGGATTTTGAAGGGTGGGTAATTCAGAAAAACTTGTAATTTTGTTTGAAAATGTGCTGCTAGGTTTTTGGTTGTCCTTGAAGAGCAGGGTTCTCCTACTGCCGAATGTGAAACTGGATGTGTTTTCTGCTACTAACCTTGCCTTTCATGACTTTAGAAATTAAAGTATGAAAAAAAAATCTGCACAAATACAATGTTTACAAGAAGCAGTAGATTCTTGGTAGAATCTGCTATTGTCTTACAGATGTGGACATGTTTTACTCTATGAATATTGGAGATCACAACTGTATTCATGCTACCTTGCTGACATTATAAGCTCTCAAATTTGGTTATCACTAATAGCAATAAATCAATATCTGGTATCAGTATTTCAGATCTGAATGGATTAGATTTAAAACACTGGCTTTCTACCTCTACTAAGGGGATTTAAATGTTACATTGTGCTTTCATTAAACATAACTTGGTTTTATCCTAAAATATAAGCAACGCTTGTCTACATATGAGTGCTGGGTTGTATGATTTCTGAGAGTCTGACTCTCTTCTTGTTCAGAAGGCTAACTTCAGATTTTTTTTTTTTTAAACCAAGTCTCATTACAGGGAGAAGTATTTGATAGAGGGGATATGGGGGGAACTTGTACAAGGGTTAGGCTAAGGCTTCAGTTTAAACAAAAAACTTTGTTGCAGTTCATATAGGGTAAGGTGTCATATGGGGTTTGAAAGGTATTTCATATGCTACTAAAGTGGGTTTCTGACACTGCCAACTCAAACAATTAAAGTGGAAAATCATTAAAAGCTTCCTGTTTGAGGACCTGGAAATCCAAATACTATTTCTAGACAAGGCCTTCCACAGAAGCTCTGCAATCCAAAATCCTACTCTGCTTTTCTAATTTGCTGCTATTACAGCAGTTCTATCTATAAAAATGTATACTGTAGCTCATATCTCAAATAATGGTATCAGTACACGCTCTCAGTCCTTTACTGTATTGTTCTGATTTTATGTAAGGTCTGGAAGGTATCTAGATTTCAGTAGTTTGATGAACACAGTCTACCTGCAGTTGCTCATTCAGGCAAAAGCTGCGGTGAGATCAAGTGATTTTCAGCTTTGGCTATAGCAGAGACAGGGAAAAGTCTAAGTCTGTAGTATATACCAGAGTGAGTATTAGTACAAATGCAGTAGGAAAAGTAGGAACTCCAGATCCACTGATAGAAATAGCTTTTCATGTGCCTTGTGTTCTCTAGCAGTTCTGCAGACAGACTGAGGATAAAGGAGCAAGCAGCAGCTCTGTCCCAGATGCAAATTAGAGATAACCAGCTTCAGTAGTTATCTAAATTTTTAAGTTTGACAGATACTCCAGAGAGGATAAGTAAACACTGCCTCTTCCTTAATAATTAATTAATTATTAAGGGAAACTAATAACTTCAGGTTGTTATTTAACTGAATGTTACGTACAAGGGTAGTAAGGGCAGTGTAGCACAGTGACTTCCAATTGCTACCATTAGCAGTAGAGCCACATTGATCTAGCAACCTGTAATGTACTGAAAGTTATTTTTAAAGTTTCTAAGGGGCTAAAACTGGATGGTGTGGGAACAAGTGTCAAATCATAAGGAGATTCCCTCCCCCTTCTGGTGAGCTGAAACTTATGTAGGCTGGCAAAAAACCAAGCATAGCTGCTTTTTATTGAAATCAAAATAAATAGAAGTAAGCAGCGCATCGGGGTTTCTCATTGAACTTGATTCTCAGTGATGTGGTAGCTACTGTTTTCTAACCATGACTTTAAGGAAGTGCATCTGTAAACTCACTCAGTCTACAGTCTCCATATAGACATTTCTGAAGATGAAAGTACAAGTGGTCAGCCTTTTGGCAAGCTTTCTTTAGAATGTAAGGAAAGCTGTTTGCAGTGATAGCTGTTGCACATATCGTTCATTTATAGTAATGGGAAAGCTTTACAAATTCTACAATTACCATCTTTTTTAGACTCAGATGTGTCTCAATATTGGTAACGCTAAAACTAAATGTGCAAATGTAGTGCAAGGTATGTCAGCGCCACAGCTCTGTAGTCATTTATGAACAGTCACTGCAAAAGGAGATTGGGACCTGTGTTAGTAGGACACAGCTACTTCAGACGTTGCCTAGACAGAGTTGTTTGTCCTCAAGTTTTTCTGACTCTTCTTGAAACTCTCAATTTGGTGAGCATAAAAACAGGGCTAGGAGAGTTCACTGAAAAATAGCAATGTCTGCATTACCTGGACTGTTAAGAAGTGTGTGGCCTGGGGAGGTTTGTAACTCCACTTATCTAGTGAATAAATACATAGAAGAGCTGGTCAGAGACATGAGTGAGTAATATGAACTCCTGAAAAACAGTCCAACTGCTACAATAAAACTTGCTACAGTAATACAACAAAGTTAATAATTTGACCACTGGAAATCCTGGCATTGGCATCAATGAGCAGTTGTTTTTTCAAAGATAGTAGAAAAGACACATTCACTAGTCAAGATCATGTAGCTACAGGCTTACCAGATTATACTTCATCTGCTCAGTATCTGCTGTCTTTTTACCAATAAAGTCTTACACAGCTGCACACAGGCTTTACCAAATGTGTTACACATCACTGAAACTCCATTTTTTCATGCCTGCAAGATGGGTGCTCTGAGGGCAGAAATATAAACGTAGTAGTGAGGCCAATCATCCAAGCAAGTGTTAAGGGTAATTTAAGCCCAGCAAAATCACCTAACATCTGTGCAAGCAGAAGTAGAAGAAGGTGACTGTCTCCCATGAGATCAACCTATACGTATGCCAGTTCTGGTCTGAAATGGCTTTTTGCAGAATGGTGGTCATGGCTCCCCACAGCTTCTGGCTGGCCCCAACTAATCACATATTCAAGAAACATGCTTTCATGTCCTTATCATTGCTTTGCGCTACATTTCATGAGTAAGTAAATAAAATAATGTGCTTTTTAATTAAGCTGTATTCTGAACTGTTTCCTTCACCAGTCAATATTTGAAGACATAAATATTTTCTGAATAAGAGACACAAGAGTAGCTGCTTTTGTTAAAGTCAGTTACTATATTACAAAAATTAGGTATATTTAATATAAAAAAATACAGCATTAAAGTGAGAACCACAGGCAACAAAGTTTTGTCATGATGTAAGTTAAGGACAACATTAGACTTCAATTATTGATCAGTCTGGTAGACTACTTAGAGAAATCCTTGATTGCTGAATCTCATGTAATCAAGTGTGAGCTATGACAGATGAGCAGAAGTTAGACCTATTTTCACCTGGGAGTGGCAGCATCTTTCTGGCTCACATCTGGCAACTTGGTTTGGAGGAAAGCATAGATATGTGGCCAGATCTTATTGGTTTCTGTTCCAGAGAAGGATTTCAATAACCCTTTTTCCCTAAGGAAGAAAAAGAAGAAAGGATTACAGAAGGCAAATTGTTTAATTGTTCCAGGATCTCCACCTCACTTTAAGATTGCCCTGGCAGGAGGGTGCAATTATGCATGTGATTTAACACCAAGAACAGCCATAACATTGGGAATGCAGGCTGGACGTGCATTACTCTCTTCCTCAAACAGTGAGCTGTTGGCCACATCAGTTCATAAAACTGACAGCTGTCCACAGAGCACTTAATAACAAACTATGAAAGGTAAAAATAAGCAGCAATGCAGTCATACAGCACATGCTATACAGCAGTCATCCAAACAACTGCAACTAATCCAGGTATTATAAAGTTACACCTCAAGGATCAAAGAAGGTGCATCAGAACAAGCAAGTGAACCAGGCACAATCAAGTTATTATGAATTAGTTCTACTAGCTAGTTTTATCTGTAAAGTATGTTATTATCAGTAATAACAGCAGCTTAGGCCTATGTCTTACTGTGGTGCTTTGAGGCATTTTCACTTCAGAAAGCTACCAAAGTCAGGAAAATCATTGTCAATCCAGAAAAACTCCTTCTTTAAAACTTAACCACCCCAAAGATGGAGCTTCTAGTCTTCTGCTCAACAGTTTTGGTAGAGCATAATGAAGGGTGGTGGATATGGAGACAGAGGAAGGACAGTCACTTCAGGATGTTGTCAAAGAGAGTCTGATTTCTTTGTCTAGGCAAGATAAGACTACAGAACTCTACATGGTGACCTACTATTATCTCTATATTAGCAATGTGATATTTGCAGCTTTACATTAAAATAAATTTTGTGTATAATTTTGGCTTTTAAAAGAACTAATAATTTGTTATCATTCCACAGTGCAAATGGCAGTATTCTCAAATAGCTACTTATTGCCGAAGAGTCTTGCTAGCTGTGCCCGTCACAATCCTGTTCTTAGAACAGCCACTTTTAAATCCTTGTTAACAGTTTTTCTATTTGTGTATCACTTCTTGACCCCTTGCCCTTGTTAGGAGGGCTGCTACTTACACATCCAGAAGAGAAAATACTGTTAAATCTTCCCAAAAAATATACTGTCTCTGTTACCTTAATAACCAGAGCTATGTTGCTCGGAACAGTACTATCACATATTGAATAACGCATAGTGCTCTTTGTAAAGCTAAATATGGCTGCAGTGAAAGGCTCTTTTGCTAAGCAGGCTCCTGAAGAGGTTTCATGTAACAGTGGAAAACATGCTCATTTTACTGGGCTGATTTCTTATTGAGCTGATGAAAGATACACTGCTACTCATACCACGTTCACTGTTGCAATATCTCTGTAACTGAAGAGATCTGTTCCTCACTATGCTAAGGTGGAAGAAGCTTTTAGAATGTGGAAGAATAGATTTTACTACTTACCGATAATATTCTAGAACAGGTTTTGTTTGTGCATCATAAGCCTGCAGCCTCTTGGTAACCGTCTCTGGCTTATCATCATCACGCTGAACAAGTGGCTCTCCAGTAATATCATCAATGCCCTAATCATGGTTAAAAGCAACCACTGGTCTTATTTCTGTTTAAGTATGTTTTGTGTAATTTTCTATTTAAATTATGATCAGTTTCCAGTTAGTAAAGGTGTAGATTTCTGCTTATAAAGAGAAAGGCTACTGCCCATATCTTATCTGGAATGGAAGACGTTGACTTGCCAGTAAAACAGTCCATCAGTTAAAAATATTTTCTCAGTATTGGCAATGAACATCAGGTCATAGTAACTTGACTAATTTGTCCTCTGGAACATCCATTGAATATGGGAAATGTGTAGACAAAACCTTCATATATGAGGGAAAACAGTATTGTTGGTAATACGTTCCTGCATAACAGGAAACGAGGAGGAGACCAAGTGGACCATTGTTTGACTATACTGAAATGGGGAAAAGAGTTAATGGCCCTTTAAGTTGCAAAATGGAAGAGTTATCATGTAGCAAGAGCTGTACAAAAAATGGCATAAAAGCCACCTGAAGTTTTTCTAGGATTCAGTAAACAGAGATAGGGACATAATGTGTGAACTATGACAGCTCTTACTTTACTGCACATTTCACCTCCAATTTACTGAAGTGCTTTAAGTGATTATGGAGCTTTTAAGCTTTGAAACCAGCAAGGACTGAAGAAATTATTGACCACTGGCATATCTCATGAAGGACTAGTTAGTGGCATAAAAGTTGGCTCCTTCTTAGGTGCCTTGAATCATTGTGCATCTAAGGACACAATATGATCCACCACAGATAGAAGGGACTCTTTGCTCCTTCGTACATATTAAGTAAATCCTCAAGAATTTTGATTTTCCCTAAAGACAAATTTAATCTGACATTTGGAGTGGAAACATGAGTGATCCTGCAAGTACAAAGCCAATTAGACCACAAAAATGTCTTCCTTTCCTGCTTGCATTCTGGCAGTCAGTTTCAGAAAATCAATAAGCGTCAATGTTCAGTAAGGTTCTCTGTTCATGAAGGTGTGAAGAAAATCTGTTCCAGAACATGTGTCATATTAGAGATGGACTTATATGGTCCAACTTACCTTGTTTACATAACACAATAATTGAGAACACTCAAATGTTTCGTTCTAGCATCTGTGCAGGCAGCCAGACTAGTGCCTTCATTGTACCTATCAAATATTGAGCCTTCAGCCTTGCATTAACTCTAAAGCCATAATCTTTTGGTTCTGTTGAGTAAGTAAATGTTTTGCAGGTGTATTAGATAACGGAGACAACTGTATTTCAGCTGTTCAGCTCCATTCCATGGTTTCACTTAAATATTGCAATCTACTTTACTACATTTACTATGCCTGCTAATTAGTGGAAGGTAGAGTGGAGTGTTCCTAATAGCAAAGCTGTTGCAGCTGAAGCCCACTCTTTGGTAGGTCTGATAATTCCCTGTTGCAGCTTGCCTTAAAACACCACGTTTTAAACAGTACAAAAGCAGTGTTTCCAGTTGCTCACTTCCAGTGCTTACCTGCTATTTCAGCTGGCCTCTTTTCCTGCAACACTGAAATCCAAAAACTACAAGGCCTGCTATGCTTCTGATGCAACTTGATAGAGCTTCCAGGTGAAATGTGATGACACAACAGGTAAGTTATTTAGAGTTAAGGATGAAATACAGTTTAAGCTGAGTTGCACTAAGGCTAATCCAAGTTCCTCAAAAATCTCAAGGTAACAATGTACAATCGTTATCTTCGAGTTTACTATTCCTCTTTAGGATAGCTCAAGCCATAACCTCTTTGATCTGTTGAGAAGCTTCCCTCACTGGCAAGTTTCTACATCTAATTTTGCAATACAACAACTGTTCCCTTGAAAATACCTGTCCTGGTTAAATGTAAACACAGGGAAAGCATTAAGTGGATTCCTCTGACTGATGATTCAGCGTGCTTCCTAGATACAAAGAATCAGTCCTCTGGAGGACAGGAAAGAAAACTACATTTTGACACTGCAAACTTGCAGAACAGGTTAAAAACATGCCCAACTCCTACGCCAGTGCGCAAGACAGAGTATTCCAGATCAGTGGACAGCTTTAACAAGAGCTTACAAAACACCATGGTATTTCATTCTGCAGGGGACAGATAAATTTTCCATCAGCTTGAGCTTCTACCAGGTCACTAACATACCTTCAGAGAGAGGGTGTTACCAGAAAGGTTCTGTGATCCTAAGAGATGAAATGAGCCTTTTTCTTCTGAGCTACTGTGTTTTGCAACAACATATGCAAACAGTATTTTACTGCAATTACCAGATGCAATGCAACATTTATTTAGCACCAACACTGGCACGTATTGCTTACCTGCACTTTGGGAGGACTGAATTCAAGATTGTAGACTCTGCCACTAGCAGAGTGGATCCAACGTGCTGTGAGCCGACGTTTTATCGTCTCAAATGGCACATCTAGGTCAATCACAGTGTCTATTTGACATTCTTTATGCAGGGCTTCTGCCTGAGCAACCGTTCTGGGGAAACCTTTTTAAAGGAAACAACTCCATAAAAATCCAAAGGCAGAGTTATAGCGAGAATCACCTGGGTTCAGTCATTAGAGAAAATAATTGTGAGACAGAAAAAAAAAAAAACAGTCATACTGTAAAAGTTGAAAAGACATCAGATTTTCCAAGTATTCTGCAGTGTGTAATGGCACTTTAACTTGTTAAACGCATCCCAGCTTCCATTTCCTCATTTCAGTTAATCATCTTCCCAAAAGTGTAACAAATAAATGCAAAAAGACCCCATACTCATATGTGCTACATACATACCACTATATTGAATAAAAGCATTGTATACACATTTTGAACAATAAAAGCTACAGGCAGTTCACTCAGAGGTCTGGAACAACCTAGAAACATTTGTGACAACTCTGACTTCCACAGTTGTGTAAGTCTGGCTTAAGGGGATGACCATTACAAACCTATCTTATTCAGTTCAGTAAGCCCAATATATCTACCAGAGGCAGTCCAGGATTAATTTTACATAAAAGAGTAGCTTTAGAAAGGGTTCTGGAAAGTGTAGTGTATCAAACTATCCTCGGGGATGATGACTGTTAGAACACTCAGGCTGAACTGTCTTTTCACTTAAAAGACTGCATTTTGCCCCACGAACTCTATGGCTCTGGTAGCATGTCTTCAAAGGCACATGTTACTACTAGAGAAATCCAGTGGAACTTAAGCGGGGGAGGGGGGAAACAGAGAACAAGAAAACCAAGATCTCCACAAAGAATTTAAACAGAAAAATTGACCACAAGAACTTTAGTGGTCAAAGCTACTGCAGAACACGCTATTGCACCACAGATTCACTGGAATAATACCTCTCCCACAAAGCTCTTGCGCAGTCTCATGTTCTTCAGTAGCTTGTAATTTTCATCATACTATACAAGTAAATGTCTCCATAAAGGCAAGTACTGATAAGTACAAACTTAAGAAACTCCTCTTTGCATAACATTGGCTGATAAGTCCATTGCCTGAGTAAGGAACCAGCCAAGAACTAGCCTTACAATAGAAAAAAATCAGTATTTTATGGTCTTAAGGCTACTGTGTCTTGTCTAACACATCACAAAAGAAAGAGCTGATTAACTCGGACCAAGCTCTTGCTTGTGCATTGTCTGATGCACCTGGTTTGCATCACAGTCATCAACTGCCCTCATCCTATTTCTCTCACATTCACATTATCTCATGAAAGTGCTTATAATTGTTAAGAGCAGAGGGAGAGCCAGGACTCCAGCACTGCTGTCCTTAGTATTGACAAACTATGAGCCACCACACATCTTAGTTATGCAGCTGGAAAATGAGTTTGCTTTGGGACTTAGTAATGAGAAACTTCCTCAACAAATTAAAGTGCCTTTACAAAAGCATTTCACTGAAACTGAACCAGAGTTTGCTGCATACAGTGCTTTCTTGACACAGAAAAATAATCTACAAGATGTGATGAATTATGAAGAATACAGGAACACAGAGAAAAGTGCCTTAATTATACAGCACATAAATCTAAACAGATCCACACACACAACTCAGACTGCTACATCTGCTGTGCCTCTAGAAGCCACCAACCTATCGTAAGGCAGTGGAAATGGGTATTTGGCTAAGTGAGCATACAAGCAGCTCAGCAACTCTATTTAGTCTGACCTAGCTGACCTCAGCTGTTTGTTCTGAGTGGCAGTTACCAAACTAAAGACTTTCTGGTTAACATATTTCAACAGAGCAGTATTGTTCCTACACAGCCGATTATGCCAGAGCTACCCCTAGTGTAATTCACTGAGTCTCATTACAAACGCTGATGCAGACAAAATTTCTGCCGCAAAAGGTTAAAGAAGGCAGCACATTAACATGCAGCAGAAACTGATTTATTCTCTTACAGTCTCCACACCGTCCTCCTGTTAGGAGTTGCCAGTGTGCCCAGCTATACTGCTACACATCCAGATCCACAAGGCTGGAACTGTGTGTACACCGAACCTGGAACTAAAGAAAAAAAAACATCTGCAGCTCTTTCCTTTATTGATTAGGTTTTGTTGTGCTGTTCACTGTGGGAATTAAGCCTTGGTCTTCACTAAGGAGGAACATAACTGCGATTAAAGCCACCAGAACAGATCACTGTACGAGAAGTAATTATAATAAAGCACTAAGGGACAGAAAGCATTGTGGATTTTTCAGCCCCTCTAAATAAAAAGCCACACCAACAACTCCTTAGTTTTATCTACTGAGACAGGTTGTGACTAGAATCCGAAAACACACACATCCAGCCTAGACACTATCTTTGCGCTGCGCATCCAACTGTACTCCCATGGGCTGGGGTAACAAGAGCCATTCAGTTCATGAAGACAGCGGCAAAGGCATTTTCTCTCTACCATGAATGCTGAAGCAATGAGCTTACGCTGCAGAATTGGAAAACAATTCACTCTAGAGAACAGAACCAAAGAGCAAATGAAAGAGAACTTTCAGAGCACTTAAGCAGTGTTTTTGTTAGTGATTTATTACACGCTGCACTGCTCTAGTACTTGCTTTCCATACTTACCTTGCTGCTGCATCACATACCCACCTTTCTATTTAAATAATTCCTCAAAATAATTCCTTTAAATAATTCTTCAAAAGAGTTCCACTCCCCAAGGACTTTAACAAGAAAAGGCTTTAAAAAAAGAAATTTCTCAACACATATTTTAAAGGGGACATAAAGCATAAGAATTATAAGAATTGCCAGTTTTGAAATTTTACTGGAGTGTTGAACTACCCTTTTCAACATGAATTAAACATCCCTGTAACACTCTGAAGGCGGGATACACCCAAAGCATTTTATAGCCAACGAAACTGGGGCAGACTAGCTGCTGAAGGTTTCACAACAAGCTGGCAGCAAATACTCTCCAGTTACTACGACTCGAGGATGGCTACTGGAGTGTAGCTACCCACAAGTGACCAAAGTACTCCAAGCTTTCCAGAGCACATTTTCTCTCCATATATAGTGATACTCAGTATGCTAACTTACCATCCAATAGCCAGTTGTACCCATCTAGACCTTTTAGCTCATTCAGCATTAGTCGTGTCATGATGTCATCTGGAATAAGCCGCCCTTGATCAATGTAGGACTTGGCAAGGATTCCAACTTCTGCAAAAGTAAGAGAAGTTGCATTACACTATCTCTGACCTCCAGCAAGCGAAAAAAAGCCCACAAGCCTGCAAAAAATATGTTTTGATCAGAAAGGCGCAGAACAGTAAAGTTGTAAACAAGGCAGACAGTATGCTTGCTGAAATTCAAAACCAGATGACCAGTTAGGATCTGATCATGCAAATATGTATCAGATTAATTTGATTGGTCTGTAGCTCCACGGATGGCAACAGGGCATTCAGTACACCTCTATCCCCACACCCTCCAAATAATTTTGCTAGTAAGTAGTTGAAATATTAGGTTCCAAAAACTAAAATCAGGAGAAGCCATTAGGTAAAAGAGTCTTCAAAAGAAGAAATGTAAAGGATACAAGTTCATTAAGATATCAGCCCTCAGATTTCCTGTCAAGAAAGTTATTTTCTCAGTTTAGTGGCTAGTTATTAACTTATGACTTCACTACGAAGAGAAACGCCTTTGGTATTTAAGAGAGCAATATGCAGTGGGACACGCTTGCCAGGTATGTATTTTTATAATTACTAGAGTTACAAGAGGATGTTTATAGATGTTGTAAACTATTTATGGGAGTGCACAGACACTAGTATTTTCCCATGGAACTGACTAACCTTTAATACCAGTCATTTAGCCCACTGGCTTGCTAAAATGCCATCCACACATCACAGTTCCGGATATCACACCATGCCCCTATGTGACAGGCAGGAGCATGCTGCAGTTCACCCAAACCATGGGTACAGCCAGGAAGAAATTCAATTGCCTGGGTTGTGTCCTAGGCACAAAGCCTCCGTGGCCTTCATTTATAAAACAATTACCCAATTATGCAAGTCACCCAGAATAGCAGCTAGGTTGGTTTAATTGTGGATATGCAGAAGCCTTTACTTGCAGCCAATTCAGATCTGGTTACAGTAAACTAAACAGAAGAGAAAATGGGATGGACTGACATACCAACACAAGATACAACAACTTCCAGCAGAAAGCAATGAAGAATGCCAGACCCATCACTTGATGCAGTATTGGAACGTGCAATAGTACAGAGGCCCTTCTTCAGACAAGGCAACTGAAAAGCAATAGATGCCCTCAAGTAATGCAAACAGTAGCTTTGGTTCTGGGAAAAAAAAAAAGTAATAAAAGGACAATTTCCCCTTATTGGGTGTTCACATCTATAGTCAGGCTTTGAAAAGTCTGAAGACCATTTAGACCATTTAGCACCTTGGTCAGGCTTCAGATAATCCTCACAATGTGGAAAAGAGTCAGACTCCGGTGCCTGAGTCCTCCAGGACATCAGAAACTGGAAAGAAGGTGACAATCTGCCTGGGTACAAAGTGTCTATTCTTTTGCCTACCTCCCTTCTCTGAGATCAGCAAGTCATACCTCTTTTATTATTCTAGTGCACTCTGAACTACGCACCCTGCAAAAGTGGGCTGGGAGGAGGAATAAATTATATCTAGATAGTTTAAGGTGTACTCGATGCTTGGATCCGTTACTGATTTACGCTGCAGCATTGCTCCAGCCACAATGATCTAACAATATGTGCAAGGAAAGGTTGGTAGAGAGCAGTACTAACACACTTTGGGAAGACAGATGAGCTTTTGGGCCCAGAGACGTTTAGAGTATGGCAAGCTGTAAGGTCCTATTATTAGATCAACAGAGCTGGAAACACGCTGCCTCTATCTACAAACCTCCGGTCATTTAGAAAGTCACTATTACAGAAGAAAAAAATAGGCACAACTGTACCCAAACAGTTACATGTTAGGACAAAAAGTTTGTATACTAGACCACAGCTTCTTTTTTTTTTTTTCCTGTTGTGGAGGGTGGGATTTCATGAGGTTTTGTTGTTTTGATTTTGTTCTGTTTTTTTCAGCTTGGGTCTGAAACCACTACAGGCATGGCAATCTGTGGAATTAAAAGCAACACAGGTTTCTTTCCTGTCTAGGTGGTAACAGGTATCCATGTTTCCTGGCTTTGCAAAAGATTGGCATGTCCTAACCACGTTACAGCAAACAAGCTCTAGCCATATTCAGACAACAGGTTGCTTAGCACTAGAGAGGTGGTCACAGACTCTCCACTCTCCAAAGCAGCAGAACATGGTAATAACTGCAAATTGCTAAGGATGCTCACATGTTCAACAGGACTTTTCAACAGACAAAAGTCCATTTTCACAAGACAGCAAATGCCAAAAACGGCACCATAAAACTATTGTTAATTATTTTAATTTTCCCAGTGTTTTAACTGCCCTACTTAGCCTAACACAGTTCCCAAAGAACTGGGAATTGCAGGACTCTTCTACTATAATCAAAACTTATAAACTCTTTGCCTCGACTAAACTTGTCAAAGTTCTCTGAGTTGCCTCTCAGTGCCTCTCCCTCCTTCAGTGTAGTACTCACTCCTGCTACCTCAGTATTCATCTCAATCCTTTGGAGACCATTTCTGCAACGAGTGACTCACTTCCAATAAAATTAAAACAGAGCTTCCTCTGGGTTAATTAGTGAATGAAAAACTCTGTAGCAGATTCCTGGAGGTTCTACGCTAGCTAATTCAGAGCAAACTTCAACATCTCTTACACCCTCCACTGGCTTCTCTCCTCACATCCAGGGTTTTAATGTGTCTGCTACACTTTCATTGACATCTTGGTTCTCCTTCACATTCTTTCATCTGTCCAACCCACCTAGAACACTTTGCCGAATCACTTTTCTTTCCACTGCTTTAATGGCTCCCTCCTCAAATCAAGCAATGGGATATTTCCACTTGCAATTTCCTCTTCTCACACACCCTTCAGCTTGATTCTGGTGCTCTTTGATCTTGCTTCCAAGACATATTGAAAGGGCACAAAATCTAAAGTATTTAGGAAATAACATATTTCCTTCATCTTCTGGAACGCCTTCCTTTCTCAGTAGGTCTTACTTACACTTGAGAGTTCATAACAGCAACAATTTTGGTTTTGTGACCCTCTGTAAATAAAACTTATGCTTGCGCAACCAAACAGACAGAAAAAGCATGAATGTGATCAGATATGCCTGCACAGGTGGTGCTCCTAGCAAATGTTTAACCTGTAGATACCAAGTGTAGTAAAGTCAGTCAACTAAACCAAAGTCATTGTTCTTACAGAGCAAACAGAACTCGTGTGAAAAGAGATGTGGAAAGCAGATCACATCACAATTGATTTCATAACACCTGTAATTTTTCACCTTCAAACATGCTTATAAGCTTCCAAAACCAAGACTGCCAGTTACCTAACCACAATATTGCAGTGATACTTACAAGTGAATGTAGTCCTCTGCAACTTCAAAGTGCTGGAAATAACAATACTCTCACTGCATCACATGCAATCTGAAATGGTTCTTACAAGGTTTTCAATCCCACCGTGAAGAAAAGCAGATGTGGAAGTCAGGAGGGGACCTTTCATCATTGCAAAAATCCACCAGAGAGAGGGGTTGTGGCATCTCAACAGAGAGCCAGAGGTCAAGCTAGGCCTATATAGTAAGCATAATTCACATCATTACCTAATACAAGCAATTCTGTATGCAAACACAGACCATACTGAAACCTAAGCACAGTATGGACTTGTAAGATAATAATAATTTAAAAAGCACAAGGTAAGCAGTTTGAAAATTTTGCCCATTGTTTTTGGAAAGCACCACTACAGTTACACCTGGCAGTGCGGGGCAAGGCCTTTTAATTTTGGAATAGCTGGCAATTCTAGGTGCCTCTACTTCTAGCCATCTAATGGAGATCTGAAAAAGTCTGATTGCCCAGAACTCCTCTTGCCCCGTCTGTTAAGAACATGCATATTTTTCCCTTTCAAGATGTTTCAGCTGGAAGACTATCAGAAACACCTACCAAAAACGCCGGGCGCTTACGAAACGCACCAAGACGAGGAAACAAGTAGGTGTTACAAAACAAGGAAAACGTGATAAACCCCAGATACGGCTCGTTCATGCTTATAAAGACGATGCCAAGTGACAGCTTGTAAAGGATCCCCGGCTGAAGCCTTGAGGCCCAAGTCGATGGCCTCTGGCCTCCAGGAAGAGCTGCGTGAAGACGCCTAACATCGGGGGGGGCACACAGAGGTGGGGCTGGGGAGCAGCAAACCCCCTTCAAGAAGCCCCAGGGGCTTCCCGGACGGGGAGCGGTGGGTGGGTGGGAGAAGGGGAAGGAAGGAGGCGGGGAAGGACCGGCCCTCCCCGGCGGAGCGGGGCTGTGTCAGGCGGGAGCTTCCTGCCGGTTCCCGCGGGGGGGGGGCGGGATCATCCCCGCCGCCCCCCCTCCCCCGCTCCGGCCCGTCTCCCGTTCCCACCTGTCTTCTTCTGCATGTTGTCCCTCAGCAGGTCGCCGCTGGAGAGGTGCTTCATCCCGAAGTGTTTGATAATCCGAGCGGAGACGGTGCCTTTCCCGGAGCCCGGGGGCCCCATGATGACGGCGCGCAGCAGCGGCGGCACCACCATTGCTGCTGCTGCGGCTGCTGCTGCTGCGGCTGCGGCTGCTGCTGCTGCTCCTCCTGCTGCTGCTGCTGCTGCTGCTGCTGCTCCTGCTGCTCCTGCTGCTGCTGCGGCTGCGGCAGGGGACGGGCAGGGGCTGCGCGCCGCGGAGCGCCGCCTTCCCGGGGAGCGCCGGGGAGGAGCGGGGAGGGAGGGGGGAAGGATTGGGGTGGGGGTGGGAAGGCGAGGCCGGGGAGAAACAGTGGCAGCTCTTCTAGCTGTCAGTCAGGGGCAGGAAGGAAAGATCCTCTACGTGTATACACACACCCCCCCCCCCCCCCCACCCGGGGGGGATGATATATCTAAAGCAAATGGCATTTTGGAAAGTAGAGCATCAGGGCATCATTGGCCCTGACCAATCTCCCCGCACCCCTCTGCCCAGGAGCCACATTTCGGCTGTCCCCGGAGCTCTCAGTCCCTCTCTCGGTCCTGAGGTATCGTGAGGATTTCCCAGACTGACCTGGGGATCTCGCTGGTTACCTGGCTGTCACCTGATGACTGCTGGGCTGTTGACACATGCTGTTGCTGTCGCTGCTCAGGTGCCACCAGGCTGTGGCTGTCGGGTGAGGGCGGTGACTCTGCTGTGCTCGGCTCCCGGCTCATCTACCCCCTGCAGCAGCCCTCCTCTTGCTGGGCTCTGACAAATAAGCTCCAGCTGAATGGTAGCAGGCAGCTACATTTTTAAAAAGCTGGGTCTGAGCTTTGTTTATGATACTTGGATGTGAACTGCTGCAGGTTGGCCTTGTTTTGAGCAGTGTTCTTCCTCTTCCAGAGGTCCCTTCTCACAGATACGATTCAGTGATTCTCAGCCACAGCAGAACACGGTGTTTTCACCGAAACAGAAGATCGTACCACTTGCTGAGTGTTCACTGTCATGTCCACAGCAGGAGTGAGCCTTCCTGCTAAAGGTTCTGGAGATGCTGATGGATCTCAGCCACTGCGAGCTAGAAGGGTCGCAGTGGAAAAGTGATCTCACAGAAAGCAGGGCTAAAGCCAAAACATTAATGAAATTCAGCTTTCTGTTTTAAAACCTTGCTTAATTTCAATGGTTTTACAAGAGATTTGCAACAGCAACAAGAAAACATTCAAATGGACACGTGGAGCCTAACAACAGAATGAAAATGGGAATGTAGGCCAAAAACTGCCCAGTCGACAAAATAAATTGCCTTAACAATTAAGTAGGAAGTCACTGGCTTAGCACAGAAATCTTAGTGTAAGCATAAATCTTACTACACTGAGCAATGTGAACCCCCATAACTGAACCTAGTAATACCTATATTGTAGAATGCAGCAGCACAGAAAGAGTGAAACATCCAGGGCTTTATGAATGTTCCCAGGGCAACATCTCAGCCTGCCAAAGCACCACAGTCTTAAACAAAATCTGGCAACAAAAAGCCATTTAAATGTTAGAAGACATGCTGTTCTTTTTAAGCTCCACACTTCACAGACTTCTGAAAGGTGGAAGTCCACAAAATGTGTAGACAACATCTGAGTGTTCCTAAAGCAATTCTGTGGAAAAATGGAAGGTATTATATGAAGTAAATATGCAACAAATGACTAGATTTGTCAGAGAGATCATTAACCCTTATCTCCAAAGTCACCATGAAAGAAGAAAAAATTGATCTTCCTGTTGAAGAGGGAACCTGAGGTTCAGCCTCTCTACAGGCACTATTGAGCAGCTCAGAAAAATTCCATAGAGGACTGCTAAAATAATCCCACTGTTGAAGACTACTTAGAAACCTGTCTGAATTTCATAAAGGATATGCGAAGAGGCGGTGGAAGTAGACAGAAAGGCAGTTCTCTCTCACACACACACGCGCTCGTACTAACGTATGGCCTTTGCAGAACAAATGTGGGTACTTACATTATAAAAATCATGTAGTAAAATAAATCATGGGAGGATTTGTAGTACTGAAATGGGTCATTGGTTCATCAGTTCACGTACAATGTTTTACACAGCTATTCTGTATTTAAAAACACGCACGTTATTTTTTTCTGCAGCCATCATTTTGATGTTTGGAACATGACATTTGATCAGACTCAATTATTGATATCTTAGCACAGTAACCAATGTTTGATTATACAACTTGCACTCTATTCTGTATTAAGCTTTTTCTGCTTGCAGATCAGATGCCTTATTCACACATGTAGCATATAGGTATAAGTTAAAATCCTGACTCTTGCTCAGTGAACTTATTGAAGTTGCCCTCGTGACAGCTGAACAGTAATTGGAATCTTGTTTCATACAAGTCTGAATGTTCTTTCCAATAGAGAGTCTTTCAGATTTCTCAGCATTTTTTCAAGCTTAAAAAATTTTTTAAAAGGCTTGTTAAGACTTAAATTGTCAAAAGAGTTCCTGTCATGTCTTCTCCTTGGAGGTCTAAATCCTTTCTTTTGATTTTGATGCAGAATTCCTTTAGTACTGTCAGGTAATGACCTCCCAAGTGTTCTATTTTATACCAAACTGGTTTCTTACATGAGAAACAAGTTATAGTATTATACTGACTTTGGCAGGGCTTCTGACATGGTCTCCCACATAACTTTTGTACCTCATCTGGGTGGATGGGTGGACAATTAGATGGGTGAAAAACTGGCTGGAATAAAGGTCAAAGTGTAGTGGTTAAAGTTTTGTACCCTACTGAGAAGCTGTTAATGAGTGTAGTTTGTCAAGGTCTACCCTGGGACCTTGTCCGGTTTAGTATCTGTAAATAACCCCCAGGAGGAGACAGAGTGCACTCATCAACTTTGCAGGCAACCCCAAATCATGAGACCTTAGTGGACAGGCCCAAGGGCAGGGCTGCAGTTCAGCAGGGTCAGGCAGGGAAATGGGCCAAGCAGGAACCTGACAAAATTCGACAAAGGCAGGTGCGAAGTCCTGCACCCAGGACGCACTAACTACTTGCAACAGTACAGGCTAGGGACTGACCAGCGAGGCAGCAGCTCTGCTGAAAACGTCTGGGAGACACTGATAGACAGCAAGCTAAGCACAACCCGTGCATGCCCCAGCAGCAAAGGCAGCCAGTAACATCCTGGGCTGTACTAACAGGAGGGTAGCCACTACCTCAGGGGAAACAATTATCCCACTTTATTAGGCACTCCTTAGACCACATCTGGGTACCATGGCCAGTTTTGGGCCCTCCCGTACAAGACAAACATTGATTAGTTGGAGCAGGTTTAGCAGGAAGCGACCAAGATGGTCGGGGCTGGAGAAGAGGCACCGCCAGAGGCTGAGGGCACCATGCTTGTTCAGCCTGGAGAGGCAAAGGGTTCAGGGCTATCTAATAGCAGCCTTCTAACACCTACGGGGAGGTTATTGAGAAGGCAGAACCAGGCTCTTTACTAAGGTGCGTGGCAGGACTCATGGAGTCAGGCAGAGGATCCAAAGTAGTCGTAGACTCAGCCCTTCAAGGTTTTTAAGACCCAACTGGATAAAGCCCTGAGCAACCCAGTCTGACCCTGCTTTGGGCCACAAATTGGACTAGAGATCTTGATCCCAACCTGAATTAGGTTGCAACGTTACATTTTTTTAAACAAGATACCCCATTAATCATGTTTAAAAGAAAAGGCATCAAGTACTTACCCAATGAAGGCTAGCATACATACACAATATAGTTGCAAATTCTCCCTCAAAAATGTATACTATCAAAAACATTTGAGGGGCAAATTTTTCTTTTTAAATTAGATATAGGTTGAAATATGTAGTGTGAAATGTTGTTAGCTTTAATTTTTTGCCTTATCCTTGAAGTAGCTAATGCATGACTTTTTACAAGCCAAACATGTACAGCTGTGATTCTTTATTTAGATTAAATAATGTTTTATGCTTTGCAAAGAGGGATATAACAGTATCACTTTTGTGGTGTCATTCCTACTTTTATTAAGCAGTCTAATGCATTATTCCTCCCAGATGCCGAGCATGGCAAATTAACACTTATCCATAACAAGGGTTGTCCCAAAACTCTAAGTTTCCTAGGAAATGTATGTTCTTGAGACAGAAATTTACTGTCTGCACACTAAGCTTGTTACACTCAAAACCTTATTTATGACAAAGATGAAATACACCTTATTTATAAAGTAAAAAATTTATTGTTAGCATTAACTGAAATCTTAACAGCCTCATTCAAGAATTATTATTAATCCAGATGTAATTATTACAGAACAAGAAAGGATATGTCTATGCTGAAAAGTTTCAATAATAGTAATAATACAGTTAAAATTGTTCCACACACACATCTTAGTTTTACCATTCTGCCGGTGTTGTGTTCACCTTTCTCCCCTCCCTCCCCAGACCCCAAGGTCAGTGGCCTCGTTCACGTGAGGGGGCAGATGTTACAGTGAGTCGTCAGCATCTGGAGTCCTCCACCAGGAGGAAGACAATGTTCATGTTGACTGTTTCTTTTTCCTCCCTCTCGGGTACACTTGGAGTTATTTTTGTATGCGTGCTAACACACTTTTACACTTTGCTTTTTCTTCACTAGTCTGCAGCTCCACGTTACATCTGAGTTTCCTGTATACAGTGCCTTCCACATATATTATTAGATAGTTTCTTTGTCTTCTTTGCTACCCCTAAAAACAGTTGTGTCCAGCTCCAGGTCTGCAGTTCTCTAACTGACCACTGATGAATTGTTTGTAGCTGTGAGGTCTCCCGTGCCAACCCTGTGCTCCATCTCTTATCAGCCTATGTATGCTGTATCCCATGTCTCCACTTCTCCAGGCTCTGGTATTGTACCAGACCTGCATTTCTCTACATTACCTCATCATATTAGAGTCATAAATATTCTACACAGCATAACTGCTTGTTACTATTACCTATTTAAAACTACCATCGTACCATGCAAAGATAAAAAAAAATAAATTAGCCATAGAAAACTTGTCAACTGGAGAAACTGCTGTCACAGTTAAACGAAGCAAAGCAAAGCTGCAAGCAGACCAAAAAATGTTCAGACAGAGCAAGTCTGACAAGCTTCAGTCCTGAGCCCTTGGAAACTCAGTACAAGGCTTATGGCCTGTTACGAGCAATGGCAATACTTTATTACAGGGCTACACAGTTATAAGTTAATAATGATCAAATACAGTATTTCAGGTGTTTGCAAAACATTTCTGTCTTCCCAGTCTTTCTTTTGAGATATATTTATAGTCTGTAATGAAGGAGTTCTGCTTTAATCCTATAAAAAGCAGTCATCACAGCTTGTTTAGACAACCCTCAAAATACACCTAATAGGAAAAGATAGTAAGTTAAACAGAGGTTACATAGCTGTGTTTCTGAGCCTGTGTGAAAACACTTGGGAGATATGTGAACCAACAGAAATCTAGAAAACAGCATTATCTTTTTGGACACTTGGAGGCCTCGTACATTAGCAGAAAGCAGAGCTCTCTTAGAAATTTCTGTAATGACCTTTTCTGTATTATTTTTCTCAACAAGTGATTAAAATATCAGGAGACTGTCATGTTCTCCAAGCACTACTTTCATGACAATAAACATCTTTCCTAAGTATTAAAGGCAAACCAGTAATAGCTTTGCATTATGAGATTAAATTGTAATGACTGTCCAGGTCACGACATTTGTACATCTACGACCTGCCATTCAGCCTCTCTGGACAGTTAATAAAAATCTGTGTCCTGACTCCAGAAATCCTTGAACTCCTAGGACAACAAGCTACCAGCATTCCCAGGGGAAGGAAATCCCTCTTCTCTGTCATTAGATACTGTTATGAGATATAGCTCTCATTACAGGTATACTTACATTATACCATCCAATTAGTGTTTTTCAGTCTATCTGCCAGTCATTGTTTTCAGAAGTATCTTACCTCAGTTACACCAGGACATTCTGGCTGTTGATGGAGTGGGTCAGTTTTGAGGAAGTCTGTTTTCCTGATTTTGTTTTCACATGTCTTGACGTGAAACAGGTACTTGCGAATTGTTAACGGATGATAGCAAGTCATCAGAAGTTACAGCAGAAGGATGAGATGGACAGAACTAAAAATATCTGTATGGGAGAGCAGGGGAGTACACAAAGGAAGAAATGAACCAGAGTAGAGAGTTCATTTGAACTAGATGTATTGGACGAGACATTTTCTGCGCAAATCAAAGGGTTCACTGATACAGAGTTCAGACAAGGCAGTGGAAAATGTCCATAGCTGCAGTAGCAGCACCTGGAAGCACTTTGCACAGCTGTCTTCACAGAAGAAGACCCTCCTGATTTCAGTGGGAGTGTCCATCCTCTGTCACATCCCATATCCACAACCTCATAGCAAACTGTTATTTCACTAGTATCCTGTAATTATGTCTAAAAGGCCTGTGAATGAAGGAAATTAAAGGAGACAAAATTGTCCCCTGAAAACAGGGAACAGTAAGCATCAGACTTCTTTTCCATTAAATATTATCGTGAATTTGGCACTGTTTGCTCTGGAATTCCAAAATTTCCAAATTCTGAAACCCAAAGGAACTGTGCAGAGCTTTGGCTGACTTTAGTTGTTTGCAAGCAGGAAAACAAACCACCGATTTATCAAGAATGTTTTAAGTATTTTTGTGCAGAAAAGTTTGGATATAGATTTATTAGATGGGAGGGGGTATGATATGTATGTTCTTTACCCTCCTCCCACTCACAGTTTTCCCTTAGTTCTGCTCGGTGCATCACAGAAAAGAATTTCATCTGCGCGAGACCCAGTCCCTTTTCTGTCATATCCTAGATAAGGGCTGCAATTGGCAACAAATTTCTCATACACAGAAAGCTACATGCCTTTGATTCCTCAAAAACATGACAAAACCCTCTTTATCTAAAAATACAGATGTGTTAGTCTGTACATGAATAGTTCTACAAATTTTTGCCCAGATCTCAGAAATCCTGGGCATTGCATACATGAGCTAAGGCTGTATTCCAGCTGTCATTTTTTGATCCTCAGTTTTCACAAATTTCTCAGCCTGCTTCCTTTAAGAAAATTTCTCATGCTTTGTTTCAGCACAGGTATATCCTTTTGATTTGGATGTATAATTTTTCTGGTTTTGATTTTTTGCCTTTGCACCTGGGTTGGAGAAATCCCCAATATCAGTACAGACTGGGTGGTGAATGGATTGAGCAGAGAAGAACTTGGGGATACTGGTATATGAAAAAATAGACATGAGCCAGCAATTCACGCGCGCAGCCCAGAAGGCCAACCATATCCTGGGCTGCATAACAAGAAGCGTGGCCAGCAGGTCGAGGGACGTGATTGTCCCCCTCTCCGCTCTGGTGAGACCCCACCTGGAGTACTGCATCCAGCTCTGGAGCCCTCAGCACAAGAAGGACACGGAGCTGTTGGAGTGGGTCCCGAGGAGGGCCACAAAAATGATCTGAGGGCTGGAGCACCTCTCCTATGAAGAAAGGCTGAGAGAGTTGGGATTGTTCAGCCTGGAGAAGAGAAGGCTCCAGGGAGACTTCAGTGCAGTCTTTCAGTATATAAAGGGGGCTTATCAGAAAGATGGAGACTTCTTACCAGGGCCTCTAGTGACAGGACAAGGGGCAACAGTTTTAAACTGAAAGAGGGTAGGTTTAGATTCAATATAAGGAAGAACTTTTTCATGATGAGTGTGGTGAGGCACTGGAAGAGGCTGCCCAGAGAAGTGGTGGCTGCCCCATCCCTGGAAGTGTACAACGTCAGGTTGGATGGGGCTTTGATCTGCCTGATCTAGTGGAAGATGCCCCTGTCCATGGCTGGGGGCTTGGACTAGGTGATCCTTAAAGGTTCCTTCCAACCGAAACCATTCCATGATTCTATGATTCTATTTTGAAATTCAGGAAAATAAGGAGTTGTTACACTTAGATTCAACATGCTTTCCAAAAAACCTACTGTTGTCAGGTCTACTAGCAGTAGAGAACTTTCTTGAGTAGTAAGATACTTAACTTCAGGGGTGCATATAAACTGAAAAGTAAGAGTTTGCATGTATGTAGAAGTGTCCTTTGCATCATTATCATGATGTAACATGTTTCCACAATCCCAATGAACTACCAATAATGGAAAAAAAACGCAGAATACTGGTGTTGGAATTCCAAATTTATGCTGTTTCCTCTGGCATGTGTCCAATCTCTGCAAAGTATCCATGTTCATCAAGGGATATTCACCTAATATTACATTTAGTATGAAAGATATTGAAAAGGAATAAAACTACATGAACGGCAAATGCTGCATGTCACCCTAACCTGGATAAGCAAGAACCATCAGAGCCAAAGCTAATCACGGGCCTTTCAACACTTGAACATAGGTTGCATGCATAAAATGAAGATTCACTAAAGCTATCACAGGTAAAATAATACTCAAAAAGCAGTGACTCTTAACTCTGTTCTTTTTTAATAGGAATCCTTAACGGATTCGGCCAAAACCACAGAACATCTCCCCAGACTTCACACACTACTGGCTTGATACCTACTTGTAAGAAACACAGCTACCCTTAACACAGCCGGAATAAAGTGGCAGTTTAAGACCTGCAGTAACACTTTTGGTTACTAGATGTCCCTACACCCATGTCTGAAGGCCCTGTTGCTCTGTACAGACACTCGGTGCTTTCAGACGCTCTCGCACTGAGGTACCTATTTAATAGAGGCTTCTTTCCTGGGCTGTACTCTCGTATTTGAGCTGCAATGTGATGCGTGCCATTCAATCCACTTAAAACATCTAACATTGTCCAATATTTGGTAAAATGAAGAAACATCCAACTCCACAATAACTTATCTTGCAAATTATATTTTCATTTCTCTCCTCTGCCTCCAAATGCGCTGCATGTAAACAAGAGGATCAATGCTATCTGATCATGTTACAGAAAAAAAAGAATCTTATTAGGATTATTTATTTTAATCCACCTCAATCTAACCACTAATAATGTAAGTTCTCGTTCACTTTTTAATCAACTGTTTAGAGCAGATAAAATCAGATCATCCTGGTCTCATGGCAGCTAACCCTGATCAAAGCTCTTCCTATATGGCCTCTGTGAAACTCTGAGGATGACAAGTGTAAGATCCTTCTGTTGTCTACACGACAGCAGTTTTGGGAATTGCATGCCCTCTTAGCACTGCTCCTGCCATGCATGGTTGTTGTGAATTCAACAATTCAACAGATTCCTGCAGTAGATTACCAGTCATTAGCATGTAGATCCTTTGGAAAAGAAGGGCCTCACAATAAAATGAAGGGAGATTGCTCTGAGTTTACATAGAGAAGAAATATTCAATTTTTGATGAGGCAATGCAAGTGAAGAATCTACTTCCAGCCATGTTAAGAAAAGAACCATGATCAAAGCAACTAAGCGGGAAGCTGGTCTTTATGAATTCAGGAAAAAATAGGGCAAAACTTCACAGAGTTTTCAAAAAAGCAGAAAAGCAAATTTAGGAGTTTACGTTATGACCAAAAGGTAATTTTGAATCAGATTTGAATGTAAATCCAATCCTTCTTCTTCCAAATGCTGAACATAATCTTTGTTATAGCTCTGAGCCTTGGTTGCTATTTTTCTGTTTTATTTTCAGATCTTGAAATATTTCGTAGAATCACAGAATCATAGAATATCTCAAGTTGGAAGGGACCCATAAGGATCATCGAGTCCAACTCCCTGCTCCTCACAGGACTACCTAAAACTAAACCATATGACGAAGAGCATCATCCAGATGTTCCTTGAACTCTGACAGGCTTGGTGCCGTGACCGCTTCCCTGGGGAAGTTCTAGTGACCGACCACCCTCTCAGTGAAGAACCTTTTCCTAATGCCCAGCCTGAACTTCCCCTGATGCAGCTTCATTCCATTTCCTCATTCCTGTCGCTGGTCACCAGAGAGGGGAGATCAGCACCTACACCCCCCGCCCCCCGCTGCCCACCTCAAGGAAGTTGTAGAGTGCGATGAGGTCACCCCCCCTCATTTTGATTTGATATCGTAATCTAAATCAAGGAAATACACATTCCATTTATAGCTCTCTGAAGAGTGCTCTTCCAAAGACTGCCAATGGGAATGTAAGGAGCACACCCTTCACAGCAATTCTCCAAGCTCTATCTGAGACAGTTTCTTTGACCTGTCCAGACACTATGTAGACAGCCAGTACCCCCATCTAGGCTAAGTCTGAATTTTTCATATAATACACCATTCTGTGTAAGATTTGGTGCTCCTTTGTTTGCCTAATCAGCTTTTCACGTTTAACAGCAAGACAAGTAAAAATTACAATAAAATATTCTTCATTGTTACTATGCTTGACAGCCTGTAATTTTGAGTAGCCGCTATATCACTTAGGTTCCACACATGCACAGAACAAGGAAGACACTGCCTTCTCCACCTGGTTCCCTAAAGAAGGAGATCGACCATCCACTCCCTATCCCTCAGGCAAAGTAAAGCAATGATTTCCAACCTGGGAACTCTTCGGCTTTTAAAATGTCTTCAAAATTAAGAAATGGGACTTCACCATCACCAGTACTGGCTCCCTAAACCCAGACCGCAATAACAACTTTCTTGGCAGAGAATGTCAGAGCCAGTGGTAAGTCACAGTACTTTGTATCTCCTACCATTCTTGAGCTTTGTTATAAAAACAATACAGAAGTACAGTTTCAAGACAAGCTCATGTACTTGTAGAGAGAGGAGGGCTTTACCTCCTTTCAAAGCACTTTACATCTTTTCAAAGACAGTTTTTTAGAACAACAGTTATGACCCTCTCTCCATTAATGCCTTGGGTCGGATCAGACTGCTCTGATTCAGGGGCTTTAAGAAATATGAGCCAGAACTGCAGGAGGAATTCTGGCTGGTATGACTTACTCTTTTTGTATCATCCTAGAAGTATAGCACAGTGTGTAGTAACAGGTCTGAATGAGATGCTGATGAAGGCCTGTGAATCAACCTGTAAGACACATACATATATAGCCCCCAAATCTTTTAAATTACACCTTATTATTTCAACCTATAACAACGTACAGTATATCAGGAATAATTTGTGACTGTCAACTACACAAAAGACTGTATCTTCGATCCCTATCCTTTTGATATCTTTTTCATATCCTTAGTAAGAATGCAATTGTTCCAGGAACTTTCAAAGCTATACAGTTAAGTCCCTTTTTGAAGGCATACTTCATAAGCTATTACAGAACTGAGGAAAATCAAGACAATTTAGTACTTCAGACTGGGAATTATATGGATTCTCCAGGATCATCCACTTACATTTGGGAAAACTGACTTTTAAACTTAAACTTTGGGTAGATGACTTACCTTGAGTTTATCCTAGTTCAAGACAAACTGTAGTCCATTCTTTTTTGTAAAGCCATGCATTCCCATACATCTTTCTGAATTTTCTGGTGACCAAGATGTCCTTCCTTTGTGCTTCCCTAGAGTTTGTTACTGTAAGTAACAAATATGTGGGGCCATATTACTCAGGTGTTCCTCTGAGGATCACACAGCAACGGTCAGTATACAAGTGGGGATGCACGTGACTGTAGTTTAAGCAATTTGCACTAGGATACAACTTTTTTCGTACAAAAATCTCAAAAACTGTATTTACAGTATTCCTCCCTTACACGTCAATGACTTTAAACATTCTGACAGACTGCTACATAACACTTCCCCCAAACTCTCAAATGTTCGTTTAATGTGCTTTACAGCTAGCATCATTTACTACTTATTTCAAAAGACAACTATCCAGACAGTTGAACAGCTGATTTAAACCAACCAAATTATAATGCACTGAATTTAAAGGAAAGTACCTGCACCAAAACTGTGTATAAAACATACTGCCTTATTTTGTTGTCTTTCAAATCTACACCAATATTAAAGTACTGTGTTAGGTGCCTGTTTTCTGAAATATCAACCTTCTCAGCATTAACCTCCCTTAACAGAGTTTGTATGATATAATGACAGGCTTTTCCTTTCTGTTACAACTCCTTTCAAAGAAGCTGTAATTTATTTACAGAAGGTGATAGCTATCACAAAGAATGAAGAGTTTCTGTACAGTATTGCACGTTCTAGTCATTATTCACTGCCTGTAGAGACAATTCATGAAGAGCAGGAAAATATATGTAAATAGTGAAGCCATCAGCACTTCAAGGCACATCAAGGAGAAAATTTCTGAGAAGCATATGATTATTACAGAAAAATAGGCTGTCATCTAGGTAGTACAGATATACTTGAAACATAGATTTCATCTTCATTAAGAACAATGATAGTTGATTGTAAACTTCTCAGATCTCTTGACCTGGACAGTGATATTTGAAAAGAGGATTTGTGCTGGTTTTGGCTGGGATAGAGTTCATTTTCTTCATAGTAGCTAGTATGGGGCTACGTTTTGGATTTGTGCTGGAAACAGTGTTGATTCCACAGGGATGTTTTAGTTAGTGCTGAGCAGTGCTTACACAGAGTCAAGGCCTTTTCTGCTTCTCACCCCACCCCACCAGCGAGGAGGCTGGGGGTGCACAAGGAGTTGGGAGGGGACACAGCTGGGACAGCTGACCTCAACTGGCCAAAGGGCTACTCCATACCATATGATGTCATGCTCAGCATATAAAGCTGGGGAAGAAGGAGGAAGGGGGGGACATTTGGAGTGATCCCCTTTGTACAGACTAGTCTAGCATGTGAATTTACTAATTCATCACTTAAGTCATGAGGTTTCTAACTCACAAGTTCCTAATTCATAACTTGCTACTCATAACTTGTAATTCGTGCTCCTATGAGCAAAATAGTTACCTAGCCAGTGGTGAGAGTGCTCAGCCTTCCTCCTCTGTCATGCTGTGGGCATCCCCTGTATCACACTGGGAAGCACAAAAACCTCAGCAGTCCAGCTGCTGTTGGATCCGCTTCAAAAACTTTTGGGTAAGCTGACATATTTATACCTTCCAGCTTGGAAGTTTGATCTATATTTCCATGAGTTAGCAAATCCTGAAGAAACTGCCAGACAACCAATACAGAAGGATTATGGCTGCAGGAGACAGCGAGTTGCAGGTGACAGTGGCTGCATAATGACCTTTAGCTCTTCCTGGCCATCGTGCCCTGCCTACACGTTGCCCTCACTTTGAACTAATGGTGCTGCTCCCAGCAAGCATCAGGCCTTAGCATGAGCTGCATGTTAGCCAAAACCTGAGCAGGAGTTGAATGAACAGTCGCACAATGGGCACAGACTGAAACGCAGGAGGTTCCTCCTGAACATCAGGAAACACTTTTTAACTGTGAGGGTGACCAAGCCCAGGCACTACTGGCCCAGTGAGGCTGTGAAGTCCTCCTTCTTGGAGATATTCAAAAGCTGTCTGGACACAGACCTGGGCAACTGGCTCTGGGTGGCCCTGCTTGAGATGGGGGGTTGGACCAGACGACCTCCAGAGATCCCTGCCAACCTCACCCATTCTGTGATTCTGTGATATATAGAAGGGATGGGGGGCAGGGGGGGAGAAGAAAAAAAACAAACAGGATAAAAAGAACACTGCAACAAAGTAATTCCGATCACTAAATTTGATTAATTCTTCTTCCATGGGAAAAAAGCAGTGTTTACTCCTGAATAATATGGTGATAATCAGGCTAACTAACCTCCATGTTTATATCTTACATTGTCTAGCAAGCAACCAGAATGAAGACACCTGACAGACAGTGTGCTTCAAGAATGAGATATTTTACTACAGTTTGATTTATAGCATGGCTCCAAGTACTTAAAAAACCCTCAAATGGCAGTCTTCCAAATGTTGCCCTGTCCTCAGTTGGTCCAAAAGATCACATCTGACAGTCTAGGTTGCCTCTTAAGCTTACCAAAAGGAAGTGTATCACTTAATATCTCCAGCCTGAAAAGACATTATTCATTGGGACAAGCATGCAATGCAAAACTAGACTCACATTTGAGCTGCAAAAGCAGTTCTTTCTTCTGGTCAGTTGCTGTCATATACTTTGCATCCTCATCCCCATATAATTTCTAATGCAGTCAGAAGGTTTTGTTTTTTCCCCTTGGTGATATTAGAACAAGCAGCCCTGGCAAAGGAACTTCATGACTGTGGATACACAACGCATAAAACCTGGGACAGATGTTTGGTCAAGTTGGCATTTATTATGCTGGTAGTTTGCAAAACATTCACCTTAGAGGCCAATACAGCAGTTAATGAAACTAATCAACAGTGAAGACAGGTATTTCAGTTGCTTTAAACAGGAACTCATCAGAGACAAACTGCATTGCTGAAGAAGTAGGTGCTGTAGAGAGGATGTTGTCACTGAGAAGCCACGTGTATAAAGACTCTTGAAGTGTCTTGAACTTACCAGATGGAACATTCCCATTTTTAAATGAAGTCACGATGTTCCCATTAACAAGTTAAATTGGCAAGACATTCTTCATCAAGAACAGGTCTGACAATTGTTTTCAGGCAGTTTTATACAGTACTTTTGAGGATTAACATTGCTTCAAGGCTAGATTTGCCTCCCTATATGTGTTCGTATTCCAAATCCATCACATTTATTTGTCTCAAACAAGCAACTGCTATAATACCCAAAAGACTGAGCTCTTAAATACCATATTGCCTATTAACACTGTAGACAAGAAGTTCCCTGTCCAACCATGCCTGGGGTTATTACACTGGTTCCGCATTACAGCACACTTATTTCAGTAAATCCAGATGTCACCAAATGGCTCACCAATTATATATGCATAGCATCATCCTGTGTCTGCACTGACAAGCAACAGAGGTTTCCTCTAGGTTAGAGGCACACCAAGAAGGAGGTTTTCTAATGTTTTGACCAACTGCCAAATCAGTTGTGTCACTTCAGGTCTACTCATGCTCCTACAGATCTGGGACCTGGGAGGAAATGAAAAGCCCTTTACCAGCTCCTCAAAGCATAGGTACAGTCAATTCCCTTGCTTCCTAGCATTTATACCTCCAACAGCACTGTTAGCCTTTCACAACAGTACGGACAGTGCGCTGGGACAACATACACGCTAACACTTGCACCTTTTGCCTCTTGCTTTTTGCCCAGCCGGCCTTTATTTACTGTGGAAACTTTCTGTTCTCCCTTCCTTGCACCCAGCTAGGTAGTTACTCTTTCCTAAAGAAAACAGAGAGTCTTTCCCTACATTGCTTAAACTCTGCACCAAAATAGATAGTCAGGGACCTCTTAGGAACTTCACAAAGCCAGGCCACCAGTTCAGTTAAAGGAAAATGAACACGTGACCCTTCTACTGCTCTCCCCAGTCTTCAGCCTGCCTCATCCTACTCTGGAAACACATCATGCTCTTCCAAAACTGCTTTCCCAACTAATTCCTGGGAAGATCCACCTACCCTTCCCTCTGCTGCCTATTTCTTAATTTATCCCCATGCCACACACCCCATCCTCTTCTAAATAGATCCAGCTGGAGAATCCAGGACCTCACCTCGATCCTTCTTTGTTTGACTGGAAGGCCTGACAGTTCTAAGATTTGACCTGTAGCAGCTCAGCTACTGATCTTGGCTAAGCCTTTTCTCAAATTTCTTTCATCATGTCTCTCTGCTGGAATTCAGGGGAGAACACCTAGTCTCTCACTATGTGCATAGAGCACAGATCAAGATTAGATCTTGTTTGAGGCCTTAAAAGCGCCAGTAATAGAAATAATAGCAGAAGGTAAAAAGGCTCAACACTTCTGTAGTATTGTATTACTACCCTTGCTCTGCCAAGGAATTTCAGTTTGCTGCTTCCTTGCCCCAGCTAGCTAAGGAGGAAATGAAGTGGGCTAGTGTGGGACAGCACACCAGTTTATTTAAAACAAACAAACAAACAAACAAAAAATATGTAGCAACTTTCTTCACCATTACTGTGGAAATTAGTGTATCACAGGGCATATGAATAGCTTAACGGGTTATCACCAATTATCGGATGTGGACTCTCACTGCTAAAAAGCCTGCACAAATATAAGTATTGATCTTATTTCAAAAAAGACCTTTGTGAAACAAGAGAGAAGTTCTTGCTGAGTTACTACTACTATGATGTCCTGGTGACTATAGCCTTGAAATGCTCCTTACTACAATAATAAATGTGTGACTAAGCAGGTGAGATGTGGTTTAGGCTGCAGCAAACATAAAGGACAGAAGGAAACATTAACACCACAGAAATCTCATTTCAAACTTTTTCTGTGCTTCCATCTACCATAGCAGCTTACAGAAAGGCAAAACTGGCTTATTATGAGTCAGGTGTGATTCAAAGGCATATTTTACCTGCAATGCAGAACAAAGCACAAAAGAAAAAAAAAAGCAGATGTATGAAAAACATTTGTAGGTTTAAAAGCAGAATAAGGCATGTAGCTGAATGTTAAAATACAGAAGTTATCCCTTTAAAATTATGACAGCATGTTCACTCAGGGACAAGTCCATGATTTGGGATACATGCTTACTGCAAGACTCAGTAATAATCCAAGTCTAACTATATGAAATGTCTCATTTCACAACATGAAACTCCACAGGAAGGTAACTCTCATGCAATTTCCATAGCTACTAGTAAAGACAAAGTTTCTCTCTTGAGGACCATACTAGTCAAATTGTGACAGATACCACTATACTGAATTTGGCAAGGGATGCAAAGAAAAATAAGAATGGCTTTTACAGGTAAATTGGCCAGAAAAGGAAGATTAAAGAAAATGTACCCCCTGTGCTAAATAAGACAGAAGAGCTGGTGACAAATGACATGGAGAAGGCTGAGGTACTCAACAACATCTTTGCCTCAGTTTTCAATGGTAAACTATCTTCCCACATCTCTCAAGCCCCTGAACTTCAAGGCAGGGACTGGCAGAATGAAGTCCCTCCCACTGTAGAAGATCAGATTCAAGACCACCAGAGGAACCTGAACATACACACGTCCATGGGACCCAATGAGATGCATCCCAGGTCCTGAAGTACTGATGTAGTTGCCAAGCCACTCTCCATCATACCTGAAAAGTCATGGCAGTCAGGGAACGTCCCCAGTGACCACAAAAAGGGAAACATCACGCCCATTTTTAAAAAGGGTAAAAAGGAGGACCCTGCAAACTACTGACCAGTCAGCCTCACCTCCGTGCCCGGTAAGATCATGGAGCAGATCCTCCTGGAAGATATCTTGAAACATATGGAAGACAGGGAGGTGACTGGAAACAGCCAACATGGCTTCACCAAGAGCAAATCATGCCTGACTTATCTAGTGGCCTTCTACAATGTAGTAACTGCATCAGTGGACAAGGGAAGAGCTACAGATGTCACCTACCCCAACTTCTGTAAGGCCTTTGATACATTCTTGCCACTAAATCGGAGAGATATGGGTTTGTCAGATAGACTGTTAGGTGGATAAGGAACTGGCTGGTTGGCCTTCTCCAACAAATTAAAGCCAATGGCTCAATGTCAAAGTGGAAATCAGTAACGAGTAGTGTCCCACAAGGGTCCATACTGGGACCAATACTATTTAATACCTTCATCAGTGACATAGATAGTGGGATTGAGTGCATCTCAGCAAGTTTGTGGACGACAAAGCTGAGTGGTGCAGTTGATACACCAGTGGGAAAGGATGTCATCCAGAGAGACCTTGACAGGCTTGAGGAGTGGGCCCATATGAACCTCACAAAGTTCAACAAGGCCAAGTGCAAGGTCCTCGCCTGAGTCGGTGAAATCCCCAGTATCAGTACAGACTGGGGGATGAATGAATTGAGAGCAGTCCTGCAGAGGAGGACTTGGGGGTACTGGTGGATGAGAAACTGGACATGAGCTGGCAACGTGCACTTGCAGCCCAGAAGGCCAACTGTATCCTGGGCTGCATAATAAGGAGCATGGCCAGCAGGTCGAGGGGGTGATTCTCCCTCTCTACTCCGCTCTAGTGAGACCCCTGGAGTACTGCATCCAGCTGTGGGGTCTCCAGCTCGAGAAAGACAAGGACCTGATAGAGCCAATCTAGAGGAGGGCCACAAAAACAGTAAGAGGGCTGGAACACCTCTCCTGTGAAGAAAGGCTGAGCTGGGGTTGTTCAGCCTGGAGAAGAGAAGGCGTTGGGGAGACCTTATTGTGGCCTTTCAATATATAAAGGGGGCTTATAAGAAGAGTGTAGGTTTAGATTCAATATAAGGAAGAACTTTTTTATGATGAGGGTGATGAGACACTGGGACAGGTTGCCCAGAGAAGTGGTGGATGCCCCATCCCTGGAAGCATTCAAAGTCAGGCTGGATATGGCCTTGGATCAAGCTGATCTAGTGGAAGGTGTCCCCGCCCATGGCAGGAGGGGTGGACTAGATGATCCTTAAAGGTCCCTTCCAACCCAAACCATTCTATGACTCCAGCATACATAGCTCACAGATTGGTTTATCAAAACAATAAATGATCCTTATGCACACTGATCAGAAAAGCTGAGTCAGCAAGCGGCTAACAAAAGGAGGTCTAGTTCCTGCATAGTTTCTGTAAAGCATCCCTATCATGGTTAAAAAAAAAATGTTTTAGTCTCTGGAAAACAACTTATTGAGAAAAAAAGAGAAGTGTTATTATTGGTAAGGAAGATGATCTGACCTTTTCTGTTCATGGCTGATGACACCAAACTGGGAGGTGCTGCTGACTCTCTTGAGGGATGAGAGGCCTTGCAGAGGGATTTGGATAGACTGGAGCAATCATCAGTGACATGAAAGTGACAAGTTGAAATGCCGGATTCTGCACCTGGGATGGAGCAACACCAGGCAGAAATATAAATTGGGAGAGGAGAGGCTGGAGATCAGCCCTGCAGAAAGGGACCTGGGGGTGCTGGTCGACAGCAGGCTCAATAGGAGTCAGCAGCGTGCCCTGGCAGCCAAGAGGGCAAACCGCATCCTGGGGTGCATCAAACACAGCGTAACCAGCCCGTCAAGAGAGGTGATCATCCCTCTGTACTCAGCATTGGTGCAGCCTCACCTTGAACACTGTGTGCAGTTCTGGGCCCCACCATTTAAGAAGGATGTGAAGGTCCTTGAATGTGTCCAGAGAAGGGAAACAAAGCTGGTGAAAGGGCTGGAAGGCACATCCTCTGAGGAGCGGCTGAGGACTCTGGGCTTGTCTAGTTTGGAGAAAAGGAGGCTGAGGGGAGACTTCATTGCTCTCTACAGCTTCCTGAGGAGGGGAAGGGGAGAGGGAGGTGCTGATCTCTTCTCCCTGGGATCCAGTGACGGGACACGTGGGAATGGCTCAAAGCTGTGCCAGGGGAGGTTCAGACTGGACATGAGGAAGCATTTCTTTTCCAAGAGGGTGGCCAAACCCTGGAACAGACTTCCTAGAGAGGTGGTCAATGTCCCAAGCCTGTCAGTTTGGACAATGCCCTTAACAACATGCTTTAACTTTTGGTCAGCCCTGAAGCGGTCGGGCAGTTGGGCTAGATCCCTTGTAGTTGTAGGTCCCTTCCAACTGGAGTAGTCTAGCCTAGTCTGTTCTGTTCCAAGACACTCTTTTCCCTGTATACATAAACACAGCCTAGCAACTGACACTGTCACACCCCTACTGTAATCCACGCTTCTCTTAGAATACAGATTGAAAGCTTCACTCAGTCTCTCCTTTAAGGACAGCGGGGCCCTGCCGCTATCACTAAGCGAACAGCCTGGCCTGAAGACTGGAAATGACACTCACTCCTCTGCTTAGTTTTCCTTAAGACAGGCAGGGATCAATGACCGACAGCACGGTCCGCAGGAACCTGCTCCCAGACACCACTCCCCGCTGCGGGGCCAGTGCCCTGGTGCGGGCACGGCGCTTCGCTCCGGAGGTCACTGCCCGCCCGCCGCGGCGGGGAGGACTCGCACGGCCCGGGGAGGACTCGCACGGCCCGGGGAGCGGGCTGCTGCCAGGCTGCCAGGCTGCTCCCAGCCGGCTCCGCTTGCAGGGACGTACCGGTAGTCCTGACCTCGTGACGCTCCAGGGAAAAGCGCGCAGGCAGGCAGAGCAGAAGCGAGGGCAGAGGCGACGGCCACCGCTCCGCTGCCACCCGACCCGCCTCTCCGAGAACGGCCCGCCGCGCGCTCGCTGTCGCGACAGGGTCGGCCTGCTGCACGACCCGGCCTGCTGCCACCGCCAGGCCGCGCCAGGCCAGGCCCGGCCAGGCCGCGCCGCGCTCCCAGCAGCCCGGGGCGGCGAAGGACGGTGCCGGGAGCGACCCCGCCCAGGGCCCGCCCCTCGCCCTTTGACCCCGCCGCTGTCCCAGCGCTTCCTGTTCTCAACCACGTGGGCGCGGCGGCGGCATGGCGGGCGGCGCGGCGGGCGAGGCGCAGTGCCTCAGCTACGCGGGGTGCAACTTCCTGCGGCAGCGGCTGGTGCTGGCCACGCTCAGCGGGCGGCCGCTGAAAATCCGCAAGATCCGCGCCAAGGAGGAGGACCCCGGCCTCCGCGGTGAGCGGGGGCACCGGCACCGGCGGCCGCTGGAGGAGGAGGAGGAGGAGGGAGGAGGAGGAGGAGGAGGAGGAGGAGGAGGAGGGAGGTCGGGCGCAGGGGGGCGGCGGAGCCCCGGCGCCGCCTGCGCCGCGGGCTCGCTGCCGGGCGGGGCAGCCCCGCACCGGGAGCGGGGGCAGCCGCGGCCCCCTTCCCGGCCGGCCCCACCGAGGGGGCGGGTGCGGGGCGTCCCGGCTGCCAGCCGGCGTCCCCCCGCGGAAGAGCTCTCCCTCCCCTGCGCGCCCCGACGCCCGGTGCGGGCGGCGAGCCGCCGGCGCTGTCTCGGGTGGGGCTGGCGCACGCGGGTGGCGGGCGTGGGAGGGGGAGGCGTGGGAGCGACGCGGGGCGGGGGAGGCGGCCGAGGCAAGGGGCTGTCACCGGCCCGCCGCGTCTCGGCGGGCGCCGGCGCTGCGCGGAGAGACCTTGTGCCGCGGCCGCCCGGCTCCCCGCGTGGGTCCGCGGCGGCGCCTTTCCCCCGACAGAGCGCACCGGGCGACGGGGGCGTGCGCTGCCCCGCCCGGGCCGCCCCGGGGGGACGGGGCCCGGGGGGAGGGGGCTGGCCCTGCCGCCCCGCAGGGCAGCTCGGCTCGCTCCGCGCCTGGCGTGAGGCGTCGCGGGTGGGAGCGGGCGGAGATGCCGAGGCGGGGCTCGAACGCGGCGGCCGGGTTGTGCGGGAGCCTCGCTGACGGCCCCGGAGCCGGTTCGTGTCTCTGCGGAAGCGGCTCTCCAGTCCCGGGCCGCAGAGCTTGCTGGCTCTCCGGGCGTCGCTGCTGCCGCGCACCCCGCGTCGCGGTCTGCTTCTCCGTGGGAGCCCAAGTTCCCACAGCTTTAGTGGGGCAGGTTTTATGCGTTGATTTTTGTCTGGGTTTTGCCCAAATAGCAGTAAAAGTGAAAGAAGTGAAATCCGTTTGCTCCTCGTTTCTGAAAACCTCCGGCACTGCGGACACCTTGGAGGGAAGCCTTGCGTGGGGAGCACCCTCTTTGTTCCTGTGCTGGGCCTTGGCACCCCAAAGTAAACTTCCTCATTTAACTGAAGTGAGAAGACAGTAGGATAGAGATTGAGGGAGAAACATCATTGCGGTGTTCAGTTATTTTTTTGGGCAAGGTGTAAAGTTCAGAACAGAGGTAGGACCAGCAGAGACACCATTCTGCCTCCTGAGGAGGCTTCAGTTTATAGCTAGAAATTCTCCTCTGAAACTGTCAAAACATTCTTGTGTGCCTGACTTAACCTTTACAGTGACCCCAAGTATTTATTATTATCACGGGATGTTTGGTGGTGGTGAAGTTTGTAGGCTTTGCCACATTTTTTTAAGAGGTGTTTGAATTGCCTTTTTCAAGTAGGGGTTAAAATGTAAACTGTGACTGTAACAGAAAAATAACAACAAACCCTAATTTGTGTTGGTGATTCAACATGCAGTTCTCTCTGCCTTTCGTGACTGGAGGATTTGCAATGAAAACTCTTCGACAGGGTTGCTCTCCAAGACGGAAATGTGCATTGGCAAGGTTGCACTCTTGCACTGGAAGAGGTCCCAGTGCTGTCATATGAACTTTTAAGTGTAGAAATTATCATAACAGGGAGCAGAATTAGCATTGTGTGACTGGGACATCAACTGTATTATGCAAATATTAACAAACTGTAATTCCTGCAGGTAGCGCTTTTGTTTAAATGTTTATTGCATCGTAGAAGCTTATATAGAAAGAAAAACCTGATTACTGTTTAAGAAGTAACACAGGGTTATTGCCAAGGAAGTTCTGCGACCTACCAACCGGTATGCCGGTGCTGTTCGTCCTTAAAACTACCTGGGTTTTGAAGACTGCATATGTTCACATATTTTCACTCATACTGAGCCTGTACCAGCTCGGGATACCTAAATACTAGAACACTAGCATACTCCTCCCTTTTTTTTTTTTTTTTTTTTTTTGGTTAAATATGCTTGTCCTTTCCCATGTCTGTGAGCGAGAGTCCACACAAACAAGAGAAACTGAGGAATTAGTTCCACATGAACTGCTACAGTGTACGCAGTGAGCAAGAAAAGAGGCGATAGGGAGATTTGTGTTTCTCTAGCCTTTATTCTGTCAATGACACTTTTGTGTCATTGGAAATGGAAAATTTGAAAGTCTGCAGGTAGCTAATTGTGTTTGTGGAACAGCTGTGCAGCAGCAGCACTTCACATCTGAACATCCCCCTTCTTTTAAACTAAAACTTTTACAGAGAATAATGGGAAGCTGTTATTAGCTTGTTGTGCTTAAATGTACGGGATCCTGTTTGCCAGGATTTGTGTGTTTTGCTTTGTAGTGAGCAAAATGTAAATTGTCAAAGGTTTCATCTTGGGCTTGAGTGATCCCTCAGGCCACTATGATCAGAAGTGTGAACTTGTATCACTCGTTGCGTGACAGAGAGGGGAGTGTGGCTAGTCCAATGGTCACATCTGGGGGCATCTCAATTGATTTGAGATGCCTGTAAGCATGGAGGCTCAAATTAACATCTCTATTTTTATAGTGAATTGCCTTTTCTCATGTGGTAGAATTATACCACAACAAGTTGAAGAGTGAGGGTAGCCTAACTCGTGAAAGCAGAAAAGGGAAAATGTACAAGTATGGTGTTGAAGTTTCTTATTTTTTCCAGGAATAAATTTAAGGAACTTCAAAATTCTTTGTTCTACTCCTTAGATTTTGAAGCAAGTTTTATTCGCCTGATTGACAAAGTGACCAATGGCTCTCGGATTGAAATAAACCAAACAGGTGAGATCTGTTTTCTCTTCTTCCTCTGTTCTGGTCTTCCAGGCTCTATCAGTTGCTGCAGTGAAACTAAAGTTTTGGCTTGACAGAGGTAGGTGTTCAGATATCATTGACTGAGAAGATCAGAAATAACTATGCTGAGAAGTTTTGTAGGAATTGATTGCATGCAAGAAGATTAGCACGCCACCATAGTGCAGAGAGTTAAGGAAACTGTATTGCTCAAGAATTAAAATTAGTATTTTGTTTGGTATGCAGGATTTCGTAGTGGGGGAAGGTCCCTCTGAACCAGAATGGATTTTTGTAGAAGGCAAGGTTTGCCTTCTACAAAGGCAAACTTCTGAGCAAGACTGCTTGCCTAGTCATGCGCAGAAAAGGGATTGGTTTGAGCGAGAAGCATCCCACACAAAAATCTCATCTGGTGGTTCTCCTCTTCTTTTTTTTTCTTTTTTTTTCTTTTTTTCTCTTTTTTTTTTTTTAAAGCATTATGGTTGATCAGTAAAGCAGATGAACTACCACCGAGACAGTGATGACCTGATGGTCTGGTGAAGATTTAGCTGCTGTGGGGGAAAATAAGTGCTTGTATCAGCATTTTGGGGATTGCCAAGAAAGGGGAAAGGAGAAATGATGTGCAAGACCAACACTCATGTGCGTTGGCCCATTCATTAACTGCAGACATAAAAACAGCATGCTGGAAGTGCCACCATCTTTCATAAATTCTTCTGTCTCCAATTTGCCTGTATACGTCATTGCAAAGTGTCTTTATGCTGTAGTAATGGCTAGTGTGCTGACGCTGCTGTCATTTGGTTTGCTCCCCTGGCGTCTTCCCCAGGTACGACCCTGTATTATCAGCCTGGTCTTCTGTACGGAGGCTCCTTGGAACATGACTGCAGCCCCAGTCGTAGTATTGGCTACTATTTGGAAAGCCTGCTGTGCTTGGCACCTTTCATGAAACATCCATTGAAGATTGTCCTGAGGGGAGTAACGAATGATCAAGTAGATCCTTCGGTAAGTAATACAATTTAAGTACCAGAGAAGGATATTTTTTTTTATCCTGGGGGGGGAGGGGGGAGGGGGAGTATTAGGAAGAAGTGTCTAAAACGTTGCATTTTTATCATCCCTCACATCCAGAAGTATCCAATGTTACTGCCTCTGCCAGCAAACTCTCTGAATCAAACAAGCATGTGCTAAACTGTTCCCTTTCTGCATCACACTGCAAACTGCAGTTCGTAATCCACCTTTTGACTTTCAGTTCTGTACTGCTTCTGTCTTCGCCCCTGGAAACTCCCTTTAAATGTGATGTGAGGTCCTGCCACTGGTGCGCTTCTCTTCTCTCAGAAATTAGATGGGTTGGTTCTCCTACCCCACACATGTATTTATTGTAAAAAGAGGAAATTGTCTTTAGAGTGTAACGAGGAAGGAATCTTTTTCTTCTGTTTGATGCTGGACATAATTATACCAATGCTGCTGTGAAGCCTTCTTTCTGTTAGAAGTCACATGACAATTATGAAATTACAGTAGCAAAAACATGTAATAACTCTCTGATTCTTCAGAAAGACGCTGGAAGGTATGGTAGGTCAAATGACTATGAAATGCTTGCCTTAATTTCTGTTACTGCTGATTTACAGTCCTTTGTTTTAACAGTGGTGTTACAAAAATGAGCTATGGGTAACGTGGGATTAAAACACTGAAGTAATGGTTAGTGGTTATGCCATTTTTTTTCTCAAAAAAAACCAAACCCAAAGATAATGGCTTTTGGAGAACAGCACTGCTTTTTACCTTTTGATCAGTGATTGTTTCCTCTGAGTAGATTAAGGAGACATGGTCATCTGAAAACTTACCCAGTTTAAATGAATACAAATACTATGAAGTAGAATTGCAGATATTAGACGAACCTCTGAGTCCTGCTGGTATTTACGGCTTTCAGCTGTGCTGCTCTTGTGATGTAAAAAGCTTCTCACCTGTGGCTCTGAGACGCCCACATGAGTCAAAGGATGATTGAAGTGAGTTACACACAGCACTGCTAAAAAAAAAAAAGGGAAAAGAAAAAAAGTAAAATGGGAAGGTGTTTTGCTAACCTTTCAGTCACCGTGATTAAAAGTACTTAATAGAAATGGTAAGTAGTAAGAATCAAAGAAGTCTCTTTTGGTTGACTGCATCTTTTTAATCACAGTGGAGAAATTCTTGAAGAATTTGGAGACAAAGGACAGTCCAGTCTTAATGTTGCTTTCAAGTAAGTCTGGGCAGTCATCTAAGCAACTGAGTCTTGATTATGGAAATTATCCCTTTTCAGGCATCAGCCACATGGGCCAATAGAGATTAAATACTTTTAGTTGAAATAGATGCAAAAATTTGAGCCAATTAGTTTGCGCTTGAAGGGGCCTTGCACTGGCCAAAGCTCAGACACAGACAGGTGTTGGCATACATCAGCTGAATCACAGTACCTGATGCTAAGTGTAAATAAAATGCAGATGTGCGTGCTAAGGAATTATACCTTAAGTTCGTTGTGCTGTAGAAGCATAACTGTAGTTGCTGTGACTCAGCTTGTGTAGTAACTTTTAAAGTGGCAACAACTGAGTACCAATTCCTAAAACTGGTTTAAACCTGGTTTATGTCTGCTTAACTTGCCTGACTAAACATTAAACCTGGTGAACACCAATAAACTACTTTAAGGAGTTTTACAAGGTGTTTTGTATAGCATATGGCTCTGCAGGTTGCTGAGACTAAAAGCGCAAGTTTAAGTGCTTCCCTAAGCAATTTATGTGCTTAAGTAAATGGAAACTTGGTTTTAAATTGGTTTGGTCTTTTATTTTCAGTAGGCAGAAAGTCTTTAGAAACTGGGTGAACATTTATTACCTATGCTTGCCCAAAAAGGGATGCTTAAATTTGTCTATCCATCTGTACAATTTCTGGCTTTCCAAGGAGAAGCTGGAAAGGCAAACCAATGTAAATATATTGTGGGTAGTTTTAAATGGGCAAGGAGCTTTCCCCACTGCTCCTCATGTAAGAAGCTCTCCATCTCAACTTAGGTACAATAGGCAAGGCACCTGCTCATCTGCTTTGGAGAATTTTTATCGTTTTTATTTGTAAAAGGGATTTTGTAAACATGAGTCTTTACTTTGGAGCTAAATGAACTCTGTGGTATGTATTCTTGCACGAGTGTATTCAACATCTGTCATCTGCAGATAGATGTACAAATTCACATATGTGTGTGAGAAAATACATATGTACATCCACACACGCATATATACACACATATGATCCTGTAGCATCCCCTTTGTGCTTGAAAGGAGACGGTAGTCCTGCCCGTCCTCCCTCCATAATTCCTGCTTTCAGCCACATGGTCCTGCATACTTCAATACCCTGGACACTTTTCAGAGCCTTTCCTAAGCCAGTTCAACTAATTGGCAAAATGGCAGAGAGCTGTACCCCTGCATTTTCCCATGGAGGCATCCACGAGGTAGGGAGCAGGAATTGTGCAGCCAGAGAAGTGGGACTTTTCCCTCATGGTAGCGGTGAGCAAGGTAGGCTGACCCACTGGGCTTTCTGAAATCCGCTCTCAGCACTGAGCTCTCAGCTTTTACACAGCCTCGAAAACATCTGTTGGATGTGATTGCTGTGTTGTGGTTTTGAGGGTGCTGTTTGCCAGAGACCCCCTTGTCAGGAGGACAAAAGGGAACACGGCAGATCTCCTGCTGTGGGGAGAGTGGAAGTGGTCAAGGCGAGAGTAAGGGTGTTTCTAAAGGGTGGCTTGTGGAAGGAAAGACTTCAGCCGAGTTCAGTGAGGCACAGGTCAGGCTGAGTTCCTGGAGTATAAATAGTGTGTGTTTATGTTAGCATTTGTTTATATACATTAATAGCCCTCCAGTGGGGTGCAATGGAAAGCTCTTTGACAGCTGGCGGCATTCTGAAAGAGTACTGTGGCCACTGAAATACAGGGTAATGTGCACTTGCTCCAGGTTGCACCGTGGTGATAATAGTGGGTGAGCCATACAGTGAGTGAGAGGGATACTCCTTTGCCTCACACTTCTCAGGAAGAGACGTGGCTTTGGAGTACCAGCCTGCACCGTTCACTGGCAGCCTACATTTGCATTGTGTTTTTCTGCGCGACGACTGGTGAGACCTGACCGTGGGTAGCTTGTGGGACAAGCCATGTGGGACTGGCATATAGAGTTGAGGTAGTTTCAAGTTTCTCTCTATAGCAAGTATGTATGTGGGGGGTGTCTTTGTAACGTGCCTTTTTGACGGGAATGGAGGTGGCACGCAAATGATAGGTCTTGTTTTCCTTTCCTTCTCTACGTTTTGTTATTCTGACAGGTACGTAGTGCTGCAGTAACCTCGTTTTACAATAATCATTCTTAATGTTTGGGTTTGCAAGTGTTAAAGGTTTTTTTTACAGCTATGCCATCGGACGTTCAACTCAAATGGCTTTCATGCTGGCATGAGACTAGCATATGGAGTTTTGACTTGGGAGCAATAATCTCCAATGTTAATCAAAATTCAGCAGTTGTCTGTAATCCCAGGAAAACGAAGAATTTTTTCCTCCTGACTTTTCTGCCCTTCTTTTTTTACTTCCTAAACTCTGATTTCGCACCCCCCCCACCCCCAGTCCAAGTCCTTGTCCCCAAAACATAACGCTGTATGAATGGCAGGGATAAATTTTCTTCTGTGGAGTGCTAATGGCTATGCAGGCCAGCTAATGCTTGCCCCTTTCCTAGGTAGCCATGTGCTATATGGTCTGTGTCTCTTTTTTTGCAGCTTTCCACTAGCTAAGGGATTCTACAAACTACTAAAAGTTGTTTTTCTTTTTTTCTTAATTGTTGTAGATTTCCGTAAAGGAAAAAGGGTTGTGTTTACACTAGTCTGTGAACAAGCAATGTCTAAGCAAGTTGTTGGCATTTGTGGTGAGGTATGCCTTCGGTTGTATTTGCTTTGGTACAACTTGGTGTTGTGTTGTGTGCTCTGGAGATGGAATAACTGCCCTTCAAGGGGAGCTGAAGGATGGTTTTATGGCTGAGTATAGGCATAAAACCTAGAGACTTGAAATATGGGTTTAGGTCTCAGTTCTGCTACCATCTTGTGATTTCCAGTGAAGTACTTAACCTCTCCTGCCTGAACTCCCACTCGTCTGCTAAGCAGAACAGCCTTTTCCACTTCTTCAAATACTGCCCATTACCTTCTGTAGGCTGCAAATTTGGAACAGAGACAGTCTCTTATTCTGTGGCTGTCTGGTACCTGATAAGTATCGTGCCTGGAATTTGTCTGAGGACTGGAAACTATGACAAGTCTTGAAATTTTTGGAAACAGACAAACCAGACTCAAAATTGATACAGCTTCCTAATGCCGGTGTAACGTGCTTTCTCCAGAGATACAGACTTCAGTGCAGAATTGCAAAGTGGAAATGGAGGAGGGAAAGGGAGTTCCTAACCTACACAGTGAAGGTTTTCTTTTTTTATTGATATATTTTCTTTCCTAAGAAAGAGGGAGAAAGATTGTGTAACTTTAATGTGAACCAGATCAGCTTGTTGAAACTTCTACCAGTGGTATTCATGTGTGTCTGTGTGTGTGCACATGCATGTTAGTAAAGGTTTTTGCTCTAAATGTCAGATTTGTGTGATTAATGAGTACTACTGAGGGGCCAAATTAAGGTAACCTGACTGTAAAAAATATAAAATACATAAATATAAAAAATTAATCATTGGCTTACTGGGGTTTTTTTAATCAAGACATTCAAATATTGATCTACCATTAAAAACAACACCAAATGCCTTGCTGTAAGAAAGGAAGTATGTTGGCCAGCAGGATTTGAAGAATGAGAACTGCAGCATACACTTGTAGCTGCTCAGGTAGCTCTAATAGGTTGCTCACAGCTTTGTAGGTGAGGTATGTGCTACTGCTTGGTCAGTGGCTTGCACTCTCTGCAAAGCACAGAGAATGAAGCTCAAGAATTGTGGATTCTGGCTGAAGGCATGGGAAGGAGAGTGCTTTTTTTCCTGCCTCCTCAACTGCTGTCCACCACATGCCTGTTTCCTTCATCTGAATTCAGTTCATCTTTGGTGATGCTGTCCTGGTCCTGTCTCTCCCAAGCTGCTTGCCTTGGGTAACTCCCTGTGCTGTTCACTGCTAAATCATTTTGGTCACCTTCAGCAATGCTACTGAAGTTTCAGCAGAGGGAAGAAAACAGTATTTCAACAGAAGTTATCTAGAAGCTTCCGTTTCTCAGAAACAGATGAAAAGAAGTTCTTTACAAAAGGATGAGGTTCTTCCTCTCAAATCAAGGGCCTGCTCCAAAATGCAAGGGTTCTTGCAATCGTCATTTATTTAGCTGTAGGAATTTTTTAGCAATGACAGAAGAATATAATTTTTTCAATATCTGTGTTCAGAGAAACAAGTGAGCTGTTTTAGCTGAACCATAATAGAAATAAAAATCAGGCTGAGGAAGAAATCCAGAATAAGAAATTCCATCTCCCAGTAATTTGTTCTAGCAAATTTTTTGAGTAATGAGATACTATGGTAGTCTAAGAGTAGCCAAAGCTCTCTATGCTGCATTCCCATGTCTTCCCATAGAATACCTAGTATGGAGAAGTCTTGTCTTTGTTAGGCACCTCATAATGCAATGATTTTTAAATTATTGACTTCTGTGACTTCCAATAAAGAGTCTGCTTTTTTAATTCTGTGTTCTATAGGTTGATGTCCTTAAGGCAACAGCCCTACCGCTACTGAAGAAGTTTGGAATTGATGGTGAAAGTCTGGAAATCAAGGTAAGACAATTTGTTCCTTTATTTTCTAGCACATGTTGAAATGATACTTTTGCAGAGCTTCACGGGGCCATATGGTTGCTGCTGGTATCTGTCTCTAGCAGATAACCTAGTTGTAGCTACACACATTTCTAAAATTACCTCTTGTTCTTGGCACGTTTTAAATGGCATACCAGCCACACAGTGATTGAAGATGTGGTAGAAGAGAGATGCAAAGGCTACAGGTAGAGAGGGTAAGGAAGAAGCAGTGACTTTTCTTGGTCTCCGAGAACTCTGCAAGCTAAGAAACCTTTTTGCTTTCTTGTTTCTCTTCAGTTAATTTAATTTATTTTTCCTTCCACTTGCTCTTCCTGCCCCATGCTTAGGGCTAGGGAGTAATAGTAGAATCTTTTGCCTCCTTCACCGGTAGAGGAGCCGGATCTGTGTTTGGGTGATTGAGGTTTGCTTCCAGTTTGGAAAATACAGGAAATAAACTTTTCTTTAAAGACTACACTCTTCACAGGCCCAATAAATCTGGGTGTAGAATAGATTTTTTTTTTTTTTTTAGGTTGGAGAAAGAAACGATAGCCTTCCAGAGTTAAGAGTGCTCATTTAAAATGTGTGAAGGCCCTACCTGCACTACTAGTCTTTGCTTGCTGTGCCAAGCCCCCCTGCCCCAGGTGCCTCCCCCCACCCTGCCCACAGCCCAGGACCCCATGTCATCCCCATAGGACTGCCAGCCCCTGCTCCAGTGGCCCTGCAGCAGGGCCAGTCTCCAGCTCCCCACAGCCCTGCCCTGCCTGGCATGGGCACCCTGAGCCAGACCCACGCAGGGGCCCATGTCCCATCCCCGTCCTTGTGGACGGTGGCTGGGGCGGTGGGACAGGCTCGGGCTGGCCAGGCCTGTTTGTGGGAATGAGTTCATTCTGGTCACCCATATACATACTAAGCATCAAACACTTCTAGACCTTCTTTGGCGGTGAGGTACAGATTTGCTATTAGACCAGTCTTAAGCCAAGGTTGGCTTCCTGCTAAAGGTGGTAAGTTTTTGTTTTGTTGGTTTTGTTTCGTTTTCCATTGAGAAGCCATGCCCTACTGTACTTGAGAGAGAGGAGGAAAAATAAATCAATTTTTGCTTATAGGTTTGGTGCAAAATCCATTTCTGCTTTTAGGATGTCTTTTTCTCGCCTGTGTTCACATAGTACCACTACTGATAACATTTTATTATATGTGAAATGAAAGCTATCCTTTTTAAGTGTGTAAGTACGTTCTCTGTGCTCTTTACTAACCTGCTTTTTTCCTCCATTATTGTTTCTAGATCAACCGGAGAGGAATGCCTCCCAAAGGGGGCGGAGAGATAGTGTTTGCTTGCCCAGTGAGAAAGGTCTTGCAGCCTATTCAGTTCACAGACCCTGGCAAAATAAAGCGCATCAGAGGAACTGCGTATCCTTTTTTTTTTTCTTCTTTTAAATGAGTTTGCCTTAAAAAAAAAATGTCTCCCAACTTGAAGTCACAGAAGTGCACCCCTGTTGCTGAGCATGTATCCCAATAACGCAAGGTGACATTACACGGAGGTGTCACACAACTAGATTTCAGGACCGTGTCTCAAAACGGCCGTGTTCAGAACATTGCTGTTCAAAAAGCATCAGTGGACAACTAAATAAATTTAAAACTGAACAGTACTATTTAAAATCTTTTTCAATAGCAAGAAAAAGTTAAAATACCTTCCATTGCATAATGTAGCAGCACTAAAAGGAGTCTTACCTTGTGTGTAAATCCAGTAGTAACAAATGTAGTTTTGCTATGCATTGAATAGGTAGCATCTAGGCTATTAATGAGTCTAGCAGGTTGTTGGATGAGAGCTTAAGTTTTAGTTCAGTTTACACCTCACTGCACACATGTGAACTGGGCTTTTTGTTGTGTTATGAGAAGTTTGTTAGCTCTTCACCTTCAGTAGTACCATTAGAGATGGAAGTGGAGGAGGTTTTACTTCCGCACAAAGATAAGGACACAAAATATTGTTGTGGAGCACTCACTTTTGCAAACAGAACTCCACATCTAGTTAATGTTTTGTTTGGGGGTTTTTTCCTTTATTTTTCTCTTGTGGTTTTTATTTAGTATCTGTCATTAATCTGCTGTCACCATAGAAAGAAGGCAGAAATCCCTTACAGGCAAGGTATACTAAAGGTTGTATTTCATGAGCTCCTGCTCTCTCTTGAGCATTGGCCAACTTGTAGTTTAATTTGTGATTATGAGAGTCCCAAACACCATCTGGCTTTGATTACTCAAAAGGAAAGCAGGAATGGGGGCAGGTTTCCTGCCAGAGGTGTAGACTTGCAGCCTGTTCCTCCTTTTACTTTATGGAATGCTATCATAATTGTGTGTGAGAACAGCACGCCTTGACTCTGTTTCCAACTGCGGCATTTGGATGAGTGCAGCATTGCGAAGTGAGAGCAATTTTACTGGGTGCATGTGCGGTAGAATAGCAAAGGAAGCAGCTCAGTGTGCTTTTGGTGGTGTTTGTCATGGTCTTTCCATGAAGAAAGTAATTCTTTATGCCCCCATCCACCTCTGCAGTAAGTACTTCAATTCTCTGTTTCTGTGTGAAGGAGGAAGCAATGACCATAGCTTTGGTGCCATCTTTCTAAGTTGACATTAATACACAGCACCATTCTGGGCCACTTTGACTGGATTTGGTCAATGTATGTGAACTACAGTTTTTTTAATTCTACTTTCCTTTAGGTTTTCCTGGGCTTTTTCTCAGGGATAAAGGTTTGCCTTTAGTAAGCCTGGTGAGAGGCAGTCTCATTTTAGTTTGGCCATTAAGTGTCCTTCAAGCCAGTAGAAAGCAAAACATCTGGAAGGATAAGTGCTTAGGTCTTTTATATGTGCATTTTTGTCCCTTCAAGATTCAACTGAGCAATTCTGCTTCCTCACAGCTGGGGAGCTTGTGTTGCAGCAACCTTGTATAGTCATCCAAAATACTGAGTGCACTAACTGTGCAGAATGATCAGTTTTCTGATTATTATTTACTGGTTTTGCTCTTAAAATCTTAAAGCTTTTGGTTTACCTACTCCACAAGAGCATGCAATAGAAATTTGTAAAAAAGGAAATTCCCTTCTGCCAGCTGGGAGGTTTGAGAGTGTGTTGCTCTGCATTGCTATCTGCATGTAGGTGCAGATGGGCGGTTAAATGTGCAGAGCATGAGTCTGCATTATAGTTGGGATGGAATTTGGAGCACACTGTGCTTTGTACACTTGAAGATCTGTCAGGAGTATCACTGAAGCAGCACCTGAGTAAAAGGGCACAAAGGCAGTTCATCTCTTGTGTACTGTGAGGAGGTGCGTTGGGGTGAGCAGGAAGGTGGTAATTTCTTCAAGGTACATCAATTAAAAGACTGTGGAAAGCACTTATGCACGTGTGCTTCTTTACAGGAAAATGGACCAGTGCTCATGAATGGGGATGTATCGGACACAAGCACATTTTCTGAAATAATGCATTGGGACCTCTTGGCCACTTTTGTCAGTCTCTGGTTTAAATTTCTTTTGTGACCACAATGAATTCCTTAGCTCAGAAATGTAGATACTCTGTCAGAGTGTCACCACAGATGGCAAACAGAATGGTGGAATCTGCAAGGAGCATCCTGAATAAATTCCTCCCAGATATTTATATCTACACGGATCATATGAAGGGGGTCAGCTCTGGAAAGTGAGTATCCAGTATTTACAGGGAATGGAAATGTAATTCTGCGTTTGTTCATCTGCTAGGGTATTCTGATCTGTAATTTTATTGAGTTTTAGACCACGATCTTCTATTTTGCAGAAATAAATATTCCTCACACGGAAAAAATTGAATGATTCACTAGATACATTTGTTTTACTCTTGGTTCAGGGATAGAAGTTGTGTATTTTCTTAAACAAGGATTATAATACACCGTTACTGCCACTAAAGGCAACTTGAGCTCTCTTCAGTTTTAAACCTGTTGCTTTGAAGTGAGATTATGATCAGAGGTGCCATGCTATGTTGTGAAAACTAGCATTCAAACTTGACTGTACACCTTCTGATGGAAATGGTAGTATTAAGGATGGGACCAAACTGTTTTAGAAAGTGTTTGAGCTGTATGGGTTGTCTTCTGCTTTACCATTACATAAATAGCTGAAAGAGTGTCCTTTCACGAGCGAGGACAGGAAAATTGAGTCATTAATTTACTGTACTTTCACATATTTTGTTTGCCAGCAGAACACAGAAGTGATGGATGTGATTCAGACAATTTTACTGGTATCTGTCAGCTTTGTTGTCCTCTTGTCACTTTTCGTTGAGGTTGAAGGAGTTCTGGATAACTAATTTATGTCTTTTGTCTCTATGCTCAAATCCAAGTATGCATATTTTCTTTCAGTGTTTCTACTTTTCGAAATACTACCTTAAAGAAAACTTGTTAGGTTTGCAAGTTTACAAATCTAACAATTGTTGGCTCACTTTTAAGTATTTGTCCTGTTTTTCCAATCCTTCATCACATTTAATATCCCAGGTTAGTAAGTCTTGTGGCTCCAGACTGTTAACAGTGATCAGAATTGCAAAAACTTTTCTGGGAGCTGTGAGTTTTTGGGGTCTTATTTTGTTTTTTATCTGTCTGTAAAGTGGAAAAGTCAAATGAATTGGGGCAGCAGCATTACATTTACTACTTGCATGGGTAGCCCATTGTTGTGGTTTAACACCAGCCGGCAAGTAAGCACCACGCAGACCCTCGCTCGCTCCCCCCTGGTGGGATGGGGGAGAGAATCAGAAGAGTAAAAGTAAGAAAACTCGTGGGTTGAGATCAAGACAGTTTAATAGGGAAAGCAAAAGCTGCGCACGCAAGCAAAGCAAAACAAGGAATTCATTCACTCCTTCCCGTGGGCAGGCAGGTGTTCAGCCATCTCCAGGAAAGCAGGGCTCCATCACGCGTAACGGTTACTTGGGAAGACAAATGCCATCACTCAGAACATCCCCCCCCTTCCTTCTTCTTCCCCAGCTTTATATGCTGAGCTTGACATCATATGGTATGGAATAGCCCTTTGGTCAGTTTGGATCAACTATCTTGGCTGTGCCCCCTCCCAACTTCTGCACCTGGCAGAGCATGGGAAGCTGAAAAGTCCTTGATTTAGTATAAACACTACTTCGCAACAAGTAAAACATCTCTGTATTATCAACACAGTGTTCAGCACAAATCCAAAACATAGCCCTATACTAGCTACTATGAAGAAAATTAACTCTATCCCAGCCAAAACCAGCACACCCATGCAGAGGGATAAATAATAGCATGGGAAGAGGAACTGAATCCCTCTCCACCTTGCTGGTGCCTGTGGCTTTCTGGTGCTGCTGTGCTGTCACATTCAGCATACTTATGGCACCAGCTCTATTGCAGCATACCTGGTGCTAACATTGTGCCACTCTGGCAAAGCTTTTTAATTGCCTGGTTCCCAATGCTTGTGTGTGTGTGTATGTCTTGGCAGGACAAGGAAGGAAAGCAATATGCCTCGTTGTTACCAATGCTGCCTCTGGTGATGAATAAGACCAGCAAGGACTAGTTCAGCCCATCTGTGCCCAGCCCAAACCAAGTCCTGATTTCAGAATATAAAGCATTGAACTATATCCCTTCCACATTGCTAAAAGCTTCAGGGAATACATTATTTGAGCATCTTCTGCCACCTATAATGTCTCTGTGAACAGAAACTTCCCAGTTCTGAGTATCTGCAGCAAAAAGTTTGTGCAGATGCTTCCTAATACTGTCTGCACATACCTGAGGCACCAGATGATTTTAAGTTTTACTTAGGCAGATTGCCACATGCTACTGAACACTAACAAAATCTGCCAGTGGGTATAGTTATTAGAGGATATTTGTCCAAAAAATAGCATCTTTAACACTGTTCTTGTCTTGCTGTCTAGATCTCTACCTCTCTTTCAGGGGAAGGAAAGGAGAAGAGAAACGTCTTTTAACATACCTTCTGTGTTGCTCAGCAAGTGCAGGCAGTTAAATATGGGAGGGAACCACTGATATCTTTTCATTCCAGCCCTACTGAAATGCCTCTGGAGAAACTTGTTTTTCTGGCACTGGGAGAGTTTGTGTGTATTAGTGTTTGAGGTTTGATTTTGTGGTTTGTTGATGTTGGTGACATTCCTTACAGTTTTGGGTCAGTGGGACTATTTTAATTAAAAGTTTGGGTGGTGGAGACAGCAGGAGTCCAGAACTGTGGGAAGTTAAGTTAACCTTGTTTTGAATGGAGAGCTATTGGTGCTCTTCCAGAGCCTATAAATAAGAGGATCTTTTGACTTTTTTTTTTCCTTCCTTACAACTTTCTGATTTCTCAGCAAGCTGTGCTCAGCCATGTGTGACTTGTAGCAAAAATGTTTCTTGACTTGGACAATAGCATTTTGTAGGATCCTAAGCTCTGAGGAGAATAGGGGTTTTTTGTTTCTTTCTTCAAATCATATGGTCAGAGTTCTTACCTGGTTGTAATGATTTGGATGGTATTGAACTGAAAGTGAAAAGAAGCAATTGGAAATACAAGTAATGTGGATCAAACCTTTGTTTAATTCTTCTGCTTGGTGCCATGGCTATGGCCTAATTTTGCTAAATATTGAAGCTTCCATGGAAGGAGCTCGATCCTTAAAGAAAGTTAGTTTTGGCTTTGAATGTCTCAGAGGAGAAACTCCAGATACCTTTGAAATGTTCATCAAATATGAATTAAATAAATGTGAAATACACTTTTTTTTTTAATAGAGGAGGATATTTCTGAGGTTTGGATGTTTTATTCTTTTTCTTTCCTTTTTTCCTTTTTAAAGAGTTTGTACTAGGAATAGCCAGCACAGTGGGTTTGGGGCAAGTGGTACTGGGTTTGATTTTTAAATACTGTTGTTAATGTTTTTTCCACAGTGAATCAAATGTATAGAGCAGGAAATCTATCAGCAAGTCCAGATTCCCAGTATTGTCCTATGAGGGGAGCTGTTTGTGACTTGAGGAGGAGGTTGGCTGGGAGTAGTTCTTGGCTCATTACTTCATTTTTGTCCTTAAATCAAATGCACTTTTTCCCTTTCTTTCAGATCACCAGGTTTTGGCATGTGCCTTACTGCAGAAACCATCAATGGGACTATTCTCAGTGCTGAGCTAGCCTCAAACCCTCAGGGGCAGGGAGCAGCTGTGCTTCCCGAGGAACTTGGCCAGAATTGTGCTAAGCTGTTGCTGGAGGAGGTCTACAGGGTAAGTGGCCAATATGTTTTGTGTGTATAGATGTCAGGGAAGAAGGTAATGACGTACTGGTAAAGGAAGAAGTGGTATGGGGGCACCCTCAAATAGGGTCAGATCCAGAGAAATGAGCTGATGCTGCCAGTGTCGTCTTTATCCAGGTAAGGAGTGGTTTTGAACGGTCCCATTAACAGTGTAATGACTTACTGGGCCACGTTATTTCCCATGTCCAGGAGATGTTACTATGAATGATAGTAACGGCAAATTTTTCTTTTGTTGCTTTCTGTCTACAACAGAATTCAGTTGGCTTTACATGGGCTGTTACTTATTATTAAAAAAAAAGTTGGAGGGGTCAATGCTCTTAAACTAGTGCTTGGAATGGGGCATTATGAGTGAGAGAACATATGAGGAAGAAGAAGGGGGCGGAAGCAGCTAGCCTCTAGTGGCTGCTTTATGGTGATGATGACAAAGTCAGATGTGCTGAGATCTGTTGGTTGTATGAGGAATTGGCTGAATGGTTTGTTGGAAAGGAGCTAGGACAGTGTTTGCATAGGAATCTTAAGTGCATCACAGTCTTCTGCAGCGTTTTGTGTGGGTTGGTTTTTGTTATGTTTGGGGTTTTTTTGTATTAAAATGTTTTTCATTTGTAGTGAGACTTTCAGTGGATGACCAGCTTTCAGTCTTACAAATGATTTGGCAATTAGCATCGTAGTGAGTTTCTGATTTAATAATGAACCTACCTGCTTTTGTTGTGTATCTCCACAAATGTTAAAATAAGCAGCTGTTAGTATTGACAAAACACATTTGGCCTTTAGGAGGCAGTCATCTACAAATTGTACCCACTGTTTTAAAAAAAGTAATTGCTCTGAACTGGAATAACCTGATAGGACTTTGCAAAGTATTAAAAATGCCATTAATGAGATTCTGTATTAGGTAATGTAGTCAATTATAAAAATACCCCTTAACCTCATAAATCACATCCATGCCTGTACTAGATTGTTCATCTGTGCCCATGTTATCTTTTCCTTTCCCTGCTGCAAACCCTTCATCTGTCTGAATTACCAACTTGCCCACTTGTTCCAGTCTTCCATTAATATTTTTTGTTTATTCAGTATATGCACCATGTTGCTCAAGGACTTTCCCTTTCTAACACAGGATTCTTATCTCATAGAAACGCCACAAACAAATATTCTTCCTGGGTACACTCCAGACCCCTTGCGTTTGAAAGTCCAGCATGCATGGAGAATGCAGTCACAACTAGTGACTGAAACATCTGTTTGTTTCTATGATTATGTGGTGACAGGTAGCTATTTTTATTTGAGAGGTGAATTATAAAAGCTTTCAGCTTCCTCTTCCCCCCCCCCCCCAACCAAACAAACCCCCACCAACCTAAAATTTGGTACATTTGTTTCTTTGTGCAAACTTCTTGTAAAACATCTTCAGGTAGTCAGATGATTGGAGGCATCAAAAATCCCATTTCCACATACTTTTATCAGCAGCAATAGGTATTTTTTTCCTTTGAAAACCATCCAGCACTTGACAGATTGAAACTAGTGAGGGAATTTGCCCAGATATTTTACTTCCTTCAGAGTCAGATGTCGGAGAACCTCCAAAATGGGGAGAGGGCTGGAAACGCCTGAACCAGGTAATTTTCTGCTTTAGCCTACTATAGCCATTTGAATGTGATGAGTCAAATTCTGCAAAGCACCAGGATAGTAAGGATCTCAGGACAACAGAAGAAAAAGCATTTGAGGAGGAAACAGGGTCTGGCAAGTCTTTGAATGACAAAGTGGTAGGCCATGAGGTTTCAATGTCTTTGAAGATCAGATTCTGAAGTGAGGTTGTTAGCTGTGGCCTGCTGTGCTACTGCTGGTGCTCCTGGAAGGCTCTTTTATGTGTGGGCCACTTCAGTCCAAGAGTGACTGACAAGTGCTGAGCAGTGTACGGGCTGCTTGTGGTCCTCCACTGCAGCAGCTCATGGTGGAAAAGTTCTTGTTTGTTAGCATTTTTGGCTATTGTGCTGCTTATCCACTGGAGTGCTTGGTCCTTATTCAATGTTCCTGAATTCCCCACTCCCTCTGTCATAGGCAATATGGTGGGGTTTGTTCTGTAGTTTTCAGAATACACACTGGAATTTATATATGACACACATGCTCACACAGCACTAGCTAGGAATTTGGAAAGATGGGCTTTCTCATTAATTTTTTTTTTTTTTTTTGAGCTCAGGTCAGGTTGACCTAGTGTTGACCCCAGAGAGGGTATAAAAACATGTTGCAAAGCGTGCCATGTTTGTTTAGTTTGAAGATACTATTTTTTTAAAGTATCTTTGCCTAGAGAAGGTGTCTAGTGAAACAGTACAAATTTGGGAAAGCTATGCATGGAGCAAGAATAGGTTGCTCTGAAGAGGCACTCTTTAAGTCCCACTCTCTTCACACCAGCTACTCACTGAATACAGGGCTCAAGGGAGAATTTCTCTCCCTGTGTTTAGATCCTCTCTTCATGAGATTGTTTCTCCATCTGTGTCTTTGCCTGTAGGTACTGTGCTGCAGGAGCCAGGGAGGCTTGACCAGAAAAGGGAATCCTGGGAGCATTGGAGATAATTCTCTGTAGAAGAGTTTTAGCTGTCGGGGTCACCCACAAATCTGCTGGTGTTCATTACTGTTTAAAGGGGCCCAGGGACATCTCTTAAAGTGCTTGCTTAATGCTTGCTGTTATGTGAACTTTGCCACCTAGGAAATCTAAGGATATAAGTCCTGCTAAATGGTCCCTTTTACTAAGCCTTCAAAAAAAAATGAAAGTGGTCATATGATTCTTGGAATCAGTGGAGCTGTTTTTATGTAAATTTGTTGATGGAAAGATGTCAGAGCTAATTTACTAATAAGTGATACAGTGCTAATTACAGTGGCCCTAAAAGAAGGGGCATGGAGTGACTGGCTAGCATTGTCTTTACAAATCCATATATAATTCTTACCTAAGCTTAATTGTAGAAGGCCAGGAAGGATTTTCCTCTTGTCTTTGAAAGGTGTTGGCTATGGGAGAGCTTTATATTGCAGGTGATTGGCAGAATGGAAAGGCCTGGAAGAACTGCAAAAGGATTGAATGTTTATATTCCTTGTGATCATGAAAAATAAGGGAGGATGCCATACTTGTTTAAGGCTGAGTTTTTTAATGAAGAAAGGTTGAGTTGTTAGAGGGGCTTGAAGGGTCAGGAGGGGTAAGGCTATTTATTTTATTTAACTAGAACTAAAACGAGTGAGGCATTTCACTGAAGGCTTAATTTTCAAGATGGCCTTACTCCAGTGTGACATGGCTCTCCTCCATTCTTCTGGGGAAAAAAAAAAAAAACAACAAAACAAAACCCTCTGCACTTCACATAACAAATTATTGAGGCATGCAAGTATGCACCGCACAGGTAAGGGAGGAAGTTGTGTGTATGCAAAAATATAACCAAGACTAAATCAAAGCTGGGGTCAAGCTCAGAAGAATAATCCTCTTTGAAACACTGTTGTCCAATGCCCAGAGTTGTGATATTTGTAGGTGCATGTCAACTGTGGTATTTGTATAACATTTCAAAATGGGTGGGATTTTAAGTGATCTGTGTCTCTAATTGTCACATCCAGCTGGATCTGGCTCTGTTGTCAATGGAAACAATAATGGAGAAACTGACATAAACTGAATTAATACGGAGTAGAAGCTGCATCCTAGGTTGGTAATGAGTGCCAGCTATTTTGGAAGAAACGTCAGTACTTTGGCTCTGACTTTGCCCATCCCATTTCTCTTGGGAGGGTTGTTTTCGATTTTGGATTCTTGACTAAGTGGCAGGTGGATTGAGAGAAAAGTTGGCCTCCTTGGGAGTGGCAAGTCATTCATTTGGCACAAGTTTCTGTTCTTGTCATCATTAGATTACAAGCAAATCACTTCATTTTACTGTCTGGCAGCTGCCTATGTGGGAATGGGCATAACAGCGCATTGCTAATGCACAATAGTGGAGGCTCACTGCAGCAAGAGAGCTTATGTGAGCAGCTAGGACATGATGGATGCATCATGTTTTGCTATATTGTTTAGGACGTGGTTGTCTCCATGCTGATTTAAGCATTTGTATAAATTTGGTCATAAAAATAGATGTTTTATAATGTTTTCAGCTGTAGAAAAACAAAAACAAGCTCAGAAGATGTAAAGTCTTCATCCAAGTGATAAATAGCATTTTGAACTGTTAACCTGTATTCTGTTTTTGTAATTATTACAAATACAGAAAGTCCTGTGTCAGGAATACTCCTTACCAAACTCTCACCTGCTTCTTGTACATGTTTCAGATTGGCAAATACAGCTGGTGAGAGCTGTGGCTCTAGATTGCACCAGCAAATTCTGCAGGTACCCTGTTTACTCAAGATGCAGAATTTTTATCAGTCCCATAGAGAGCATTAGGCTGAGTGCATGAACTTCACTTTGGCATGGCACGTTCATGCAGTTAAAAGGGCAAGGGCTGCTGTAAGAGCATGTTGCTAGGAGTTAGGTCATGGTAGCAAATGTAATGAAGATGTTTCTTTTGTTGTGATATATCATTTTGTGGTTTAGCCCCAGCCAGCAACTAAGCACCACACAGCCGCTCGCTCACTCCCCCTTGGTGGGATGGGGGAGAGAATCAGAAGAGTAAAAGTGAGAAAACTCATGAGTTGAGGTAAAGACAGTTTAATAGGGAAAGCAAAAGCTACGCACACAAGCAAAGCAAGGAATTCATTCACTACTTCCCATGGGCAGGCAGGTGTTCAGCCATCTCCAGGAAAGCAGGGCTCCATCACGCGTAACAGTTACTTGGGAAGACAAACGCCATCACTCCGAACATCCCCCCCTTCCTCCTTCTTCCCCCAGCTTTATATACTGAGCATGATGTCATGTGGTGTGGAATAGCCCTTTGGTCAGTTTGGATCAACTCTCCTGGCTGTGTCCCCTCCCAGCTTCTTGTGCACCTGGCAGAGCATGGGAAGCTGAAAAGTCCTTGACTAGTACAAACATTACGTAGCAACGACTAAAACATCAGTGTGTAATCAACACTGTTTTCAGCACAAATCGAAAACATAGCCCTATACTAGCTACTATAAAGAAAATAAACTATCTCAGCTGAAACCAGGAGAGTTGCATGAAGTGCAGAGGCTTTTTTCAGAAGAATGGAGCTGAGACTTGTCACACTGAAGCAAGGCCATCTTGAAAATTAAACCTTCGGTAACTCTCCTTGGAAAGGTCCTCCTTTCTGCCCTCTCACTGAGTAAGTGTGCTGAGGTTGTCACATCATTGTGTTTTCCTAATCTATGTAGTCCAAAATTTATTTGGCCCCTCCCTTGCTTTTTTGGATGGTGTTATCTCTTAAAATGATGACAGGTTACTCCTTGGCCACAAAGGTAACTGTCAGTTTACCTCATTAGAGAATTTGGTTTTAAAAGGATGAATTTTTAGTTTTGCTCTCTCCAGAGAGCCTATTCAGAGGCCTTAGCATTAGGCCTGATCCAGCAGGAAACTGTTCACAAATTTCATGTGGCTGTGGATCAGGATGAATATGAGGACAGTCTGAAATAATGTTATGCCAGGTATTTTTTCTATTTTCAATGTGTTTGCGTAGTAATAGGTGGTAACTTCTCTCTACAGCAGTCTTGATTGAAAGTATCCCTTTTAATTTACATTCAAGCTTTGTAAACAAGGAAAGCCTTCCAATTCTAATTTACGTATGCATCAGAGTTAATACCTTCCACATACAAAACAATTTACCATGCATGTATGACTTACACTCTTGTACGTATTTGACTGTAATGTGTAGTTCTACATAATTTTATGCATGGCTCTTTTCCATAGCAATTAAAAAAAAAATCTTCCCATTTTAAATATGGGGGGAAAAATGTTTCACAAATGTAAAACCACAAAAGTTAGCAGCAAGGGCTTAGGTGGATGTGTGTGAAACAGCTTTTAACTTGCTGGTTTGCACCTGCTAATGCTGAACTATTTGTCCGAATGTAACTTTATAGTTATCATAAAGTGTGGCAATTCATGGTATCTTCAAATGCACATGAACTATAATACCTATTTTCAATTTACTGCAAAGAAATTCATTGGTGCTTACATTCTCTGATGTTAGAAGAGAATAGGTTGGGAGAGATGGAAGGGATCTTTAATGTGACCTTGTTACTGGGTTTTGTTTTAGTTCTGTTCCTTTCACAGCTTACCACGTGAAATTAACTTGTCATTGTTACAAAATCTAGATTTTTATCTTTTTGGCCCTTGAAAATTGGGAGCAGTAATGCAGCCTTTTAAGTGTATCTTTCTCCTTGATTACTCTCCTCCCATCCTAATTTCTGGTTTGTACAGAGATTAATTATTAAAACATTTTGGTTTGCAGGGAGGCTGTGTAGATTCAACAAATCAGAGCCTTGCTCTGCTCCTCATGACCCTTGGACAACGGGATGTTTCCAAAGTCCTGTTAGGACCTCTGTCTCCATACACGTAAGTTGTTTTGTTCAGTTTAATTACCCAGTCTTGTTTAATTCACTACTTTTATTGTACAGATATTTTTTGTATATGGAAGACTTTGCCTGTGGCTATGAATAGAACAACTTGTACCCGTCTTCAAATGAGACGGGTGGTGTAAGTCACCTAGTGTTTTATTTCTACACGTTAGAAGATGATTCCCTTACTGTTCTATTTATTCCTGGTTCTGAGAACTGCAGAGATGAGGTTTATTGTTGGTTCCTGATCTTGGATTGTATGCGTACATCAGTTTGCTTTTTGTTGCCTAGCGTACACTACCATGTTTTCCTAGTGATCTCTCTGTAGCTGTGGCATTAAATGGCATATTTCAAATGGCTAGTCAAATGCTAAAGCTGCTATTGTCCAAAGGAAACAGCTTAAGAGTTCAATTCATGGAGCTATGTGCAACCCCAAAGCTTTAACCCTATCGGGCAGCAGACTTCTGACTAGTCCTTCAGTCTCAATTTTTGTTAAAGCTTTGTCTGCAGCTGGTAGTGGTTCAGAGGATAGAAAAAGACTAAATTTCTTAAATTGCTAGCTGCAACATGCAGGATAGTGGAAGGGCATCCAGCATCAAAAATTTCATTTACTCTATCAGACTGACAAGTGATTGACTAGATCACAGTTATTCCTAGAGACTGAGCAGTTTTGCTTTAATCAAATGGAGGGAAGGTTGTTTATCTGACAATGGCATCAAATAATAAGGCTATGAACTGTCCTTTTTCGGTTATCATGGTACCGGTGCTGTATACGTGAAAGGTACAGTACTGTGATAACTGAAGAATGGTGGTGCCATCACATGAGAGCTAGAAATTGCCTAACTGCTATTCTCAACCCCTGATATCTTGGAAACAACATTCATCAGATTTTGAGGGGAAGACAGGGAAGCCTCCCATTGCACAGGGGTAAAGTAGTCCCCTGTAAAGTAAGTATCCATGTGAAAGGCTTACAAAGAGTAGGTATCAGTGAAGTGCACAGTTAAGCATGTGAAACAAACCAATCACTTGTCATTGTCCAGTCTTTTTTTGTCTTTTTTTTTTATGCTATGCAAATCACACAAGCACACTAGTTAGTTTTGTAAGCAGGCTGATTTCAAACGGGTGGGTTGTCACTTCTTCCAAGCTAGGAGTGCGTGGCAGGAATGAAGGTCAGGAGCAGACATCCTGAAGCAGCATTGTGTCACATGAGATCATAAAATCTGTGATTCTGTGAGAATCTGTGACTCATCAGTCCTATGAGGATTTACTCAGAGATCACGCAGCTCTGTCTGCAGCACCCCTGTGCCCTCACTAGGCAGCTCATAAAGGGCTGGGAAACTTGGCTCCCGAGCAACTCATAGGATGCACAGGCTTTTTGAAGTAAATCGCAGTGCTGTCACGTTCCACTTCATTGTCCCTTCTTTTCTCTCTTGGGGCTGTGACATCTCTGCATTTAACACACTCACCTTGCAGTATCCAAAGCTATTTATAAGCTCTCTTATGCTAGATTGGCTTCCCTGGCTAGCACAATGCAGCATGAATGTGACAGTTCAGCTGGCAGATGAGAGCACTGTGTGGGGACATGGTGCTTTGGAATACATCCATCAGAATAAAGAAACGTCTCCCAGATTTGCCTGTTTCCACGGGAGACATCCTTTGCCCCTGCTAATGGCATGGGGTGGGGAGGGGAGGTGGGCAACACCATGAGCAGGGCTGTCCTGAGTGGCACTGGGGACACCCGTCCCAAAAAGACCACTTGGCCTGCGGCCATCTGGATTACCTCTTCTCATCTTATGCTCCCGATTTCACCAAAGTAAGCGCCTCTCTGCCAAGCTGAGCTTAAAATCAAATGCAGGGTGCTGGCTGTGTTGCCACCTCGCAGAGATCAGTCTTGCAGGACAGGCTAGGCAGCACGCAGGCGAATTGGCGTGAGCCAGGGGTACCTGAAGGAGAGCAACAGGAAAGCTCGAGTGCCCTGGCCCTTGGTTTCGCAAGGGTTTAGGGCCTTCAGGCAGAGGGGACGGGGCCAGGCGCAGCCCCTGAGGCAGGGCTGCCTCGGGCGGGGAGCCTCTGCCCCGCCGGGCCGCCGCTTTCGGAGGTTCCCCGCGCCCTGCCCGAGTCGGGGTGTCCGTCCCCGGTCGGGGTGTCCGTCCCGCCCGGCGCCTCGGCCTGTCCCCGCCGCCCCTCGGGCCGCGGCCGGGGCCTCCCCGCAGCGCGGCGCCCCCTGGCGGCCCGCGCGGCCGGGCAGTGGCCTCAGGCCGCGCCCAGCAGCCGCAGGTCAGGCCGGGCTCCCCCCGGTTCCCCCCGGGCAACGGGCCGGGGAAGGTCCCCGGCGGGACGCTGGGGAGCAGTACCGGGGCCGCAGGCGCTGCCAGGCTGTGCCCTGCGCTGTTCTCGGGGTCGTCAAAGCAAGAAGGCGTTGCCGGTGCACAGGTCTTCTCTCACACCGATCTGGGAGTTGGTCGCTGTGCCCTAACAGCAAGCTAAGATGTGTGAAGCGGTTGTGTACCTTTTGGTGTTGCTTAGCAGGCTTCTGGGAGAAGACAGCACTTAGATAAACAGACTTTTTACTCTTCTTTGTTGTAGTACAATGGTTTCTTATTTGAAAGCAGCTGAGGAAAAACTCCAGTGTGGCTCATGTAGCTGTCCCTGGGCCTGAGAAGAGTGTTCGTTTCTGCCTTGTTCTTCCCTGAACACACAGTCTAAACTTCCAGCAAAATAAAACTTCTCTATACCTCTCACCCACTCCCTCAGTCCTCCAGTCTGTACGTGTATGTTTGGTGCAGCCTCCACTATTATTTGAGGTGCAAACCTTTCCACACGCGACCCATATCTGCCTCAAGCTAATACAGACCCACTTTCTGCTGCACTTCTGTCACATACCCCTGCCTTTCCCCCCTCTTTTCCTTTCTATTTCCAGGGCTCTTGGCATTTGTGCTTCTACTGCTGGAAGACAGCTGGCCTCTTGCTGCTCCCAAATTCTGCCCCGACGTCCCCAGGCAGCCTCCCCTTCGCTCCCACTCCTGTGAGCCTTTCCCATGTGCCTGGGGGCTGTGGCAAAGCCCTCTTGCTTCTTCTCACTCTGCCTTTATTCAAAAGGGAGAAGAGGTAGAGAAGCACTGTAGTCCACATATGTTCAAAGAGAGGTATGGACTGACTGATCCCACCAACATGTTGCAGTTTGCTGATCAGCTTTTACAATTTTTCCCTGAGCCTCTGGCTCCACGCTGCCTCTGGCATTTGTACAGTTTATTCTATGCCCTCCTTGCAGTTCAGCACACTGCTCCTTACTGTTTTGGGCTTGGTTGCTTTCTTGTCACTCTGCCAGAGCTCTGGGAAGGGACCCAGCTAAGGAGGAGGCTGGTACAGAGCCTGTCAGCTTTACTGAAGCATTTGTGCCAGCATATGCCCATCTGCCTATTATAGCAGCAACCAGAAACCTTGCAGTTGGGGAGACATGGAAGAAAAGGTGCTTTTCACTTCTTTCTTTCAACTGTTAATTCATTTGAGAGATGAGAGAGCTGGTGTCTGTGCTGAGGCCAGTTACCGGCCCAGGAAGGTGAGGTAGAAAGGTGTACACAGCATGGGGAGCCATGTGCCCACATTCACCTGGCATAAGTATGCAGCTGACTACCCCAGAGATAACTCTCAGATCTAAGTAACAGCAGCCTTGCTTTGTCTGGCTCCTGCTGTTTCCCTCCTCTCCCCATGCACGTAACTGAGCACAGGAGCAGCAGCATGCCCAGCTGAAGTGGATAAGGCAATTCTTGCTCCTGCAACTTTTGTTGTGCTTATTCACAATTTCTGTGAACAGGAGCTGCCAGGAGGCTTTCAAGAGGCCTCATGATGTTACAATGGGGACAGTCCTATCCTCCTGGTCTCCTGCTTTCCATTTTCATGGGTACTTTTCTCTGGATTTGGTGTAATGATGTAAAAGTGTGATTAGCTTGCGCTTATGCTCTCAGCATGCGGAGCAAAGGCTTTTTCCAGATTGCCAGCCAAACAAATGTGTGGACTGGATGTGCACATGCCCTTTCTTTAAAGGTTAAACTTAACCTAAGAAGGGCACATACCAATTGCTGCAGGAGATTAAACCTTAGTTCAAGACTGCAGACTTGCTTGTGGCCATGACTGGAAGAGACCCGAGTTCCGTCAGGAGCAATTACCGATTTTATATTTGTAGCCTTTTGGTGTAATTGCTTATTCCCTGTTTGGGGAAGCCAGTAGGAATGTTTTCTTCGCTGTTTTTGGTTTTGTTCTTTTTTTTATACTTTTCAGTAGTTTTTCCTGTCACTCGCCCTCCAGTCAGTGTGCGTTTAGGAGCACTGTGTCTGTTTAGTCCCTTTGTGCCTCTCATTCTAAAATGATGAAAGGAAAATTACTTTTTTTTTTTCTGAAAATGTGGAGAGAAAACAGGAAGAATTCTGAGTCTGAATGTGATTCTAACGAAACATTTAACTAAGAAGTGGACAAGTTAGTCATACAAATCAAACACATGCTTTAGGATCTCATGTCTCTCTTAAAGTATGCATCCAAGGCATACTTTTGGCTATCCCTGTTTATCTTTTTATCTATTTCTGCTTTAAACATTGTAAGGGGGGGAGGAGTACCACAGGTTGGTATGGGGTTCATATGGCCCTGATAGAGAGTCAGCATCATGAGTAAGTGACCTTGCCTGGCTATATCTCTTCTTTCTCCTTTCTTTCTTCCCTCACCATTTTGTCTTGCTATGTTACCAGGCATTCCTTCTCCCTCTGCTCATACAGAGAGCACAGTGGTTTCAATAGGGGTCACTAGCCACTTCTACAACACAAATGAGAGCAATGTTTGGAGCCTGTAGTCTTGTTTCTCTGTACTAAGCAACATTTTCATGTTCTATTCACTGTGCTCATTGCTGGAATCAGCGTTAGTACATACTGCTAATGGGCTTTCTGTTTTGTTTCTTAAACTCTGTTGTTTTCTCTCCCTCAGAATTGAGTTTCTGCGACACCTGAGAAGCTTCTTCCAGATCATGTTTAAAATTGAAACAAAGACCCCTGAGGAAGAGCACATGGGTGGGGAGAAAGTCTTAATGACGTGTGTTGGCATTGGATTTTCCAACCTTAGCAAAACTATAAGATAAGAAACATCTGCAGACTTCATGAAATGGGGTGGCAGAAAAAGCTGCAAAAATCTGATAAAACCTGCCTTTCCCTGTGCTTATTCTGGCACAGGGAAACTAGTGATGATTCCAGTGCAGAGGTACCCAAGCTTGCTGCATGTAAACAATAAAGGTGACTTAGGCTATTTAGATCTGTGCTGTTAATAAATGCAATGCCAGTGTTCTGTGCTGTGTGGAATGGCTGGCTGAGTCTCAGCTGGCTTGGGACTCTTTGCACTGTATTCCACTGCATGGGACACAAGTGCCTCTTATGTCCCTGTGCCTCAAGCCTTAATGCAGTGGGTGATCTAGTTTTGTGTATCTACAGACTTCACTCTTAGCTTTTTCTGAAAGGTTTAGATAGAGAGGGAAGACAAGATTGACCCAAACAAGCTTTGCAGTGCAAGATAAATGATCACAACAGAAACATTAGATCCTTCAGGTAATTGCAGAGACAATATTGGCATGGAAATAAAAGTAAAGGTGTGACAATTTTTGTTTATACATTGCATGTGTATAGAATTTGTCAAATGCTTCAGTCCTGCTTTCGTTGACTAAATTGCAGCTTCACAGGAGGAAAATAATCGGTCTTTTAATTTTCCTTAATGTTAGAATACTGCAGAAGAGATCACAGCCTATACTGACTTGTTTTAGCCCCCTCTGCAAAGAGGGGCATGGGAGGAGAAACCTCCTTGACAGTTTTTGACTTATCACATATATTATTTTTAGGTTTGTTTGGCATGCCACACACTGCAGTTCACAATTAGTTGTGAAAGGTAGCAAAAAAAGCTGTAGGGTTTGAGGGAGAAAAATATATTCAGTTATGCCATTGCATTTTGTGCAGCTGCTCCCTTTCGAAAGAGGGGATAATGGTGTATGGGCACTGCTTGGATTGACAGGTGCAAAACGTTTCTACTGGGATATAAATATTTACCCAAGAAAGGCTTTTGGTAGATTCCAGGCAAACCTGCTGAAGTTAATGCTGAACTCCTGACACAGGGAAAGAAATTTATACTTGACTTCAGACTACACTCAATGTGTCTGGAGTAAAATAAAACCATGTCAAAAGCTGGTATATAGAGAGAGCAAATACTAGTGACTATGTTATAATGGTCTTACAAACTTTATCTGATGCCACTGTAAAGTGGGCATTACCTCTGTAATATGAAAAATGTATATTGAACCCAAAAGGACTTTGACAAAAAGTTAGGTATTTGATTAGTGTTTTATTAACTATTGCAGGCTGTGTGAGTCATTTTTGTACTGTACTTTGTTCTTGTTGCAATCTGTCTAAACATGTTTTGGAAAAATAAAGTATTTTTTCCTAAATAAGGTTTTATTTCCCTTTAAAACAAAACAAACAACAACAACAAAAATCCCCCAAACCCTTTTACCAGCCCTACAAGGTGGCACGTCAAAAGATAAATGGCTATTTTGAACTGATATATCAAAACAACAGCTTTGGCAGTTGCCAGGGTGGGAGGAAGGGAGGGGGTGAGGCTCTTCTTATAATTTACTAGCTTTCCAAAATTTGATTTGCAGTTAAGGAAACCCTAAATAAAACAGCAGAATGTGAAATAAAATTCTTTGACTACATTTTTTACATTTCAGGTTATATTAGGAAAAAGTATGTGGGCAAGGAAGAATTTACCTTGCTCCCCTCTGTCACCTATGCAATGAAAAAGCTAGAAACTCTCCAAATTAAAATTACCCTAAATACAGGGAACCACTGATCCAAAAGGTGAGAGTACAAGCTGAGATTAATAGCCACTAGCATAAAAATATAAAGCTTACATGACAAGATACAAGTTTGTAGGATAGCTCAGACTTCCAAAATTGGCCTAAGTAAAAATTTGGAAGTATTGTCACAACTTCAAAAATCAAAAGTTTTATTATCTTTAAACTTTTAAAGCTCTTAACTTTGAAGCTGTGACAGCTTTTCCAAATGTTCCAGTTGCACCAAACATAGAAAGGGCAATGTGTTGCCCAGGTAGCAGATGCTTTAGCAATAGAGTAATTATGTCATAAAATTACCTGTGCTTAACTAAACCTCAGTGTTAGACTGCTAACCTTTAGCCCTGCTGCAAATTGCATAGCTCTACAGCACAACGCTTGCTATGACTCAGAATTGCTTGTTGCTTTACAGAGAAAAAGGTATGTATATGAAAGGAATATGTTCTTCCAGAACAGCCAGTTTCTGGAGAAACAAGAACAAATCCAGAGGATGTTTTAGGTAAGAGCTTTCTGAAAATTGTTTGACCTTCACATTCTGTGAAAAGTACTTATTAGGAGGAAATCCTGGAGATAAAAGCTGGCTGTTTAACTGCAGGACAGCGATTAATGCCTGTTTTGGTGGACTGATCCCACAGGGTAGTAAGATAGTTCAATTTTAGAGCTGGACAGAAGAAATTAATTTTTGGGGAAGACAACTTCTACTCTTTGTAGCTGCAGACTTTAATGGTAAGGATGCTAGTTACAAGGAGATGCATCTTCCATCTCAGTCCATCATGGCAGACTTAATACTCAGATGACTTGAATTTGAACTGATTAGCTGTATGTGAATAATGCTGTACTCTTTGAGCTATCCATCAGCAATTTAGTTAATCCCTTTGGGTGAACAACTCTGATAATACCCTTCTGGTGTGATGGGAAACTTTTCTGCTTACAGAAAGGTTTATGGCTAGACCATAAGGAGGTATAGGTGTGGGAGAGGACTAATTAACAAGTATTTTGTAATGTGCATTTTAATTGCAATAATTTTAACATTTGGGGAGAGGGTGAAGAATGCACAGAAAAATGGTTTGAGGGAGAACTAATCAGAACACCTCATTAAATGGAGAATCTCTTCCTTTAAACTTGCCTAACAGGAAAGGCTGCTACAGGGGTGATGTGAAAAGTATTTGCAAAATGTGCCTTTACTTTGCACCCGCTTCCACTTTTGTAATATCTGTTGTCAAACTCTCATTTCGAAGCTATCATGGTAACTTCACTGCACCTTCTGTGGTTACATCAGAAAATTAATGTTAACCTGCTGTAGGATGGGTTCTGGAGTAGTAGAGATTATGCTGAAGGTGAAATTGCTTTAGTCCAAGCCAGTACACTTCACTGAAGGTGTATTACTAGAAGCCAGTGCAATAAGTGTCTGGGAAAGCACACAGTAGGTAAGACAGCTAGGCCAAAACAGTAACTACATGGCTGTCTTGGGTAATGTTTTCATAAATGGTGATTATGTTACTGCCAGAGCATGGATACTCTCTCTCTTCTTCTCCTTCCCCACAGATGATGTTATGAGTCAAATGGATTTTGCTTCAAGCCACTGAGGCATAAATCTGCTGCTTGCAAGCTCTGACATTCAATTCCTCATTTTTCAATCATGCTCTTGAGACAGCAACAGGAAGAAAAAAAGACAAAGAATAAAAGTACTACCTTTCAGGAGGCATAATTTTGCCTATGAGTTTCTTTCTCATTTTTTGATATTGTATGGCCATCTCCACACTTTTATTTTGTATGTCTGGTGAAAGCATTTCTATTTAGTCTAGATCCTAGGGGATACCAAGTGAGACATGCAACGATGTCAGGGCAACTCTAAATAAAAGAAAAAGGTGGAAGGGGCATCCTTTACAGTTACTGCTTAGGTCTTGGTAAGCTCTGTCTTAAAAGATCATTCTTGGTGGGATATGTACGGTTTTCCTCATGTCTGATCTAGGAGCAGCACTGACAAGCTCTGAAAAACACCTATTACCTGTTGTCAGTGGGAGGGGTAAAAAGACAGAAAGTCCTGCAGGGAAGAGCTGTGTGGGTTGGACTCTGCGGTGACAGCATTGTGGGTGTAATGAACATAACTCATGCACTGTGTCAGAGCATCCCAAGGTCCAAATAGCACTTGTGCTAGATAATATTAAGTTGTGACATTGTTACAGGATGGATTTGTTACAAAGGATGATTTGTAGTACATCTGTAGCAACAGATGTTAGGTGTGGGTGCTAATCTCTCTCCTGGAACAGTAAGATTATTATATATACGCACCAAGAAGAGTGCCCAGACCTATATTCGCTGTGTACATTCCCTGTGTATATTCCCTGAGTATAGAAACAACTGTGTTTGTGGAGGTAGCAATAAGGAGACTCACAGAGAAAATGTTTTATTAGAAACTGGTATTGAGCAAGGATATAACCACAAGAAAACAATGGCCAAAAGCAACTCTTTACAGCAGGGTGAACAGTGGTTGGGAGCCCACAGAAGTGACATGGCCAGGAGTCTGCCACTGCTGGCAGCCCCTCTGCACAGCTGTGCAGCTGTTGAGGGGGGGCCCTTTCTGCTCACCAGGGGTAGAGCAGTGTCTTTGTGCCTTTGCCCTCATGCTGTATGTCTGACAGATTGTCCACACTCGCCCCGCTCTTCTCTGTGTCGGTTTGGCCACGCTTCCCTGGCAGCCTCCGCTGTGCTGTTCACACAACAAACATCAATGCTCCTTTAACAGTGAGCCCATGGTGAAAATCTGTAGGGTTCTTGCGGAGACTGATCCATGTGAGGTACCCAGTGCTTAACTATGGATGAGCTAGTAGGATTAAGGGCTTGATTCCAGTGATCATCACTACATGTCAGTGACACATCCTGTTACACAAAATGTGACAGGCTCAGTAGGGCACCTGTGTTTGCAGAGTGCATCAAAAGTCACACCATTTGAGAACAAATGTCTTAACTCCTTTTTATCTTGCTTCTAACCTGCAACTGCTGTGCTCCTTGAAAGTTACTTATGCCTTTTCCAATCCTAAACTGTCTCCATGGAGAAGAAAAAAAGTTGCTGTAGCCAGTGATGAATGTAGATATATTCTGTAAGGTAAGACTGGTTCTGAATGATCATCGCTCAGCACCATCAGGGCAGACAATTCTCTTCCATGTGCCTGGAAATGTAGTTTTGATTAGGTATAAAATACTATGCATCTGCAAGCCAGGCCTAGATCAAAATATGTATGAGTTTTGATTATTTAGTCTCTTTTTTTTGTTTTTTTTTTTTTTAACATCACCAAAGTGAAAAAAAAGAGAGAGGGGAAAAAAAAACTTATGGCTTGTTTGTGTGTCAGCATTCAGAAGGTGCCTGATTCAGTAAGGCGTTCTGAGAAACTTGTTTAAGTATGTGTATTTAGAAACATATCTACAGATTCAGAATGTGTCTGCAGGAAAGGGTTTCTACTGCAGAATGTTTCTGAGCACTGAATGTAAAAATCCACTTCATAATTCACCCCACAAGTGTATTATCCACTATTTTCACCTTGTTCTTTGTGACTTAAGTAATGTATGTAATCTACTTTTAAAGAAAACATCCACAATAAATCAGGGCTAAGTAAGACAGCCTAGAAAATGTTATTCCTGTTTCTTTTGGAAATGTGTTTGTCAGGTTGTTAATAAAAATACTGTTTGTCATCCTTCACTATTAATCTCAATAGCAAGTTTTCCCTTGAAACAGTGTCAAGATCCTGTTCTAGTCTTGTCTAAGTAATGATGTATGGATTCAAAGTGAAGAGGAGCTGATTTGAAAAGATCTGTCTTTTTCCACAGGGTGCAGAGCATCTTAGAAGAACAGTCTATTACACAACACACAGGCTCCTTAACAGCTTCTTACTCAACAAGAGGGTGATGGGGGGTGGCGGGGGCTAATCTAAAGCTACACCATCTGGGGCTGGCCTTGTCACAGGAAGAATGTGGCAGCTGCCTAAATAGTTTTTCTTCTTAATTTTCAGTTTCGAAGTAGAAATAAAGAATGAACATCTGTTTCAGCTTGCAGAGTTAAATAAGCATTGTAAGCAGATGTTTTTTAAGACTTGAATTTACAGTAAGAAGTGTTCATGAAAAGAGGGTGTGACTAATAGCCAAGGAGATGGATATTACAGAATCCTATTGCCCTTCTTTTCGCTCCCCAGCCCCACCGGTTTACACAGAAAAGAGCAACTTCATCAGAAATTGCTGAATAGCTGTTGAGACATTGTAAGCAAAATACAGGAAATTATCAAAATCCTTAATCACCTGAACGAAACATGGAGTAAAAACTTAACCATGCTTATGTTCATGGCATTTTCTTCACTCACCCAGCTGTCAAAGAAAGAGCTGCTATGAGAGAACTTGACTGAAGCTTCTGTTTTCACACCTTTTCAGATTTCAGTAAAATATCTCATTGATTTCCTCTGCCTTACGTCTTACCTGGGCAAGAACAATGCTATTAATTAATGAACTATTTGAATTGTTTTTGCCAAGTCATAGGCATATAAATCTAAAAAGGTGCATTGTTTGCATTCATGTAATGAAATTCTTGGCTTTATGGATTTTTATCCTCTGTTCTAAAGTCTGTGTTTTGGAGAACTGCCTTTGTGCCTGTGGTACAGAAGAATGAAGGGATTCATTTGTATCCCACAGGGAGCTGGACTAGAAAATATCAAGATCCACAGATTCTCAGGTCTGTGCAAACATTTCCCCCACCTTATGAGGGCTATAAGCATGTTGTGGCTCTACAAGACCAAATCTCCCTGGCTTATTTCTGCTCTTTTTTTCTGTATTGTTTGTTTGTTTATGTGTTTGTTTTGTTCATAGGATTTGTTTGGGTTACTTTGTCTACATTAGATTCTTGTAAAGACTAAACCTTGCTGGTTTTACACGAGAAAGACTTCCTTTGTGGTACATCCCTTTCTCTGCTGATCTGTTCTCCCTTCTCTTGTTAGCTCCATGGCCTTTCCTCCCCCGTGCAAGCTGGAGGAACAGCCCCCACCATGCTGCTGTGGGGTTCTGAGTTGCTGGATCATTTCCCTTCTCTGTTCCCTGGTATGTACACAGATTTCTCTGCAGGCTGTCTCCCTGGCCACTCACCCAGACAACTTCCCTCTCTTTTTGTTCAGCGGTCACTGGTCTGCCTCACTGCAGGGACTTTCATCCAGGGTTTATAAACTGTAAAAGCAAACAGATACATTGGAGTTCTTCTAACCAAATGTGCCCTAGTAGTCCCTGCTGTGGAAACAAAGCATTGTCCTCATGTCTTCCATCTCAGAGGTCTCCTTGAAGGCTTGCCATCTTGAAGTCAGAGAGTTTAGGACCAAGAGGAGTTGCTAATTACACAGAGTCTGACCTCCTGTATATTAGTATGTTCTTCCTCCTTCAAGGGAAATTACAATTTTCAGAAGGGCCTCCAGTCTTTACCAGGAAAACTGAGACATGGTATTTCCATTATACAGTTTTGTGAATTTGTTCTAGCACTTAATCACTTACTGTTCAAAAACAAGTACTTATTTTACTTGGTCAGCTTTCAGCTCCTGGTTCTTACAGTGCTAGAGAGCCCTGTGGGATTCAGTGTTTCCACCCCATAAGTAACACATGAAAGACCTCAAAGGAAAAAGATTTCTGCTTTGGGATAAGAAAGCCTTATCTGACACATAGAGGAAAAGTAATGGTCTTCTAGCTGAATCCTCTGAGTTTTAAAGTGGAGCAAGAAAGCAAACCATTTACTAACACTCAAAATCAAAGTTTCTTGCTGATTGGCATTAAAATGTATGGGCTGCTTTAAAACCAGTGGCACATCACGCTACTAAATGGACACTGGCCACTTTCTTATAAAGTCCTGGGGCTATGGGTTGCACAAGAGAAAATCTTGACATACAGCTCTACTCTTATGAAGCTTAAAGACTGTATTCTTTTAGGACCCCTTGTTAAGAAAGCAGACCTAGTGTTGTGTTTACTTAGCAGTATTGTGGGTTTTTCTCTCATTAACCTTCCACTGGTGAAAGCCCTGACTGTGTTTCACTATATAAGGTGTCTACCACTGCTACAACAAAGACTATTTCCAACACAAAGACAGCATTGGCTTAAGAGTAGGTGTTCTGGGGACTAGATACTACATTTTAGCTCCTTGCTTTTCAAAGAAGCAAGGCGGGAAATACAAATTAGAAAAAAGTGGGGAAAAAAGTCACAGAGATACAAAAACACACAATGGAAGAAATGAATGTAACTGTGCTAGTGTTTCAGTTATCTCCTTATATTTAAAATATTTAAAACTATTTAAAAATATTGTTCTTTATCCCACTAACATTTTATAGGGAATAAAAGAAATTCACAGCCCTTGCCAGAAAATTTTTGCAGCACTAGCTCATACAACAAAGCAAGAAATGCAGATGCTACGGATTTCAGTAGCTGTATCTCACCCACCATTCTCATACCAATCCACTCCTGCCGCTGTTACTGCAGCTGCTAGCCAAATATTAAAGTCAGCAAGCTGTGTGTGTGGCATAATATTTTAGTTTCACTTGGGGGGGGGAAGCAGAAAAGTGGCAGTTCCAAGTAAAAGCAGACTCCTTTGCAATCTTTTCAGCTTGCTTCCTCTGCCATTTACTGAACAGTAGCCCATCCGTGGATCAGTAGAATATTTATTTCTGTTGCCTGCTGCAGCACCTCTTCTACACAAACTGGCTACCATTTTCACAATTTCTGCTGACCAAAAATATCTCCAGCTGGGTTTGCTGGTAGCTCTAGGCTTTCCACCTATGGCTGACTCAATTGCGTAGCAGCAGAGGAAGCAGAAGAGAAGACATTCAAAACCAGGAGGTATGGACTCACATGGCTCATCTCAGAGGACCGGGTTTGCCCCCCAGATCTAGCTGTGTCAAAGAGCACCAGGGCTGCAGGGCATTCTTGTGGCTTCTCTGGCCCTGGGAATGCCAGATTCAACAGGGCATTTAGCAAAAACGATGAAAAATAGCTTTCCTTCATTTCTGTGGATGAGAACTAGTTGTAGTCTTTCAAGCAATTAGGTAAACACTTCTAATTGGTTTGGTCCTTCGCATGAAATTTACCTTGGGAATGATGTATTTTGAAGCTACTACCTGTGAGGATCACTTAACTACTGATGAGTTAACTACTGAGATGAGTTAACTACTGTTTCTGCCTCACATACAACTACCTCAGCGATATCTTTTATAATCCCACAGAAGGCAGGTTAGGAAGCTCGATAGCTAGTGATACATATCCCTTTGCCTCAGGGAGAACTTTCATGCTTTATTTTGCATGTTTGCCTCAGTGTGCGGGAACGCTTGCTGGAACTGCTGCTCTAAAAATCTTCCTCCTCCAGGAAGAGGAGTTTGTGGAATCTATTTCTAGATCCTGAAACGCTCTCCCCAAGAGCTCCAATATGTGGTTTATTTCCATTACGCTACAAAAAGAGGAATGAGGAACCAGTGTTTTTAAACGTAACAGTTGCTGGGTGCCATATATATTTTTTTTCAAATAGGAAATGAAAACAGCTGAATTTGATTTATTGTTTTAATCACAAAGAAAAGACCTAACTGATGTGACTGGAGTTCAAAAATTAAGGAGGAGAAAAAGAAGAGTGACTGACACAGGTTTGATGTTGTTTGTACCAATGTAATTCCAGAGCAACAGCGAAAGTTACTACTTAATTAAAGTTACGTAGAGTCTGACCCCACAATTAATTAATTAAAACAGTGTTACCCCAGTGGTGGCCTGTGGGACAGACCTCTCTCTTTATAAGAAGTGCTTCTTAGCTGGTTTGCACAGGTACCTAGCAGGGTACCTTTCTGAATCCAGACAGGGAAATTTACTTCTTTGTGAAACCTCTGTGCTTCTGCTAGTTTTAACTGAAATTGGCCAAAAGATTTGAAAGCAAAGAGCTATACTAAAGATACTTAATAATTTATTTTTAACCTATCATGTTTTGATGTTACAGCTTTGCCAGCGTGCACATTTGATACCAACACTGATATCTAGATGCTTCCTGAAGTAACTTACTTTTTCAGAAATATTGATAAAGCAAAGCGTCTCATACTGACTCTCATTTGAGCAATAACTACTTAGCACTTTTGAAAAATCAGTACAATGCATATTTTTATAATTTTATTTCAAACTGAAATATGTTTCTGATTTGAAATTAAACTCTGCTCATCCTTTTCCAGGACTGTGAATCAAAACACAACTTGCTATTACTTTGTACTATCAACCAGAAGTAAAACTGAGTAGAAACAAAAGTGAAACTCAGTGTCTTTGCTTCACTGTCTAATACTAAGATGAGAATAACAAGTGGAAAACTTAACTACAAACAAATGAAATGTTTCACTTTGAATTTACTGTAAGCAATTTAAAGAGTTTTAGAAACAGTTCATAAAAGGTTATTGTTCATATATTTGTGTGTGTATTGAAGGTTCTTGCTCTTCAAGATCTCTGATGATTGATGTGAATACAGTAGGCAGTTTGGAAAATGTACAAGATAAACATGGTTCAGTTTTACGGCATTAACTTCCATATTGCATTCAAGTAGCCTAGTAACTGTATCTTAATAATACACAAAAATGCAAAAAAATCGTTCGAAAGTATCATTAAGGTTGAGCTCTCCAGTAAGGAAATTCCAAAATTTCAACAATTGACCTTCAAGGGATTTAGTTATGCTGTTCTGTTGTCTTTTGTCCTTTCAGTTTCTAGCTGTATCACACTCACATCCTGTCACACTGGCTAAGGCAGATTAAATTACATGAACAGATTAAATAATAATAAAAAACCCCAACAGGATAAGAAATTACAGATGGAAATGAATTTATATAAACATTAACTTTTGAAGCTTCCTGACTTTCACAGATAGATAAGTGCTGCCAAACAAGGTCAGGAAGGTTAACTTTCCATAATAATGCAAAGCAAAAGCACCTTGACAGAGCTGCAGTTCATTGCATTGAAAATCAGATATCATTAATCAGTACATATTTCACTTCTAGAAACCTTAATTTGAAAAATCCTTAACAGAGGTTTCCATCTAAATGTCCACAGATATCTTGAAACATAAGAAAAAATTCTAATATATGTACATGTGTGAAAATATCTATTTCAAATAACAAACTTACTTTCCACAAACTGATACCAGGTCCACCCAAGTCATTATGCAGTTCTGAACACTGCACAGGATGAAGTCCTGGAGAAGGTATTTACATGAACCTGGGCTGGAAAGTTCATTTTGCATTAGAGTACTTCTGGTCAATTTGAGTCCCTCTAAATGTTTGGAAACTCCAAGGCTGAAAGCAGAAATATTAGTTTGTGTAGATGAGGGAAGTGGGCTGTTTCCCATGTTTGACTAATGTAAGAAAGGCCGAGGTGATTGTGCTTAGATTTTTCAAAAGAAAAAAAAAAAACAAACCCTGGTCCCTGCAAAATCTGTTACAAGAGGTTTTCAAGTTAGTAGACTTCCCTAGTCCCAAAGGATTTTCAAATACTTTTTTTGGGGAGTTATAATCTGTTTTCCTGGTGATAGATAGACCCAGGAAGGCACAACTTTAGCTCCTCTTTATTATGAATTATATGAATATAATTATTATGAATTATATGAAGTCATTTTTAATGAATTTATTATTATGAATTTATTATTTATTTTTATTATTATGAATATAAATACATTCAGTTTGTGTAACAGTATAACCAAAACCCATACGAAATCACATATCATTGTGTTTAGGCACCAGTTAAACACAGAGGATATCCTGCTCTAAAGATGAAACAGTCTTGGGGGAAAACATAACAAAACAAAACCTATGCAAGCAAAATTTGATTAGGAAATAAAGTGTAACTCAATGGAGACCTATACTGATGGGCTCCCGAGGCATCTGTATTGCAATCACTAGCAGTCTTGACTGCAGAGCCACTGGCAAACACTGCAGGCTGAGGTTTCCAGTGTCTACACTTCAAGGTTCTCCTTCAACTCAGGTTGCAGTTTTATTAATTTTGGTTTGTTTCATTCTGTTAGCAAATTTTGTTAAGGAGGGAGAATCTGCTTTTTCCAGCTACATAACTGTTGGCTGAATGCTAGCCTTTATCCTACAACAGGAGAAAGGCACATGTTCCTTAAAAGGAAATCCCATGCTGCTGCTCAGTTCTGACTCAACTAACTTGTCAAGAAATGAATTCGCTCCATCTCCAGATCAGATCCACACCAACCTGTGCTGAGCCACCTGGATGAGAGGGTTCAAAGGCCTGGAACATTTAATAGAACCACAGGCAGTGTGGAGATTGGTGCAGGCATTACTGTTCACATGAGGCAATCAGCTTCATTAAAGAGTAAATTAAAAAATTACTTAATCTTTCTCTATTTGCAGAAAACCTATCAGAAACTATTGAAACCAACAAAACCAGAATAACTCAATTTGAAAGATACAGATGAAAATCTTATGCGCTACATGTGGTTGATCTGTGTATATGCTACCAATATAGGTAAGCAATACAGCAATACCACTATGTCATCTTTTTTTAATCCAAGTTTTATTGCCACTGCACCTCCGGCACATGCACCTCCATCATACGAACCAAGAATCTGTCAGGTAGAGCACTGTTCCTGATCCCTGTAGGCTATAAAGCGGACTTCTTCACTGTCTTCTCCTTGTACCACTTGGATGGGATCCCAGAGAGCTGTTGGAAAGCGTCAGTTTACCAGGCCCCTGGAGAATGCTATGGAAGGGAAACAGGGCAGTTATGGATACAGAGGAGGGGGGAGCATTATCTGCTTTTATTCCTCTCTGTTTTATAGAAGCCCTTGTACTGTGTTAGTCACTGTAGTGTCTGAGTGCTTTTCAGTTGCTCAGCAATTGAACTGATGCAGGTTCTTATGGGTTATTTTCTGTGGGTTTTTTTGTTGTTTTAATTTTTTTATTAGTATTATTTTTCCTCTGGGTTTGTTGTATGATGCAGCATTTTGTACCTGATCAAGAACACAGGGGGCTGTTACAGAAGGTAGGGTCAAAGAAGTGCATCTTCCACCAGGAGCAGTGTTCAGGGTAGAATTCAGTGTCTGGGGAAGCACATTTTGCGTTCTTAGGTATATGCTCCAAAAGCAGACTTTGCAGAAATGCATTATGGCGTTTTTTTAGGTGCTCGCTACTGTCTCTCTGAGGAACAGTTATCAAGTGAATGTCTAGAAGGGGACAAACTTACACTTACCATTGGGATCCTCAAAGCCAAGAAATGGCTTTTTTCCTAGGTTTTTTTTTCCAAAGTGGATGAATCAGAAGCGTGTCCTTTTGGGAGCTGAATCATATGCAAACCTGTATTTACAGGTGCTTGTTCCTCTTTTCTCCTCCAGGGAGGAGGTATTCACTCATATGACTCAAGGAAAGAGGTTTCAGAGAATGACTATAAATAATGAAAAAGTTTCCTTCAAGAGTGTTCTTTGTGCCATGTATTTAAAGAAAAGGCATGTTTTTTAAACTGAAATACGTTTTTCTCTAAGGCTGGGCCTACACAAAGAGAAGGAGAAAAACTATTACAACATACGTACTTATCTTTAAACATGAAGAATCTTACATCCTATTCCAAAAGTCAAAGTGAAATACACGCAGACTGCCTGACTTCACAGATTTGACTTAAATGAGTAACTTGTTCTAATTTGTTCTAATTCGTGAAGGTTTTGCAAATAATCCCTCCCACCCTGAACACAGAATGTGCTTTGATTTTATTTCCAGCTGAAAATGATAAATCTAAATCCAAGTATGAGAAGTTTTGAAGTAATTACAACAAAACTGCTTCTATAATTTTTACCCGTTTGAAAATGAAAATGAAACAAAATCTATTTCCTGGTCTGTATGCTAATCCTACAATTTGGAACACAGAATTGATCAAGAAGGTAAAACTAAGCCTTTTGCAAAGACGGCAAGTTTTGTAACCTGCTTTGAAAAGCAAAATAACTCTGAAGGAAAATTGTTACAACAGTTTTAAAAGTCACGTTTTGTGTATAATTAGTGGTATTTTTGTCCATTATTTGGGAGTATGTTTACTAAGTTTAGTGTTTTACATCCTCGTTTAATTTAGGATTCTGTGGTTATGCCTGTGTTACTACACCCTACACATATTTGTGCTTGACACAGTGTGAATATGTGAAATGAAATGTGTAAACAGGATGTAGATTAATGAGACTTCAATCCTTTTAAGTTCCCACGTGTCACAGGCTGACACTTCTACCCAAGTGTATTAACATGCAAATGTATGGCAACTGTGTATGGTCATTTAGCAAAGAAAAATGAAAGGGGGATGTTTACATGGTAATAAGATGCAAATCTGAGATGCTGACAGTTTTTGGGTGCAGATGCCTTTGAAAGGACTTGTTAAAAATTAACAGAGTAGCAGGAACACTGTTGAAAGTAATGAACAATGCTGAACAGACTAGTGAAAAAGGGTATTTCATAGGACAATAGTGTTTCTTGCTATACTATGCTAAAATGTGTTTAATTATAACGGAAGACAAACAAAAGTCAAAATATCTGGTATCATCAGATAAGCTGTAAAGTCTGGAGTCGTAACGTAGAGTGGACTTTCGCAATCTCGTCAACTGATGGTGTGCTTTATCAGTCAAGAGTTTGGCAAGTTTTGCAGGTGCAACTAGACCTGACCCTGACAAAATGTTGAAACTTAGTAATATAAGGATTTCCCATCTATTTCAGTAGAATTCTTTGCATTTGCAGGGTTCTGTCGACAGAGATCTTGATGAGCAGAGTCTTAGATATGCAGCGAGCGCAACCAACACAGTACGTGACTCTTGTAGTCTTCTAAGCGTTCTGGATACCAGTGGTATATTAGGTGATTATATTTGGGAGGCATCAGAACATTTTTATTTTGCAGTTTGTTTCCTCTCCCTGTTTGCCAGAAGTTTTCAGTGTCACTGCAGTACATGCTTGTGTGAGTTTTCCACATTGCAGCCTGGAAAGAGAGAGACATTAAAAATGAAAAGCAAATTATTAGAGGATGTAATACCACAGAAACTTTCAGTGAGATTAGGGACTAGATATACTAGAAGAAAACATGGTGTAATTGACCTTATTTCAAAATCACCAAGTGTCCTTTAAACTGCACGTTCAGGGAAACAAAATACGCAAGGCAATGTACACACGGAGTTAAATTCTAGTTCAATTGGCCTCGATTTTGTTTTCTGTAAGATGATGTTATATGACATGGGCATACTCTTTTCTTCTGCACATAGAGTAAAAAAACCACATATAACACTGTAGAAATGACAGTGATAAGCTTGTCCTTAAAGAATGGTATTATACTGACAGCACCAAATGGTTAGCTGACGGTTAACAGCTTGCTTTGAGATCACTGAAAGTTATGAGCACGAGCCTGCTGGTAGTTTTGAGACTCATCATCTATCAAACTTTTACAAGGCTTTTTAGTTCTTCCCTGTCCCAACTTCTGTTCTTCCGTTGTCTGCCAGATAAAGACTTCACAAGTACGTATTTGTAGGTCAAGTCCTCTGACTCTGGTGTTCTTTCCTTAACTCGCCATCTTTTCAGGTCAGCCATCAAGCTCTTCCTCTTCTTGCTCGTCTGCAACAGACAACCTAGTTCCAGAGCTCTCAGATGAAGCATGCTTACTTGGCATGGACAAGAAAATTCGGAACAAACTCATCATGTAAGAAGTTACTGAAAAGTGTACATTTGCGAGGTCGGAACTGTGCAATAAATCCTGGGAGCTGGGACGAACCGGCACACACACGCATTGCTTAAAAAGAACCCGTGCGTTTTTCCTTTGGCCCAGCTAACACACACACTACTGTGCAGCGAGACCACAGCAACGATGCACCGCTTTTGTTTACCACGGCTGAACAAGGCAAGGTCTGTCCCTCAGACTTGCGCTCGCCGGTCCGAGGCCCTTTGCCTCACTTCGGTTTTTACCTCACAGCGGCTCCCACTGGCGAGGGCAGACGGAAACTTGCGAGAAACAAGAAGCCCTTGTTCCCCAAGGGACCGGAGGGCGGGGAGCGGGGCAGGAAGCAGCACCCGCCTGCACAGGAGGTCCCCCTTCCCGCACTGACGCAGCCCTGGTGCCCTCTCCAGCGCCTACCAGGCAGGCTGCCGTCTCCACGGGCCAGCTGCTCTGTGCTGGCTCTGTGCTGGCCCTGCGCTGGCCGCGCTGCCGGCAGCCGACGGGGCTGACGGCCGCCCGCCAGCACGGCCTGCCCGAGGCCAGTGCCGTCCCGCCGCAGCGGCGGCCGCCGCGGGGGCCCGCCGAGGGAGGGATCTGCCCCGCGAGCGGCGGCGCCCTTCCGGCGGGGGAGCGGAGGGGGGCGCCCAGCTCCGCCGCGCCGAGGCCCGGCCGGCGCCCCGCCCCGCGCGTCGCCTAGCAGCTGCGTGATGACGCAGGCGGCGGGAGCCTTGCGGCTCGCGTCCCGCCCAGCCAGAGGGCGGCTGCCCCGCCCCTCCCCCTCCGCTCCCCCGCGCGGGAGGGCGGGGCGGCCGCGCGGAGGCAGCGGGCAGAGCGCGGCTCGGCGCGCCGCTGCCGCTGCCGTTGCCGCCGCCGCCGCTGCCGTTGCCGCCGCCGCGTCCCCCGGCGCCGTGCATGGAGAGAGAGCGGGCGCCGCGGGGGAAGCTGCCTGCGCGCGCCGGTCTGCCCAGCCGCCGGCGGGGTGAGTGGGGCAGCGCCGCCCGGCGGCCGTTGCCCGCTGGCCGCCGCGGCCGGCGGGGGTAGGCGGGGGAGCGGGGTGGCGGTTGCACCTCGGCGTGTCCCGCGTCCCGTCCCGCTGACGGCGGGCTCCGCCGGCCGGACCGAGAGCCGCGTGTGGCGGCTGCCCCTGCCCGCACCCCGCGGCGCGTGAGTGCGGGGGGCCGAGAGGGCGGGGGTGCGCGGCGGGGCTGGCGCTAGGCAACGCGGCGGCGGGGCCCCGCGGGGGGCGGCGGGCGGCGTTCGGCGGGACAGCCGGCCCTCAGGCCCTACCTGGGGAGGGAGAGGGGCAGAAGGGCTCTCGGTCGGCACGGAAGGAGGCCCTTCTTGTCTGGCGGTGCGTGTGCCGGTCACTGTTGTGTCCCCCCCCCGCGTCAGCGGCGCTGCCGGGAGGCTGGCCCGTGGGGGACCTGGAAGTCCGCCGTCCCTCTTCTGGCTGCCGCACCTCAGTGGAGGTGGTGCATTTTGCTGGAGAACTTCCTCGAGAGTACTTACTTGTGCCGTGAAAAAAAAAAATAGTCTCATTGCAGGAGCAGGGCAAACAGTCACAGAAGCATCTGTGGCTTTTCTCCGTATGTCTGTATTGAATTTGCTTCTGGGTGGGGAAATGTTTCCCTAGATGTGGGTTATGAATTAATGAATTTCATTTATTTTCACAAGAGATTTTTTTTTTCTTTTAGAAAAGAATTGCGGATAAAACTTATTCAGGGTTTTTTTTTTTTTTTGTGCAACTGAAGTCTAATTAGAACCTGATTGGCTTTGTCTTCAGATTTCCCCTTCTCACCTCTGCAGTCTGTGACAGGTGAGAAAATAACACCTTGCTTTGGTTGTTCGTAAATTATTTGTTGCCAGAGAGACATAGACTGTGCTCTTTTTGGTTGTTGGGCAGAGGGAAACATAATCGGTAAGATTGTGATGGCTACTTACAGTTTCGAATGTGATTTTGCACTTGAGATTAGTTGCTTAATGGTCAGTGTTTCTGACTCTTAGCCCTGTACAGCTTTCCAATTTATCATCTACTTCGCCACTGGTTCTGTTGTTAGTCAAATTTAATATATATGTAGTTTAGGTGAGAGAAATATTTTTAAAGCTTGTATTTTATGGAGAATCAATATTGACAGGAGATTGTAGAGCAGTTATGTGCACTGTTAAAAAGGATAGTTTGGATCAGTTATATGGATTAACTTCCCCCCCCCCGTCTTCCTAGTAATTGATATGGGAGTAATATTGTAGTGATGTTCCTTGGGTATGTCCGTTTATCTTCTCTGCTTAGGGTTGGTGACAGTAAATTGAGGATTCAGTGGGAACACGGTAGCCATCACTGTCTTCTGCTTGATGAGGATGAGTCCCAAGTGACTTCAGTGGTGTAAATGGACAATTTTGTAGTAAACAACGTCAGTATTACAGTGTGAAATGATAGGGATTTTGAGCAGTGGTGTGCTTTCCAGAGAAGCCTTAAATCTGAGCTATTTACTGAGTTTTTAATTTCCATAAGTGCCAACGACAACAACACAGGGAAGTAGTGTTTGCTGCTGGGAGGGGAATTTTTAATGAGCAAGAAGTTTACAGAATGCAGAAAATAGTTCGACATTCTTGTTGATCAAATCAGATTGACTGGAACTGCAGAATGGAAAATGAAAGAAGAATGCTGCTGCTTCTCACATGTAGCTGTTAAGAGTGCTGATTGGGCTAATAAAAAACAAAGTTGAAATCTCTGTAGAATAACCATTTCCAAACTATGTGGAGTTAATGTTATGCATGACCACAGAATACTACTAAAGTGAATGTCACTGCCATCTTGTACCAGCAATGGCATCTTCTTGCTGAAGTTGTAAGAAAAGCAGTTACTGAACAGGGTTGCCATTTTTGCCATTGGTCTGTCTGTCTTGGCTCTGGGGCATTTTTACAGTATGACCTTATGTAAACAAAAAGCTAAGTGATGATGCTTGCAGTTACAGGAAATAATCTAGCATCTCGGCTGAAAGAACCTTAAGAGGGAAATAAACAAGATTCAGAAATACAGTAATATTAAACAGATACATGAAGTAAATGGTGTTAGTTCTGGATAAAAGGGAACTACTATCAAAAGTTACAAAACTATCATTAAAAAGCAGATTAACATAATTAAACATGCAATAATTAAAACAATATTTGTTTTAATGGTGTTTTGAAAAAACAACCAATGTGGAAGAAGGCAACCAAAATCTCATGGCATTTTAATAAAAATAACTGGAGCTTTGACTAGGAGGTTGAACTAGATGACCTCCTGAGGTGCCTTTCAACCTGAATTATCCTATGCTATTATAGGCTAGCATTTCTGTTATAAGCCCTCCGCCCCCCCCTTCTTTTTACCTAGGCTTGTATGCAAATATTAACACTGTTATTAGGTAATACAGTTATATTTTTTCCATTTAATTTAATAGAACTGCTGTTTCAAAGCCTCTGACCGTAGCTGTCCACTGATTTCAATGGGTTCCGTATGAATTCATATGTCCACCCACAGCGTTCTCAGCATGAGCCCAGTAAGATGACTAATATGAGTAAGACTAGCAAGATCTGAGTCAACATTTGAGCTCATGTGTGGATTTGTATTTCTGTAACTTGTTTCAGATATGATTTCTTTATCAGAAGGTAAATGAGGAGCTTTTTTTAATTTCTGATTATTCCATGAGGTAGATCGGTCTTTATGGAGACTTGAAAAACAAAAATGTGTATATCCAATGAAGCTTCTTTATAGTAGTTCTGCTGGAAGAACTATAATCAGTTTTATTTGCTACATACAAATAGCTGCTTTCTGTTGCATGCTGTGTTGATCTAGAGGGTACATTATATCTCTCACTTAAATGGGTTATACGCCTTGCAGTACAGTGAGAGCTACAAGATACAAGTGTAAGGTATCTTGTCGCTGTCACTTGCAACCTGTGAGATGCTGAAAGAAAAATGGTGATGCCTCACTCCAGTGCTAAGCTCCTTGGGTTATGCAGTACTGAATGCAGAGAGATCTGATTCACATGGACAATGATATAATCTCCTTGTGTTATTGTGGGCATTGAGGTACAGCTGATTTGATCTTTAAAAGTAATGCCTAGCTTGCTTTCTGTCCTGTTGACCTGTACTAGAAAGCAATGTTCTGTGGAGGAAAATCTAGGTGGTACTTGAGTAGGCAAGTAGAATGACTTGCCTGGAAGATAATTGTCCATCTAATTTTGGTTATGCAATCACTGTATCACACAGTCAAACATGAATATTTAAATCTGACTTATAGAGAAAAAAAAATCTAATGTGGTGCAGCCAACTATTGATTTAAAATCAATACAAGCATTGTCCTTTTATGATGTGAGTTGTCTCTGCATCTGTGTCTTTGACAGTGACTTCCCCAGTAGTACTACACAGTTCCTTTTGTTGTTAGTAGATTGCTTTTTAATCATGGTTGAACATTTCCTTTTATTAGGAAGAGAGGCATTAGCTCTTGATGTTTTGATTTTTCCATACCTCTGTCCCTTCTTCTGGGCTTTCTTCTGTTTTTTTTTGGTTTTTTTTTCCTAGTATCTTTAGTATTTGTCCATAGCTCAGATAAATCTATGAATTGATTCTGGTTTTCTGTGTTTTGTTTGATGTCACAAAAGACAATATTCCAGGTGGAATGAGAATGTTTTTGATCCCATTCTTTGTTCATTGGAATACTTTGTTTCTTATCTTGTGTGTGCCTGTGTTAAGCAGAGATTCTGTTGAGCTGCACATCCTGTGCATGGTTATTTTGTTTATCTGCTTACATTTGGCTTAAAATTCAGTGCCATGTGGGAATAGCTGTTAAGTTATTCGTTCAGGAGTTTATTACTTTGTATTTGTTGACATCAATGTTATCTGTCTTCTGTTTTTTCGCTTGGATAGCTCTTAATTTTGATCCTGCTCGAGTCTCATGTTAACCAGTTATCACCAAAGTTGTTTTTAGGTTGCTGTTCAATACTTTCTAGTAAGCTGAAGAATATATTCGATGCCAGGCCTAGGAAATAGAGCTGGTATTAGGTATTGAGATTACTACTAGGATTTTGTAGTTATGAGCAAAATGTTAATCATTGTTCAATGTGTTGTGCTACAGCGTGGGTTTCCAGCCCTGTGAGAGATTTTTAAAGTAAAAAAAACTTTAATTTTTAAATGTCTAATCTTGCTACATATAAATATACAGTAAATTTGGTGCCTGTATTTCTCAAACAATTTTTAGAGGCCTCAGTTGTTCGAGTGCATTTAGATTGGGAGCCCTGTTAACTTCAACATGAAATTATGGGGTTGCTTGCATGGATTCTGTTATAGAGATAGGGCCGCAGGTGGTGTCTGAGTTTTACTGAATATGTCAGGTAAAACTTGACTACGAGACTAATGTAAGAGCATTCGAGGACAAAGGCTATTGGAAAACAACCATTAATTCCTAATAAGAGAGGGGGATTTGTGAGTTAAAAAGGTGCTTTGGAAACCTATTAAGATAGTCAAATAAATAGGAGGCTCTGAGGTTATAAAGACAAAACGCTCTTAAAAATACAGCTTTCATGTTGGAGGATGATGTTCAGAAAAAAATAAGTCTGTTATGTGTGGTATAGTTGGTGTAGTGCATACTACAGTAGGCAGTATAAGCCAGCAAAAATCTTCTCTTTTGCAGCATTTCCCAGTTGTGGTGAATTCTGACATTCTTTAACGTTTGGTGCTGGTTCTGCAAAATGTAGCAATACTGTATTATGGTTGTTCATGAGTTAGCTACAATACACTTGCAAGGGACAGCATTTCCCAGTGCTCTCTCTATACTTCTCTCTGAAGCAAAGGAGCAAAAGGTTGCCAAAATGCAGAGGGGAAACAAAGCCGCTTACGTGTTTGTTGCATCCCATCTATACGAAGGAGTACTCCTCTGTGCTTGGAAATCAGGAGTTGGGACCAAGTAGCAACTGGTCTGTATGAGGGGGCATCCCCTCAGGGACAAGCAGAATCAAAACCATTCTTATTCCAGTCCTATAATTTACAAAGGTAAAGAAGGCAAAATGTTATCCTCAGAAAATTGAGGGAGTAAAAGGAGTCAAATTAAGTGAAACTTTTAAAAACATTTCCTTATAGTTGAAGGAATCAAAATTGAACACAAAGCCAAACTATTTCCGTTTTATAGGTTGCATGAAGACTGCCAAGAGGATTGGTGAACCTGAAAGCTTGCATGTTTTTCAAATTTCTCATGAAACTACTAAAGACATTTCCTCTCACTATGAAATGTACCTCACATGGAAAGAACTGCTTCTTGTACAAAGTGATTTTGGAAATTGTAACTGGCATTTGTGATCTTATTCCTGACACTATTTTGCCGTACTTTGCAGCACTGGCAGTACAGGTTCTCTCTTTGGATTCTTTTTTGAACCACTAGAAGCTTTATTTTAATATGGAATATATTATCGCCATATAATAATATGTACATAGAAATGTCTTCAGTTTTTATTGTCTTGTGAAATCAGATTTAAGCCAGTTCTACAAGATTGTACTCTTTAGAGTTGTGTGAGATTTGAATGCCTAGTTCTGTGTAGTAAGATCAGTGTTAATATGCAGTTTTTAAGCAACAGATTTATTTTTATTATATTGACAAATTGTCTGCTGTGCATAGTTTTCAGATTTCTGCACTGAGTGAAACAGTGACAGTCCTTTGTTTTTTCTATATTTTGATAGCTTGAGGTTTTGCACTTTGGAGCAGTAGAAAGCAGACTTCTACCTACTTAGCAACTGATGGCCAAGGGACAGGAGAATTACTAAAGCTGGAGAAAATGGGTGGGAATCCAAGCAGAGAAAGAGTTTTGGCCTTTCTGTCAGGAAATATAAACTATGAAGTCCCAGAGATCTAAGAGTAAGGTAGAGATTGTAGTTTCATGATGTGTGTTAAGTGTCCTCTTAAACTGTTCCTAGTGCGTGAGATGTTTCTTTCCTCAGCCTCTCACAAACGCTGGAATTTGCTGCTCCCTCGGTTTTGTAAACACAACAGCTCTTTGTAGGGCTGTGCTGTAAACTGTATCACAACTGTGACCTAAGTGGAAATAAAATTATTTTTTTCTCTTTTGGAACAAGTGGCACGAGGGAAGGGGAATGGACAGGATAACTTCTTAAGCTGGCTTGCAGTGCCAGAGAAAATGTTGTGTAACCACATCCTGGATAACCCCAAAGATGGACTGAGCTACAAAAGAAGTTTTGGGTTCCCAGTGGAATCTGAGGACATGGGATTGCACAAGACCCAGATCTGCAGCTGTGGGCAATAAAGCATGTGTCAATCCAACAGCTGGCTCCCAAAAGGTTGAGACTTTGGAACTATTCTAACAACTGTGTAAATAGGTGCATGGTTATCTTTTAATTGCTTTATACCTGGGTCTTCATAAACCTTTGTAACTATGCTGTCTATCAGGGGGTTTGTGAATAAATACTTCTGGTTGCTTTTATCTTAACCTGCCTTCAGTTAAAGGTGATTTCAAGGTAGCTGGCTAACATGACAACATTCTGTTCCTGTGAGTCTTTTGATCCCTAAAACTGGAGCCTAGCACACTAAAATGGTGTTTTGGGCATTGAAAGGATGATGGAGTTGCACTGAATTCCAGTGAGTATTTTGGAAGCATGCTTGCAGAAGTTAGGAAGAAGCATGTTAGACTTGAGTTTGTGATAACAAAAATGCAAAACTGTTAGGACTTACAGGCCCTGTGCAAGGTGGATATAAAAAATGAGCTGGAATCTTCACTTTTCATTGGTATGCGTTGGCAGACCTAAAAGCAGTGTGATGAAATAGACTCAGGTCAAAGTGAAGAATAAATAAACCAGGAGGTTTATTTGGTTGAGGTTAATGAGATTACACCAGTATAAGTTAGAACCAAATCAATTTGAAGCTGCGTCTGCAATATAATTGCATGTGTGATTGTAAGACACATGGATGTACCTGAACTAGCTCATATTTCAGCAGCTGGAAGCTAGAGCAGTGTAAATTGCACAGGACACTGAAAATTTCACATTTCTTTTGCTACCCAAGCTGGTTCAGGTATATTAACAATGTTTAGAAGGATATCTTTCGACTGCAGCAGACTTATACCATAATTTTCTTGGGCTTTGGTACTTTTCCAAGTCTGTTTTCCAAGAGCTCTGCCACTTGCTCAGGCTGATAGCCTATCAATATTTTTGCCTGTGAACTCACAAAACTGAGTTTTAAACTAACTTTAGAATGTTAAAATGGTTTTACTTTGTTTTGTAAAAAAGATTGTAATATTTGTCAATTTTATGGTGGTTCTGTGAGTTTTGACACATAATTTTTTGGAACTCTTGAACCTGAGGTAAAAATTTTTGGGTAAGTTGATAATACATGGTGTCTCTTTTAATCATTTAAGGTATTATGCTGTGATTAGAAGACTGTGCAAGGTGGTGAAATAACATTTTTTACAGTCAGAGTTTTTAGAAGGAAATTTGAAGTTTGTCACTACCTGATGTTACAGCAAGTTAACCAGATGCCATAATATGCTAGAAGGCATTGTCTGTCTAGTTTCTTATTCCTGCAGTAGCCTTGTGGACTGCTCTACCAACTTCTGTGAAATATCTTTGAGCAGCTTTATGTTTAGATTACTTGAAGGCATTTCTGGAAATATGGAAAAGCTTTACTTTAAACAGCATGTAGGGCACATGGTGCTTTGTGTTAATGTGTCAAACTACTTTTCTCCTTCTCCCACATCTTAAGTCTATCTTGGCTAAGAAACCCAGTATTGTTTTGACTTGCCACAATGTAGCTGAAATATTTCTGATGGAGAATGCCTAAGGGGAAGTCACCTCCAGTGCCCTTTATCATACTGTTAAAATAATAAGTTAAATATATGTGGAGCCAGGAAAAGTGGTGGACTCTTTTTCACGCTAAGGGCACATGCAGAAGGAAAGCAAGAGCATATCATGCCTGATCTTGGACAGGCGGTTAATATAGATGAAAAGGATTTCTTTAAATTACTGCTTGTTTTAAAGAAAACTATTTGGAGGTTGTTATTACAATTCTGCTAAGGCCTAAATTTAGTCACATAATGTAACTTTTGATTAAATAGAGATACTGTATTCACAGAATCACAGAATAATTTAGTGGGGAGGGGACCTCAGTACGTTTCTGCTCCAAACTCCTGCCAAAAGCAGGGTCAGGAACGAGGTCAGAACGGGTATCAAGGCTGTATCCGGTCAGGTTGTAAAAGCCTCCAAGGATGGAGACAACACATCCACTGCCGGGCTGACCTCAGGATGACAAACCTTCTCCTTATATCCTCTCTGAACCGCTTGTGTTTCAGCTTAGGCCTGTTGTCTCTTGTCCTGTAAAGAGCCTGGCTCTGTCTTCTGCATAACCTCCTTGTTGGTACTGGGGGCTGCTGTTTGGTTCCCCCAAAGTCGTCTTTTCTCCAGGTGAACAGGCCCTGCTCCCCCCCTCTGTCCTCACAGGGTCTGTGCTACAGTCCCCAGCTATGTTTGGTGGCCTCTGCTGCGAAGTTGTTCCTGTTTGTCAGTGTGTTTTCTGTATTGAGGGGATGGGATAGGGCCTGGATGCAGGATTTCAAATTCAAGTAAGATCTGAATATTGGCAAAGTTCTAAAGAAAAGCCAGGACAGTAGGCAGTCAGAGACTTTTCAATAACCAAACTGGGAACATTTTCCTCTCCCAGTTTATGTACAAAACCAACCATAAGATGGTGAGATACATTGGTTTTAAACCCTTGAAGGACATTGTGACCAGAAACAATCTGTTCAGTTCATATAATTATAGTGCTTGCCTTCTTTAATGAACTGCTCAGTTTGAAATGTAAAATGTGTTTTGATAAATTTATTTGGTTATGTAGCATTTCTTTAGAAGTGTTGTATTTAATAATGTCAACTGTAGATTTTTTCTTTAGTTTTATATATGTTTTTGTTACATTTCAGTTTTCTAAATGTAAGATGCCAAAAATAAGTTAAAAATTACTGTCTTGAAAACCATAGCCAATGTGCTTGTTAGCATAATGTAATAAATTAAAACTCAAAGTCTAGATAGAACACATTAAGTTCTATCACTTCTTACATAAAAATGCAACATAATATGTCTTGTTTAATTAAAAATAATTTAGTACAAAGAACTATTTGATGGCTTCACTGATTAAATGTGCGGAACAACAGCTTAAAAAATAAATGTGCAAAACAAGTGATTTATATTAAATGTTCTCTTCAATTTCAATCATAACTTAAAGAAGCAATTTTGAATTAACTTGAATAAATTAATCTGTCTTGCCCTCAGATTGCTAAGTACTTAGTTACACATAGTTGATATGCATGTGATACATATATTTATATTTGGTTGGGTTTTTTTGTTTTTAATTCCCTTTGGTTCTGTAAGATTGTGGACTGTTAAACCAACTGGAACTTTTGGAGTATTACGGCCTTCTGTTTTTGTCAAGTCATTAAACTTCAACCAGTTGAGACCAATGCATTCTGTTTTGCTGGAATGTCTTCTAGATGTAGTTACAAGGGTAGGCTGGTGGGATTTGGTTCTTTTATCGAGCTGGATTCTTGAGTATGAATTCACAAGTCAAGTTAGTTTTAATATTTGCATTTCTTAACAGTTGCTCTTTAACCTCTTTGCTTACTCATAACGTTAACTGTGGAATGTAAATTTCTTCCCTTGAGGAATATAAATGTATGATGAATCAGTATGCCATTTTTTGCATCATTTAATGATATCTAAATTTGTTTAATAAGAGCTTGTACTATTGATATTATTTATTCCTAAAATTATTTCTTACTGAGATTTACTCTTGTACTTGAGACACTAATTATGTATGTAAAGTTAGAACACTTGCCTTCTGTTTCCAGTTCTTTTTGTTTTATATTGATTTTTAAATTTGATGTTGCTGCCTCTATTATCAAATTAAGATCAGCTAAAATATTAAGCTGTTTTCTTGGTTATTTAAGATTAGCTCAAAAGGGGAAAGAAAGATTTATTTAGAAATCTCAAACTGTTAAGCAAAGTATCTTTGTCTTAATTCTTTTCCTCTATTTGAGAAATATATCTGTTCAGAAGCAGTAAGCATGCATGTTATTACCTCTGTGGTGTTATTAGTTGAAACTATCTTTGCTTATTTCTGGTTCAAAAGCAAATATAAATTATCATCTAATAGTTTATTTGTTATAATCCATTACAATGAATTTAGAATACCTACCTATTGTTTGGTGCAGTATCTTTCTCCTCTTGACATAATTTCCAGTTACTTGCTGAGCCTTTAGAGAAAGAAACAAAGCAGACAAAACTGATGAACATCTCTCTGCTGTCAGGGAAATAAGATGGGAAATCATCCTCCCTGGTAACACATTAAGGAGAAGATTGACTAAGGGAACAAGAACAATATAAAAGCCTCCCTGGCAAAAACATGGAAGATTCAGCAACAGAGTTAAGTGGACTTGTAGACTCATTTGGTAAGTTTACACAGCAGATGGTAGAAAAAATTAAAGTGTTTTAAGATTGTAGAAGTGGACTTTCTAACAGGAATGACATTGCATCACACACAAGATAACTATTTTGAACCTACAAATAAAAAAAGAGTCTTAGTCAAAGACACTGTGGGGAGAGCATAATATATCCTTACTGCTTCTGAATGGTTATGTTTCCTGTACTGTAAGAAAAGGAATTTTCTTCTTTTCCCACAACAGTAAAAATATTGTTGCTTTCCTTCCTCGCAGTAGTGAAGCAGGAGGTGAATTTACAGGCAGAAGCAGGAACTCAATAGGATTCTGGAAACAAAATGGCTTAAAGTAAGGAGGGAGCAAGTATGTAAACAGCTTTGTCTCTTCATCCCTCCAGATGCCTCTCTGTTCTTTACCTTCTTACCATCTCTTTACTCTTCTTTTTCAGAACTTTTCTGTCATGTTCAGTCACATCTCTCCTATTGTGGCTTTGTTGCTTTCTTACATTCCTTCCTTCAGTCCCATTAATAAAAGAGCCATTAGTTGTGCTGTTGTTCTCAGAGTCAAGTAGGTTTTAAGATCGCTTTCTGATCTTGACAGTAGTCAAGGTCTGACCTACTTGGAACCAAACTTCAGGGCCCAGATCCAGCCAAGTATTTCGTTTTTCAATTTACATTGGTGAAATGACCTTTTGTCTTTCTGGATCCGTTGTCATCCTCAGATTTTCTAGATCAAACTGCCCAGCCAAGCTTTGAGCACCTCTGGATGGGAAAATGGGAAGAAAATAAAATAACCAAAAAGCACATTATATAAAATAAATGTTAAGATCAGAAACTATATGCCAAATATATTTGCAAGCTGGGCTAGACTGTATTAAAATTGTCTGGGAGGTTGGAAAATTGATTTTCAATTGGAGAACTGTTGCTGGTTTTGAAGAGGAAATTAGTTTTGATTTGTTAGTGGAAGAAACAAATTGCTTGTGAAAAATAGATTGTGAGAAGACTCAGTTCTGTTAGCCCCAGTGGACAAGGGTGTGGTATTGTGATTAGAATTTATTTTGGGGAATGAGAAGAATTGATATTTGTCTGGAAGGAAGAGAGACTGGCAGGTGGCTTGGGAATAGACTGGACGAGAACTGATGTTTAGTCTGAAATACAGGGATAATGGGAGGAAGTCAAAATGTATTACAAATGAGGGGAAAAAAAACCCAGATGACATAGATGGGTAAAAAGGTGAAAGTAAGTGTGGGTAGATGAGTGGTTCTGTACTGGAAATGCAGACAGTGCAAGTCCTTGTATATGTCTTTTTAACCTTAACTGTTAATGTACATATTTAATTATTCCAGCAGTTATAGCTGTTGGAAAGTACCGTGTAATTTCAAATTTCAGTGAGGCTGATGTGTTGAGAATGGAGAAGTCCTTTCTTGTGATAATACTTTGGAAATTTTCTTTTGCAACCTCAGTATAGACAATTGATCTAAAAAAAGATTGATGCTGGTAGGCTTTTGGGGCTGTTGTTCATGCTGTGTTCGAGTGTCTTGCTCACTTTTGATTCACCATGGTTGAGGGCCAGATACTCTGACTACATATGAGCATTAAAGAATTAATAATTTGAACTAAAATTATCTCTAAAATAAACTAGAATTTATTTCCCCAGCAAATGCTGTATGTAACACACATGCATGCACACATTTCTTACTTATTTTTCACCAATAGCTTTTTAGTTTCTTAACAGTGGAATGAGCAGAAATACGTATTTCAGATTGTGGTCCTTTCCTAATTTAGACTGTGTAGTGGAATAAAGTAGAAGTTTAACAAACCTTTTTGTTTTATCACATCTTTGTTTTACTGTCACAGATGGTGTACAGGATTAGTTTTGCAGTCTTAATTCGTGATCTCTCCTTTCCTGTTTGTTCCTACATACTTTTATTTCCTTTTATCTATGTAATGGGTGAGGTCCTTTTGAAGGCATAATTGAAATATCAGATCACAGTCCTAGTGATGGGTAGTGAATTGCTATATAAGACTAGAACTGTTTAAATTACTCAAACAATTTTATACTCATAAATACACAATTGTACATGCAATGTCTACAGTAAAATGTTATACCATTCTGATGTTTTTTATGGGAGGGAATCTTTAGCAGACTATCATTGCATGCATAAATATGCATTTATCACTCTGTATTTAAAATTATAACATGCCCCTGTTTTATGGAACGTGGGAGTTAATCTAGGTCATGATTAGAAAATTTCACATGCTTTCAAAATACAGTTAGAGCATTGCAAATGTATTATTACTAATGGTACTGTTTCTGCTAGTTTCAAAATATTTGAAAAGTGTTCTCAGTGTTTAGCAAGTAGATCATCAAAATGCTACTGTTGGACTAGTTCACACAAAGTCTGGCTTTAGCAAATCTTATTATATGATTACAGCCATACTTAAAGTGTTAAATGGTGTGTACAAGTAATGAAAGAAATGGCAGTTCAGCTGTGGATTTCACAGACTGTATGTGGGAATGTCAGTTTGTTAATTTGTCTTTTTGTTTTTGCCCTTGTGACCTGGAAATCCTGGTTGAGTAAAGAATATTATGTTTACTGTCAAGACTACTTGACAGTAATTGACAGATAATTTATTTGACAGATAATTTATTTGTAACAAATGCATGATATCTAGGCTTAATAATAGTAACACATTATTTGACTTCTGCAATTGTGTGTTTCTTTCACACAAAAAGTGGAAGATGAAAAAAGTATATGATTTTTAGCTCACTAATAGTGCTGGAACTAATGAAAGTAACACTGTAATCTACTTCATTTCTACCATACCATGATCAAGTTTAATTTGCAGCGCAGGAGTGAGAAAAATTTGGCAACACTACCCATGATAGCATAAAAATGAGTTTTCTAGAACCTTTTTCTAGATATATTTTCTATATTTCTAGGGTTTACATAAATTTCTAAGTTAACTTGTTCCCCCATTAGAAGTCAGTCTCTGAGTGCAGCCTGTTTGCAGGTAATACTGTCTTGTAAAGTTCAGTGGTCATATAAATAGCCTGATCAATAATTTATACTTTTAATAGATTAATTATTTCTAATTACTGACTTCACAGCCGTTACTCAAGAAGTCATTGCAGATTATCAACTCCAAAAGCAACTTGTATGCCCTTGAGTGATAAGGAAACTAAATACTAGGGAGAGCTGGCTTTTTCGTCTTCTACAGAAAGGGAAAAATATCCCAAACCTCTCCAAGGGGCAGAATGGGTTCCTTTGAGGAGTCCTGCTGCTAGGAAAGGAAGGAGGAAATGGGAAATTGAGAATGCTCAAAATAAATAAAGGAAAAGGAATTTAAAGTGCGGAACTTTTACAAAATACAGAATAGAGCAGGGGTATAGATTAAAGTGGAAAGAACAGAAGAGGGTGTGGCGTTTTTTTCCCCCTCTTTTTTCCCTTCTTTTTTTCCTTTGGTCTTTTTGAGAGCAGGGAGAGGATTATGATGCATAAAAGAGAAGGGAAGAACACACAACCGGAGGAAAAAGTTGAAGGGGATTTAGCTGCCAGCATAATTACAGTACTGCTGGATTGGAGGCTCAGCTTGAGAAGTATTTTGAGGTTTTGCAGGCCCAGTATAGGCAATATATTTGCATTTTTGTGGTAAAGGGAGAAATATTTAGTCACTTGTTTAAGTCATGCTACCACATTAGAAAAGCTCATGAAATGAAGGGCCAGTAAAGGGGGTCCTCAGCAGCTGAGCAAAGGCAGTACAGAAAGGACTGATTTGAGAGCAGCTGCAGCCCTAGGAAGACAGTTGAACTATGTATGGGACAGCTGGATTTGTAAAAGGAAAAAGATGTAATGACATTTCAGCTGTTTTGGCCATAGTGGAAAATATACTTGTTTCAATGAGCATGTTGTCCATTCACCAGGATCTGGGCACTGCCATGTGAAGCCTTTGGCTGTCCAGCTGTACCTCCTGTGTTAGTGATGTGGCAGAGGTTTCCCATCCAATATGTCAGTTACTCACAAACACATAAAAGCAGAGTATGAAGGAGAACAACAGCACAAGTGTTTACTCTTTTTGTTTGCTTATAGAGTAGAATTGCTAATAAGGTGAGGTAGACAGCATTAAGGGGAAGAGGTTTGGCAAGGCTGGGATGAGAAGGTATGTGGAAGCTTAGTGTCATTGTTATCAACACTTCCTATAAACAAGAGGAACGAGGTCCTTGAGCAGAAAGCACTGAGGAGAGAGAGGGATAAAAAAAGAGAAGGGGTTAGAAGTTTTGAGTACTGACACTTTCTTCCATGTCAGGGGCCTAGCAGACAGGTAAGGCCATGCTACTGCAGCTGTCCTGAAGGGGTCCACAAGATGGGGTTTTCACTGCTTGATTGAGTCAAAGGACAACTGAATTAACTGGAGCTGGGTAACGCAGGTGGGGAACAGAGAAGACTCATGTGGGGCACGTTACATCACAGACTGTTTTAATGCCAGCTGAAATGAGATTTATAGCAGGTTTCACTACAAGTTGCTGATACTTTATGAAATAGGAGTTAATTTTTAATTAAATCACTTCACCTTTGCCTGTTGGAAAGCACAACGAAGCAGAGGTAGTTCATAAAATTGGGCATGAGGAAAATTGGGATTTTGGTGGTGGAGGAGTTGTTTGTTGGGTTACGGGGGTGTGTGTTTGTTTTTTGTGGGTTTTTTTTGTTTTACATCCCTGCTGTATGTATTGAAAGTGCTGTTGTATAGAATTGAATTACTATAGAATACTGGTAAGAACAATTATATTGCCAAATAGGATAATTGCAGGCTAGTAGGTTTGTACTCGTCATAATTTTATTTCTAGTATTGCTGCTGCAGTGATAAGGGGTGGGCATTAAGTTGACAAGATCCTTGCACCTAGATATATAGTATTGTTATAGTAGTTGATTCAAATAAATACTGTTTTGGAGATACATATAGGTGGCTTTCATCAAAGCCCTGATTCTGTTATTTGATTGCATTCAATATAAAATAAAGTTCATAAAATGTTAAGAACAAAAGAACAATCATAACTGCATATATGATTACAGCCCTTGAAGCAGACAAATTTCAAGTGCCTTTAAAGAGGATCTGCAGCTGGATCATGGTTTTTTGTTCGTATATATTTAAAAATAACCAAACACCTCTATTCAAAAGATTCCGTATTATCACTAGAAACCTAGCTTCTGATATTTGCCTAGTTTAAAGTACCCAGCTCTTTTGAGACTCAAATTGAAAAATGCATTAGATTACTATGCAAAAAGCAAGTCAACAATCAAACATGTTAGAGTCCTTAATTTGACTGAACTGCAGCTTGTTTAATTTGATTTCTGATTTTTTTTCTGTCAGGATTCAAATGTTGTTTCACTGCTTGGGCTTTCAGTCAAAGCCTTATGAAATCAACAAAATTAATTTGAATGCTTCTCCATTTTCATTTCGAGCTATGTGGACATGATAAACAAAAGTATTTGAGTAATATGTGACTCAGCTAGTAGCTGAATAAATCTAAGCAGGTTTTATGTAGCAAGAGTATATTTTTTTTTTAATTAAGGTTGATTTCTGAGTTATTGCTGAGGTAATTAAAAGGTTGTTCTCCTAGATAGAAGAGAAGATACAGCCTCTTGGAGGCAACTACCAGTACATTTAGCACCCACTGGACTTGTTATTTTGAGAACATTTCTGTGTAGCAGGTCCTGTTGTTTATTATTAAAGCCTTGAAGTTCTTGGTATAACAAGCTTCCATGTCCCAGATCTTTCTTGCAATGTAAGTTAAGTGTTGAGAAGGGGTATGGGAAAACTCCCATACCAATTTACGCTTCACTTGAACCTTCTAAAGCTAACAGAGGGGTAGGGGCAGGAGGGCAGAGAGTGGACAGCACGAGGCAGGTTATAGTCTTTGCTTGTATTTGTGGGCAGACCAGATCGCAGAGATAGACAAATACTTTATTGTAGTTGCAAAGGGAAGAAAATCCTTCAATCTCCAAACATTTTACAATTAGGAACATGTCTTCTTCATTAAAATGGTTCTCTGAAATTATTTCATTTTATTGTCAAATTGAGAGTACTTACTTGCTGGCTGATGTAACCATCCCACAACCTGTCCTGGCGAAAAGTGTTTTTGTGTCCTGTTCTACCTTTATGTAGAATCCAGAAAGGTACTGTGCATTTTCAGGAATCAGTCTGTGTCTCTGCATTAACTTTTTTTTCTATCTGCAGATTGAATTTGCTGGTCACTGATGTTACGTGGAGTAAAATAGGAGTTTCTCTCATGTAGTCTAGCGCAGTGTATTGTAGAGTACTATGAAACATCCTTCAAGTTTGAGGAAAGGGATTGTGTCATTGTAAAGATTGGTCAGCACTGCTTGAAAAAAAAAATAATTATTAAATCATGTTAGCCCAAACAAAGTTTAAAACGGAACCAGCCACTTTGTTTTTGTTGCATAGCAAGGTTCCTACATAAGAGTAGGATTTTGGGTTATTGTTCCTTCTTTCTCATGCAGGTCTTGCAATTGTTTCGCAGACTTTTGTGAGTCAGAAGCTGCTCCAGCAAGTTCAGTGATTGTGTCAAATAGGTACAACTTCAATGGTGACAACAAATGTTTATAAATGACAGTTTTATTCTTTGATTTAGTCTTGAATTTTTGCAGTTGTTAAGCATTTTAATATTTGTAATTTATTGTTTAGATAGTCTTCGAACTAGAATAACCTTAAATAAATGTCACTCCTGCAGGGACTATAGAACTGTATTCCTGTTTTGGATTTCAGCCAGGTGGTATGCAAAGGTAAAATTGTCTGCACCCTTGGTGACTTAAGTCCCTTGATTTTTATATATATATATATATATATATACATTTTTATATATAAAGTATGTAAGTAAAATTGAATGTGCATAATGTTATACATGTGTATATATAAAGAAGACATCTGATCCATGTATATGGGTGATGCTTATAAGTTATGTTTACTGCTGAATTATATTGAAAATTTGTATTGAATTTATTCTCACTATGCCAGTAGTTGTTATACCTACTACTTTTCAGGGCATACTCAGTTGTTTCCTAGGTGTAGACTGCATTTTTCTTGGGTATCTAACTTTGCATTTGTATCATTAAAATATATTTGTTTTGAAAGAACATTTTATTTGAAAGGGCAGTCATTTTGTCTGATTGTGCTGTTCCAGTTCAGAGCTGCTTAATACTACATAGACATTGGCATGCTGGAGTGAATCCAGTGAAGGACCACTGAAGATGAATAGGGGTGGAGTACATGATGTACGAGGGGCTGAGAGAACTGTGTGTTTCCATTTGGAGGTGTCTGAGGAGACATCTGGTTGTTGTCTCCAGCTACCTGATGGAAGGCTACAAAGAATATGGAGCTGGACTTTTTTTTGAAGGTACATGGTGTTTGGATGAGAGGCAACAGACACAAGTGAAAACATGGGAAATTTTTGTTAGGTATTAAGGCAAATTTTTTCAGCAGGAGGGTGGTCAAACACTGGAACAAGGTGCTCAGAGGGGTTGTGAAATACCTATCTTTGAAGATGGTAAAAACTTCACTAGACAGGCTTTGATCCTGACATAATTTTACCTTGCTTTGAGCAGGGGTCTTGGACCAAATGACCACCATAGGCCCCTTCCAACTATATTAGTCTATGATTTCTTATTATTAATTATAATTTATATCAGCCTTCGTCACTTTCACATGTAATAGTTGTGACTTTTTGGTTTTTGTTGCTATATGAAAACAATGTATTGTCTCACACCAAAGAAGATGTTCACTTGAATTGCACCTATGTATGAATAATCATAACCCAGGGTAAACAACCCTGCTTGGTTTTGATTCCCTGTTGATAATTACTTTGAGACTCTAATTAGTATGTGTAACAACCTCTCTAAACTATGTTTTTCACTTGTTTCTTGAAGTGGAATATAATGGGATACTAAGTTGAAATCCTTGCAAAAGCCTGCTGAACCTGTACAGGTATTTTTGGTTAATTGAAGTGTCTTACTGTGGAAAAAAAGGTATGCTCATGGCCTTTTTCCTATATGAAATCTTTTATTTTCAGATTATCCTTGAGTCTCTTTCTAAGAGAATGTAAGTTTCCAGCCATGAACCAGCTTTTTCTTAACTCTGCTGGTTTTCCTGTAGATTTAGAGAAACTTCAATTTTTCAGTGGTGCATTCATTAACGATACAGTTCCATGTCAGTGTATGTCAGTATTGGACTGGGGCATGTTTCCATACATTTCTCTGCAGCTGTGCTAGCAATCCTGTGTCTGTGGAGTGAAAAAATGCAGAGAACTGATCCTGCTGAAAACTTTAAAATAGTCCTGACTGAAATTGGTTTACTGAATGTTGTCACAGTACAAATACAAGTGCTGACATAAAGGAACGAGTAGGAGTACCAGGTGAAAGTGAGAGTGGGACTATCAGCATTCCAGATTTTCAGTTTTAAGCTAGTGTGAAACCACTCTCCTCCAAGGGGAAATTAGGCTTCATTAACCTTCATACTTGAGGCCTTTTTTTTTTTTAGTAAATTTGGTACTAGAGTTAGTTAATAGTTAAATAATTAGAATAATCTTAAGTTTGGGTGATGATAAAATAGGAGTGTGGCTGTTTTTGTAGGCATTCAAAATGAGTTGAGCTGCTTGTTTAACTCAAAACGTAGCTGTCTCTTCCAGGTAAATTTGCAAGTAAATGTACTTGGTTCACTGGATTTTTATTTCTGTGGCATGTTTATACAATAGGTGTATCTCAAAGAAATGTGTAGCTTTATTAAACCCTTTAAACTGGGAGAAAAAGCAGGCTAGTATAGGTCTTGCTGCCATTTGTAGTTGTGTTTGTGTTGGTTTGTGATTAAGGTCAGCTGTTGACTGCTGCTGTTCTAGATAGTTCTGTAATTTGAGATGGAAATCATGGATATCCAAAGCCAACATACACAATTCTTTTAGTGATAAAATCCTTACATTTAAGTATACTTGCTTCTATTTATTTAAAAGTTTTTCTGCTTTTTCATGGTGTTTAAATGGTTAAATGGATCTGTTTATGTACTGAAAAGCTAGCATGTAGAAGAGTTCATCAGGAACACATCCTGAAAGGTAGAGAATATAAGGTAAGGTTCCTTTGGACTTCATAAATTACACATTGATCCCCCACGCGTTCAAAAGATTTCGTTTGAAGTTGCAGTAATGGTAATGCTCCCTCCCCTGTTTCCACGGCTTTGCCAACAGCTCACTTATTTCAGTACTGTAAATTGGGTTGATGACTTCAAGAATGCCACTTTTATAGGCAAACTTTTTCAGAACTCCAACTCTTCAGAACTGTCTGCGTTCTTCTCCTCTGTTAGCAAGATGCTTAGCATTTGTATATGAGAATTGAATGAATGTGTTCATGTGGGTTCAGTTTTCTCATGGTCTGTCAACTTGTGTGTGTACCACATATGCATACCCAATGTCCTTATCTTACATTATTAATTAAATGCTGCCCCTACTGCTGTTCCAGATAGTCTGTGTTGACTAGTGCCCTATATGAGATGCAGGCTTTCCAGTTCATGCAGCTCTCTCTGCTGGTCAGCCTGTATAATCAGATGTGCCTTAATACAAGCACAACCAGGGTTTTTCCTTTAGTGTATGCCTGTCTTTTCCTACTTAAGGGTCAGGAGGCATCACTGGAGAAGATCAGTTGTCTTCCTCTTCAAGTCTTCTCAAGATCTCTGAATACTTAAGTTGTATAATTCTGCCTCACCCCATGTTGTGTTCCAGTGTGAGTCATCGTCCTTGCCAAATGGATTTGCAGTCCTGCCTAATCTTGCTGCCATGCTCTGTGTTTTCCCCTGAGAGCGAAATGGCCTCCTTTCTTCCTTTTCCTTTCTTGCCCTGTTGACGCAGTTAGCTTAATATGGAGTTGTTATTTTATAATGGCTTGTCTTTCTTATGTGATGCAAGGACTGCTCATGGTAGGTATTTTCTTCATGTCCAAAAATATCTGTCAGATGTGCTGCTTTGAGTTTGATTTCATTACTTGGAATTTGACTTGTTGAGTGGCTGATAATGATTCTGTGTCTTTTAAGTCAGCTAATTACTATGATTCTCTTTCCCTTTTGGGTCACAGAAAAGGCAAATTGCCTAGTCAGTAGAATGGGAGAAAAAAAAAATCTGTAGAAAATGACAAGAAAAGGTGGAGAGAGGAAACATTAGAAGAGAAAGACGAAATTATATGGAAATTAGGAATGATGTGGGATCTTAAGGTTAATCGTTTGGGGAAAAAAGAAAAGTGTCTCTAACTTAATGCTAGAACTCAAATGTCTTCCGTTCTGATGATTTTCATGTTTGAGGGCCAGAGGGATTTTCAGAACTGTCAGGCATGCCTAAGGCCCATCAAAATCCATTCATCTTTTGAGTGATTTTTGTATTTTAATTCAGCTAAGTGCATCCTTGTAAACCTCTGAAAACATGGCAGAAGTTGGCCAGAATGTTAAGCAAGCCAAATCTGTGCCATACAATTTACGAAATGGATAAATATCCATCTGGAATATTAATCTAGCAGATAACATTGCCTGTCTGCATATTCCTACAAAACGTGTTACTGAGACTTTTTTGTTCCCACCAACGTACCCCAGTGATGATTTCAATACAAAGTCGTCTTTATCCTGAGTCTAATACTAGTTTTGGGTGAGAAACAAACACTGAACTTATCTGATAGTGGTGACAGAAGCCTGGAGTCTTGCAGGTATAAAAAAACCCCTATAATACTCACTATGTTTTTCTCTTTTAGCCTAATACCACATATGATTTCTAAGAATCTGTTGCCTTTTATATGTCATCATTATTATAAAGGCAGATTATCAAAATCAGTTCGGTCCCATTCCACATACTTCATTGCGCATGTTTTGTATATTTGTTTACTTTTATTTGAATTATGAGCTTAGTTTGCCAAATGCTGTAATTCAAAATCAAATGCTGTAATTCAAAATTAATGTAATTAATCCTGGCTTAAGATGTTTGTGAATCTCAAATCACTGTGAAACTACACTGGGAAAGTACTGTTGTAGGCTTGTCCTGTTTCTAAGCTCTTTCCTGGGCACTCATTCTTGGCCACTGTTAGAAGAAGAGCTAGAGGTGCCTTTGGTCTGATCCTGTATGCCTGTTGTGAAACAAGCAAACAAGCAAATGGCTTGAAAAAAACGTATTGGGAGAGAATTAACTCTCAAAGTCATGTTCTCCTGTTGTAGTTTAGGTGCAGAATAAATATAAGTAACAGAATTGTTCAGTGGGCAGTTAAAAAGCAAAACTAGTCTGAAGTCTCACAATGTGCTAAACATTGAGGCTGGCTGAGGAAAGACCTCTGCCTTTTGGTTTTATGGGTGACTCCAAAACATGCTCACTGGATCTCTGCCAGTTAGCAAAAAGCGTGTTTAGAGCAGAATGCTCAGAAAAGCATTGATGTCATCTTTTGATGACTAAGTATATGGAGTAAGCTTTGTGTGCAGTATGTCAAAACCACTCCAAAACTGCTATAAATATATGTTCATAAAGAAATGAAAAACCTTAGTTGCTGTAGGTAAATTCTCTAGAGATATTTCAAAACAGGGGTTGGATTTACAGGTGACAATGTTATATAGCAATTTGAGGAAAAGGAGGAATGAATGCTTCATATAGCTGAAAGAAATTGAAATGATAGGCTAATGAAGAACTTTTTCATAACTAGCGAATGTGAAGAATTGAGCCTTTCTTTCATTGTTCATTAGTTATCATGGTTGTAGGTGTTCCAGAAATATTTACTGATACTACTTCATTGTAGGAGTGAAAATAGCACCTTGGACTATGAGGATCAAGAGACATTAAACACCAGAGAATGGTGTTCATTTGGAAGGAAGCAAATATTTAGGAGTTCAGGTTTTGAATCAAGAAAGATACCTGTTCTGAGTCTTCAATGAAAAAGTATGAAAGGAATGCGGTTAGGCAATGGCTGTAGTGCAAAATGCATGCAACAAGATAGCTTTTTGATGATGTGTCTGTCCAAAAAATCTGGCCAATGTTTGTTATCTTTGTTGGTAAGTTCACATACTTGAAAATTACATGGCTATAAGCACTAATTAATTTATCTCGTGCTGTCTATGCTAGTAGAGAATATCAGTCTATCAGAGGTTTTGTCAAAAGCTGTTGTATTGTCTGGTATGTCTACAGTGGCCACTGGGCTTCAAGCAACTGCTGTGAGCAACATCCAAAGAAGTATTAAGTAGTAATAATTAATTAGGAACTTACTAGGCATCACTCTGCCAGTTTCTTTTCCTGTACAGTAGACAGTTGAATCTGGGCAGTAGTTGGTAAGAAATTCACATCCTGTACTGGTGATGGAAGGGAAATCACATTTTTCAAGCTCATCACATTGGTAGTCTAGGGAAACTGTTAATAATCACAAAATCATTTGTGATGAACTGTCTCCTGCTGTGATACCTCCTGATCGTAAAACTGATACTTTACTGATCATAAAAACTACATACTATTAATTAAAAAAACCCACACTAGTCTTGCAGTTTAGGCAAGTGCTTGAAGTAAAAGAGCAGTTATCTTTAATTTGAATTATTTCCAAAGGCTGAAAAAAAACTACTGGAAAGGCAGGTACCTATCTCTCATTTTCCATAAATCCATCATATATATTATGATAATGGTATGTAAAGCAGCTGAGGGAAGGACATGTACCACAAGTGCATTTAATTAACTTTGACAGCCACTTCAGTAAATAGATAAAACATACACCATCCATTGTGGGAGGGTTTGCTGTGTGTTGGATATCATACAACTCCTCTCAAACCTAAATGAACAGGGCGGCTGAGGAATCAGGCGGTAGAAAGACCAATGTAAATTTAGCATCAGCAGGTGAGGATCAGCTAATTGTGTTGCCCTTGCTTTTAGTGCTTCAGGTTTATTTCTCCTCAGTCTGTGCTTGGACCTCTTCAGCTTCTGTATGGTTGCAAAGCCTTCAGACTCTACACAAACAAGGTGTGCTGGGGGGGAAGCCCTGTGGTAAGAAACGAGGAAATGACAAGCTGCTTCAAAAGCTGTCTGGGAGCTGATTGTCTATCAAGACCACCAGTGAGTAGAACACTGAAACTCATAGTACTGATTGCATATCTGTTTGGCTAGAGAAGAAATTGGCTGACATGGATGTATTTTTTACAGCTTTTCAAAGATTTACGTAGAATCACTGGAATAGTTGGCACACCTTGCTGAAGCCTGTTCGTATTTAGGCTGAGTGTTTTAAAAGCTTTGTGGGAAACCAGGTAATTTCTTGAGTCCAGGAAGAAGCAAAACTGATTTATCTGAGCAGATGTTTGCATAGACTGCCCAAGAAAAATTGGAACAGATGTGAAGTCCACACATGTGAGCTGGTGGACTGTGCAGAACTGTTTCTTCAGTTCTATTTTGTAGGCACTTGGGAGACAGCCAGATGCTTATAATAATTTCTAGTTTGGCTCGTATGTTCCAGGTGATAAGAAAATAACACAGCTACTTCCCTATCTCTCTGTTCTGCTTGAGAGTGGCAGATCACAGAGTACCTGGCTGGAACCCCAGGGATTAGAGCTGCTTTGTTCTTCTGGAGGAGCATGTTGCTACAAGTATTAAGTGTTCTGGTTTCTTTCAGTAATACTAGTTGGCTCTGCAACAGGTAACATTTGTCAATAGTTGAGACTCTAAACATTCTTTATTCTGTCATTGGGAATATGCATAGCATATCCTCTTGTGCCATGCTGGGTCAAGTTTGTTGAGGAATAACAGTCACTTTTACTGGTATTTTTACACACAGTACAAACAATGAGAAGGTTCAAAAGGTGATTTGGACATCTGTGTTAACTTGGTCTTGCTCAAATGCTCTGCTGAAGGACTCCTTAAGCCTTCTCCCTTTTTTTTTTTTTCTTCCCACGAGTCACCCTGATGGTCCTTTTTTTTCCCATAAAGATCTTTTCTCCCACTTATTCTTATTTTCTGTCTGTTTAAAATATGATTTAATAGGTTTCATTTATTCTAGCTTCATAAGAAAAAAGGTCTGCAAATGTCAGCAACAGGAGGGTGGCACTTGCAATGTTAATGCTCAAAGGCATTAGCTGCACTCATAATGCTGAAAGGCATTAGCATTAGCTGCCTTTGAGGTGTCTCCCATTTACTCCCCATGTTTAAAGAGGAAGAAATGACTGAAATCCTTGGCTTGAAGATCCTAATCATCACCCCCTGCAGCTCAGCACTGTGATCGAATCCTCCTCCATCAACTTTTTCCAGCACTCTAAGGCAATAAGTAAATGTTGTTTGGAGGGTGATGGAAGAACCAAATAAATATTTGATAAGGGTTAAAGTAATAATTTCTCCTTCCCTCCAAAAAGGAGAGGGGGTGAAAAACCCACCCAACCACCTGTGGTGTATTTTTAGCTGCAGCTATTCCTGCTTCTTATTTCAGCTTACGTGTAGCTATGATTTGGATACCATGGGAATGAAAAATTAATGAATTTGTTACCCTGTGGTATGGGGTGTGATCCTTACCGTATGCTCTGCAGTATCTGGTTTGTAGCCTGGGGATGCTGGGCAGACTCACAGAACCTACGGGAACTGGGAAAGGAGAGTCCTTGGTGGGGAGTCACATAGAACTGGTTTACTTGGGTGAATTTGGGACCTGATTAGGTAAGACTGTATGAGCCAGAGATGGGACGGGAATGAAAGAGTCCTACACAATCTTTCTTATAAGAATGTAGAGGTGCAGGAGCTAAAGGAGGACAAATATCTACCCTATTCCTAGTTTTCTTGATTTCTGTCCCACGTATGACTCAGTGTGCTGTCTCCATCTTCCACTTGAACTGAGGCTGTTGCTTTTACTTCACTTCTTTCCCATCGTGGAGTATCTCATCCCTCTGGTGTCTGTCACTGCCTCCCAGCAAATAATTCCTGTGAGGAGGTATTTTCTTCTCAGTAGTAGTTTAAACTTCTTCCCAAGTTTTCATTTGTATTCAATTATGTTTCCAAAGGTTAAAACAAAACAGAGTGCTTTGGCAGAAGTTGATTGTGGCAGGATGCCTTAATTTCCTTCCTCTTACTGGATTTTTCTAGGAATCAGAGTCCAAACTTTTGGTCATGCTCAGTAGTTACTATGTATTTTCCTGTACCTACTGAGATCAAGCAGCTTCCAACCTGCTAGTTTTTTTCATTTGCCTGTGCATGATCACCAGTTTCACCTTGCGTGTATTAAGGTTATGCCTGCCTAGCAATCCAGTGAATTTTAGTTAGTTTTAAACAATTTTAATTAGTTTTAAACCAGGTGGAGTAAATGCTAAATGACTAAGGTTATTTCAGTTAAAATTCAAACCTGGTTCTGCACCCAGTTTTGGGTGGGAGGTGAGAGAGAAGAGAATTTCTCTCTGTGAGAGAAGCTTGGTGGGAGTAGGCAGCCAGTCACAAGCGGTGTTCCCCAGGGCTCTGTGCTGGGGCCAGTTCTGTTTAATATCTTTATCAATGATCTGGATGAAGGGATCGAGTGCACCCTCAGTAAGTTTGCAGATGACACCAAGTTGTGCGGGAATGTTGATCTGCTTGAGGGTAGGAAGGCTCTACAGAGGGACCTGGACAGGCTGGATCGATGGGCCAAGGTCAATTGTATGAGGTTCAACAAGGCCAAGTGCCAGGTCCTGCACCTGGGTCACAACAACCCCATGCAATGCTACAGGCTTGGGGAAGAGTGGCTGGAAAGCTGCCCAGCAGAGAAGGACCTGGGGGTGTTGGTCAACAGCTGGCTGAATATGAGCCAGCAGTGTGCCCAGGAGGCCAAGAAAGCTAACAGAATCCTGGCTTGTATCAGGAATATTGTGGCCAGCAGGAGTAGGGAAGTGATCATGCCCCTGTACTCGGCACTGGTGAGGCTGCACCTCGAATACTGTGTTCAGTTTTGGGCCCCCCACTACAAGAGAGACATTGAGGTGCTGGAGCGTGTCCAGAGAAGGGCAACGAAGCTGGTGAAGGGTCTGGAGAACAAGTCTTATGAGGAGCAGCTGAGGGAACTGGGGTTGTTTAGCCTGGAGAAAAGGAGGCTGAGGGGAGACCTTATCACTCTCTACAACTACCTGAAAGGAGGTTGTAGTGAGGTGGGTGTTGGTCTCTTCTCCCAAGTAACTAGTGATAGGACAAGAGGAAATGGCCTCAAGTTGCACCAGGGGAGGTTTAGACTGGATATTAGGAAACTTTACTTCACTGAAGGGGTTATCAAGCATTGGAACAGGCTGCCCAGGGAAGTGGTTGAGTCGCCATCCCTGGAGGTATTTAAAAGACGTTTGGATGAGGTGCTTAGGGACATGGTGTTGTGGTGGTCTTGGTAGCGTTAGGTTTACGGTTGGACTTGATGATCTTAAAGGTCTTTTCCAACCTATATGATTCTGTTATTCTGTGATTCTGAGGAATGGGGATGGGGAAAGAGGAGAAGCAGCTGTCTTTTGAGATGTTTGGGCTCAGACTTGGCATACTAATCTGTGCTTTTGGCATTCCAAACTGGAGGGCTATTCAAGCAACATCCAGGTTTTAGAGTAAGGGATTCTCAAATCTTTGTAGAAGATCTTGTGTTCTCCTGTAACCGTCAGTTTCTGATGTCTGTCATTCTGTCCTCTTTTCTCTCTCTATTCTCTTTTTCTGCCCAAGGATTTGTCTGTTTTTCCTGTTGCCCACTCTTTTTCTTCTTTCTGGCAGAGACTGTATACAACACATAAAATGGGCTGAAGTTGTCATGTGTGACTCAGCTTTTGTGCATACGTTGCTTAACAGGATGTAGTCTGAGAGAGGGATACTTTGGCTTTAGGAAGTTTCCACATCAGGTGAGATGGAATCCTTCACCAGAGGATGAATCCTTCCATTACACTCTCTCGCTGTCAACAAAAGCATGTGGATGGTAAAAGGAAACACAAGGGAAGATTCTGTTATGCTCTACCACTTCTTACATTATTTGGTTTTAGGGGGTCTCTAACATCCTTTATGGATTATGAGAGTCATCAAACTACCTTAACTTCTTTTCTCAAAAAGAAACTGCTATACCACTTCTTGCAATTCTGACTGCATCTGTCTGAAGTGACTGGCAGGATCCTTTCCAGCTTATACTATCCTTACATGTGGTCATGGTGATGTATGCTGCTTATGCCAGTAGGCTGATGAGGTCAAGTGTTAAACGGTGATACTGTCTATGAACAGTTTTCAGGGGAGTGGGAGGGGAAGCATCTGCTAAATGAGATAAACTTCACTTCTTTTAGAACCCATCAGTCCTGAATGGGGATGGAAGAATAAAAACAGCCCACTTCTGTGAACTTGTTTTATTTACTGCTTGGAATAATGCAGAGGCATTAAGTCTGCATAGTAATGGCATTTAGACTGGATCAGTACCACAGAGCCTCTAAGAATCCTGTTTCTGTTGAAGGCATGAGGGGTATCTTGGTCACCTATGAGGTACTGAACAATACACCCATGGGCTTTGACAGAGATGTTTACAGTAGTGTCACATTTGTTACCTAATTCTCTTTTTACTGAACTCTAAAGAGTAATTGAGAATGGAAATCTTAAACAGTTTGCAGAATCATTGTGTTGTGTTACTTTGAGACGTGTTAAATACATTGCATCTATGTCTTTCCCCCTTAATGCTTTTTTTCCCCCTTGCCAGGGTTGGGTTTCTTCTTACACATTCCCTTTGTATCAAACTCTGTGTGTTCAGTAGAGTTTATTTTTCTTTCCCCTGCCTGAGGTTTCCTGTATATACTAAAACTGAAAAATGAAACTGAGACACCATGTATGGGGAGAGTTATGGTAAGGGTTGAATTTTAAAATGGATTTCCTTTTGTAGTGTTTAAGCAGTTTGGAGATTTCAACAGCACTTCCTTTATGGTGTTACTTAATTTTCAACTATTTACCATCCTTGAAAGGAATTATGAGGTAGTTCTTTCTTTACAATGAAATTTGTTCTATTAATTATTTTGTGAAACAAAGAATTGTGTTTATATCTGATCTACCAGTGGCTCACAGTGTGAACATAGGCAAATAGTTTAGACCCTTGTAGTTGTGTTACATCTGGAAAATAAGAAAGGTGACAATGTTTTATGTAAAGCATCCTAGTACTGAAGTGCAAGGCAAACTGAAAATATGAAGATTACTATGCATAGTTACAGAGTTGTGCAAATAGGTCAAGATTGCCTAGAATAGTGGAAGTAATCTGATGGCACTGAGGCTGTTTGTCACTGACAGAAGCATGCTCTGTATTCTGCAGCAAAGCTGGATTGTGGAGTTTTGGTTTTTTTAATAAATTTGATACCAAATAACACTATCAGTGATCTAAAAAATTAAGGCCATGGTCTGGCTTCTCCTGTTATTTGGGTGGGGTTTTTTACGTTTTCTTTTTGTCTGTGTGCCAGTCAGAGGGATGTAATTGCACCATGACCTTGTTTGCTTTAACAAAATGAAACTCAATTTAGTTATTTTTTGATGAATTGGCAGACAAATATCATGATATTTAGTTTGGATCTAGGCGTGGGTGGACTGTTTTTTGCATGTACTAGTGGTCAAAGTCCTCACTGTGTACCAATTAAGGAAAAAAAAACCTGTTTGAAAGATAGGCTACTGGTAGGTGAGCAGATGTGGCAAATGCTTAAGGGCAGGAGGGGGTAGAGAGATATCCATTTATAGATACTGGAATGCCTGGTCAGAAGTGGTCCTTTCAGATGTTTTTAATTCCTGCTTAGTATTTTTAATTGGATTTAGTTTGCTAATGGGAGTATAAATTTAACAAATCCAATAACTAATAGTATTTATAGTAATTTGTATTTGTTAGGGTATATCTTCAAAGGAGCTCAAAGCGTGCATAAAGAGAGGAGACACCATGGTTGGTTTTAAATTTCTAGTTGGTTTCGCTGGGTCTCAGCAATTTGTCTTACACCTGAAAATGTATGCACAAAAACCTCTTAGAGTGACTAGTTCAGCTGGAGACATGTCTTATTCAGTGTAGTTTGCACGTTAGAAAAAAACTTGGCTGTAATACACTGTATTTCACTTGTGTTCTAGACTTAGCTCCAGCTTATCTAATTAAAAGTAATTGTATTCAATGAAATAAAAAGTGTTGAAGAGTCTGCAGTATCTTTAACAGGCCTTTTTTGGGGGCTAGATGGGTTTTTCATTACCTCACGGTCATAGTTTGTTTTTGTCATCTCTTCGTTAGCCACATATTAAGTAGTGTGGAATACTTAATCTTTTTCTGTTTTGCCTTGGGAAGTGATTCTTGAGGTCCATGAAAGTCTACTCCTTTGCAGCAGCTTGTTCCAAACCCTAGCGGAGAGGTCTGAAATTCTTAGTTTGGCAGAGCTGAGGTGAAGCTGCAAATAAGTATGTATAATATGCTGGAAACTTCTGTAGAAAACTGAAGTGGTTTGTGAGTGACATTGACCTAGGAAAAAGCCCATCTTGTTCTGTTATTTAGAGGACAGAGTATCCTAAATGTGGAACAGATCACCTTAGGTAGATTTGAATTTTCCATCCAGAAGTGGGTGGGAAAATACCACCTTTAGGCAAGATGGAAACAGTATGATTTCTGACTTGGAGTGGGGTCTCATAGGAAGAACTGATGTGTCTTGGTTCGCATTACTGAGTAGGTACATCCACAGAACTTTCTTTAGAGTATTGGGAACTCATCCGAGATTGAAATGTAGACGAATGCCCTAGACTTCAGGGCTCAGAGGCAAAGCTTGTGTTAGAATTTGACTTATGTACTGAGAGACTTCAGTGTTTTAAGTTTTTTCTAGTTTTGTCATTAGATGGACTTTTAAGAATAGTTGAATAATTGTTCTGTGGGAATTTTGTAATGTAACTTTCTATAAACAACTTACCAGTTTAAAAATACTGTCATGCTATAAATGTTTCATCTTTATTTTATAATGCCTTCTCATAAAGGAACTGATAATGGCACAATCTATAGCAGCACATTTTGAAATCCAGAAAAGAACACTGTATCTTCTTATCTGATCTTCTGTATATCATAGACCAGTTACATTTTGGCTTTCCTTCTCAAGTTCAGTAACATGGGTTTATCTAAAGCCTATTTCGCAACAGTGCATCTACTCTTGATGTTTTAAAATAAAGAAATACAGAATCTACTGCTTTCTTGACTGTTTGTTGCAGTAGTTTGATATTCTTGTTTCTGAGAGAGAGAAAAAATGTTGTATTTCAAATAGGTATTTATTCTACAGCTATTGTATCCCCTATTTAAAGCATTATTTGCCTTTCCATTATGTTTTTTTCTTGAATCCATGTCAGGTAGTCTGCTGGAGCTTTTTGATCTGTTGGGGCACAATTCTCATGTTCTTGCTTTCTGCAATTTCCTTATACTTTTTCAGGATATAGTATCAAGAATAATGAAAAAACTTTTGTGTCATTCTTTTTTCAGAACTTGGGGAAATATGCAGTTTGAATATAGGGAGCTCTTTGTAAGTGTATCTTAATTGGGAGTATTTTCTTTCTCTTCAAAAGTAAAGCGTACAATTGAATTGCATAATCATACTCAAAACAGAGTTCTGTAAGTACTGGAAACATGATGATAATTTGACTCTTCTCCAGTGTGGGGGGGAAGCACCAGTGTCTCTTTTTTTTTTTAAGAGAGAACACAGAATATTTGATATGTTACATTGTGAAGATATGGTTGTCTTAACTAAACTTTTCTTTTTCCCTTCCATTTTCATTAGTTTTGCAGAATCTTCACTAATGGTACATTTTATGACGAACCTTTGTTTACTTTCAGAGCCCTGGGGTTTTTGGCTTCCATTTTTTTCTGACAATCTGTGTTTATAGAGATAACGTGATCTTGGCAAAGCATGTAGTGCTGTATCTTTGCAAAAGCTGGCTGGTATTTCAGATAGGGTACAAGTGGAGAGCTCTCAGGCCATTGATGATTAAGGAAGCATTAAGTAAACTATCAAGCAAGTACATTTTCCTGAATTATAAAGATAAAACGTCAACATTGCTATCGTAAATTATTCAACAATATGAAGCATTAAAATAGGGTTTTAAAAAAAATGTATTCCTTTTTTAAAAATACTTCAACCCTTCTATCAAAGGATAACAGAAACTGCAATATTTATATATATGGTAATTGAACTCTAAATCATAATTTGATAGGCTCATTAATGCATTTATATAGTTTTGTTTTTTAGAGTATTAATATTTAATTAAACTTTCATTTACAGAAATCACTTGATGTCAAGTATTTCTGTGGCACTGTCTCACAAGGTTATTGCTTGGATGTCTCAGAGGGTCTTTTTTGTGTTTTGTGTATTGCATTATGTGACCAGGCCCTGATTCTGTAAGGATTTATAAATGTGATTTAGTTTGTGCATAATGCCCATTTGTAGCCTTGTTGAATAGGATCTAAGTTGGGGGCAAGGAGGGAGGTGTTGTGGTTTTGGGGGTTTTGTTGTTTGTTTACTTTGGTTTTTTTAAGGCAGGATTTTTATTAGCTGGTTTAGAGCTTCAGGCTCTAATCTTGCCTAGGTTTTTAGCTGCTCCTGCAATACCAAAGAAAACTTAAATAAAAATGCAAGACATCTTATATAGATTGCATTGTATGGAATTACATTTTCTACAAACAAAGGTAACTCAAAGTTAAGCACTTCTAAATAATTTAGTGTTCCAGGTTTCTGTAACTGATGTGTCATTGTAAAGAGCTAGCTTTGTTTCCTCTACAAAACTTCAAGCACGTTTCCAAAGGTGGTGGTGGGGAACAATACCAAAATCCCCTAGAAACCCCTGCACCTTGAGGAGGGAATTCATATGTGAAATTTGCATCAGGTCTGGCCTATTGATATACAATTTCTAAACTGAAGCTGAAAAGGTAGGGTAGGCTGAAGATGAAGAGCGTCTTTCTGGAGAGTCCAAAGGAGACAGTGGCATCTATTGCTCTTGGCTGTTCGGTGGAGGTTGCTGATTCACTCTGACTTAAAAGTTATCCTGTTTACATGCTGGCAGTTATTTCTTCTAAGGGCTAATTTGTTGAAGCTCATGTTTTCAGATTCTCTTCAGGTAGTGTAAAAGCTGGGATAGAAGTAAGGGGATAACTTCATTCATCCAGATGTTTTCACATTTTTGGTGACTGTCTCAGACTTACTAGTCTTTCCCTCCCCCACATTTTTCACTGAAAAATGCTACAGGAAACAAGGTCATGCATGTTTTATCATGCAGCATATTATGCAGTTTTCTTGTCCAAGACCACTTTACCCTTTGCTTTTGTCCAGTGGTGAAAACTGGGAGAGGAAGGAAACCAAAGAACCCACAGAAGTGGGAGCAGCAGGGGGGACATCTTACAGTATTGTGAAGAATGTGGTGGATCTCTTTTTGTAGGCAGAAAAGGTGGCTGGGGTTGCAATTATATTCTCCATGGTACTTTACCCCATATGGTAAAATGTAAAAGTGCACTTTTAATCTCTAAAGGTAGAGATTTAGAAGTTTGACAGAGAAGAGTCTCAGTCATGACATTCTGGTTGTGGAAACTGAAGACACCTTTTCATCCAGAACAATATAGCAAAGAGGCATAGCAATACTGTTCTGTGCAATTATTTCTCACTATACATAAGGTGACTGCAAATTTCCTTAATCTATCTTTGAGGTTTGAGTAACAGTTTTTTTCTTAAGCTATTCTGATACTTGGCCAGTAATCAGGATCTTTCTATACTTCATTCAATTTTTCCCCCCATTTTTTTGATGCTACTAAATTCAAGCTGTGTTGGAAGACAATAAGCCACAAAATAAAAGTGGCTTAACCCACAGAGGAAAGAAGGTTCTTAAACATTGTTTTGACACTTTTTGTCTTTACTTTGGCTCTTCCTCCTTCTGTGTACCTCCTACTTGCCTACAGGAGACTAGCGGTGTCACTGCCCTTCCCCCCCCACCACATAATCTTCTGGTTCTGGTTCACAGGAAGAAAATTCTAGCTCTTCAGCCCTCGTGAGTTTCTGCACACAGTGTAAACACATATGACAGTTACTGCAGAGGCAGTAGTTTTACTAACCTCTGAGGAGGGAAGTTGCCAGACTGGGGAAGTGAGATAAGAGGGCAAGAAAAGGGATATGACAGAATTCAGAAGGAAAGTCCAAAAGGCTTTAACTTTTTAAAATCCAGGTCATGGGGAAAAGCTTCCTGAACGACCGCAAGCTGGGCAATTTATCCTAATAGCTACTGGCAACTGGAAAGAGTTATGACTGGTTTTCCTCACAGAAATGTTTGTTGTGAGAAACCCTTTATCTGCTGTGAATGAAGAGAACCTTGTATTTTCTACCAGGATGTAACTCCACGTGATGAAACTGTTGCGTTTTTATTTGCCTAGAAGATACCTTTCTTAAAGACTCAGAGCTCCAGAGCACTCCCGTAGTTGGAGACGATAAAGAGCTTTGTCGAAGGTCTGACGCCCTTCAGAAGTACCAAGCTACGGCAAGTGGTGGGTCTTGGCTGTTCTCTTTCTTCCACAGTTAAGCTGTTGAGAGCAGACGTTTACCTGAGAAATCCCTGCCTGCCACAGGAAAAAGGACAGGTCTTTGGAGGCTGAGAGAAGAGTAACAGTTTTGAAACCTTTTCCACTGTGATACTGCTGGTGTTGTCTGCTGTGCCACTGTTCAGCACTCTGACTGCAACATGAAATGTGTATGACTTCTGATAGCTTAGTGTAGCCTGCTTGGTTCTTGACAGCATCTGCTAAACTGGCATCTGTTTTGTAACTGTTGATGCTATTCTTTGGCAACACAGTACTGTAGCAACAACTGTTGGTTCGTGTTTTGACAAATCCCTCTTCAATTATGACTCTGGGAATTGCATTTGGAAAAGGATAGCTTGCTTTCTTCAAAAGTGTCTTCCAGCATCACCTCCCCACTATCTCAGTCTTGCAATTTGCCAAGCAATTTGACAGACTAGTTTGCTGTTGCTGTTGTACTTTTTGCTTTTGTTTGCACTTTCAATATTTATTTTAACCTGTGAGTGTAGCTGTAACTGTCATATGTATTCTCTAGAGGTGTTGAAGGGTTTTTTCCCCTAGATGGTGTTTTCAACAAAAATGCGTTTTAATAGAAAAATGCTGCTTTTGGTTTCAGTGGTGAGTCGGAATATTTTTTCCACTTTGAAATGTGATTTTTTTTTTTAACCTTTTTTTAATTGTCTCCTAATTTCTTGGTAATTCACTGGTAGTTGTTTTTACATGGAAGCCAATGCTTTGATTGTTCAATGTAGGACAGTGGTTCTCCATTTTTTTTGTAACCAAAAGCCACCAGGCAGAATGAGACTAGTAGCGAGCAATCCTCAGAAACACGTTTTACTTTGAGTTAATTTGTTCTGTGCACACAGCAGCATTGGCAATTCGTTTTTTATTTCTTTTGAAAGAAGTCAAAGAATCAGTTAAGGAAGAGCTATGCTCTACTAATTAACCCTTATTTCATAATCTGAGCTATTAAACAGAATTCAGTTTTCAGTGCAGTTCACGAAACAAAGTCTAGCATGATATTGGCGTATTTGTGAAAATATCACTTAGTCCTAATTCTGCTGTTGTCATCTTTTATTGCATCACTTCAGAAGAATTTGAGAGATATGTGTAAGGGAATAATGGGAAATTGGTGACATTTTTCACATACTACATGCAAAAGGTCTTTGACCTATTGTGGTTACTTTTCGTATGTCCTCTGTGCATATAAAGCTGTGCAGATAATCGTGGCTCTGAATGGACTAAGGATCCTCAGATGCTACTGTCTTGGGAGATAATCTTTGCCAAAACAATTGGGCAACCATGTGAATTGCTTGGAAATTTTCTGATGAAATAATCTTTTGCTGAAATTTATCAGCATGGTGAAATTGAAATGTTTTGCAGATACTGCCTGACTTTTGCCAAAGTTCTGATGGAACCTAAGTAGAGCTGTTGCCTGTGCACAGGTCTTTGGATTGCTTTTCTGGTAACTCACCTACTTGGCAGGTTACTGTGATGCTGAGGCTTCTAGGACGTATTGTTTGTTCTGCTTTTCCAACAGAACTCCCAGGTAGCTTTCTTCCTGGGATAAGCTCTAGAGCAGGGGCTTCATTCTGTTGTGAAGAATTTAGTAATCCCTTTTTTCTATTCCTAATCAGAATGAAAAGACTGAAATCCTCATACTAACTGCTTCTATCCACTGTGTGTCATGCAAGTGGATCAGGCCAGGATCATTAGTCTTTCCTTGTGCAAAAGTTCATGGACTCTTGCTGAATTGCTGATACAGGCAGTGGTTTGCCAAGTGAAAACTGTAAGCAAATGTTATCTTTGCTTCTCCACTTTTTTAGCATATGTTCCGTTATTGATATGTTAATCTGTTATCTTCCTTCTGTATCTGCTTGTTACCATGTGCATTCAAATTTTGATATATTAAAAATCCTTGTGTGATACTAATGTACAGCTGATGAAGCAGGAAAATTCCTTTGGAGTCACTTAAGTTTCTGCAGTTGTTCATTGTATGAGCAGTTGTTTTCTTGTGTCAGTGGCTTTACCTTGTGACAGAACAACTTTTAGATCCCACAATAGGCAGAGCATGTTAGAAAAAGACTGTAAAAACTGAAGACATACTCTTTCTCTACAAAACATCTTTAAATATGTTTTAAGACAATATTTTATATTTTTGCAAAAGCTGTTTTTAAAGTCAGAACAAATATTACCTGGGAAAAGACAACAGAGTTTTCTTAATGCAGAAGATGATGCATTTAAAGCACAGATTAACTTTGTGTAAAGTTGGCATCTGTTATCTACGCAATGGAAAAAGTTCTCAGATTTTCCAGATTGCGTAGTATTTTCAAAGGTATTGTTGAGTACTTCGATAAAGTTACTCAGAAAAATGTTTTCTGGTGAATACGTGGTGGAAAGATGTGAATCTGTTGCTGTTAATTTTTTGTGAAATACTAGCTGATGTAGTGTATTCTGACTGACCAGAATCTTCAGAAGACTTCAGAATCTCTTGTTGGTCCATTAAGGAGCAGTGGCATTTCTGCAAATGCTGATGTTTTAAAAATACAGTACTTCATTGTCTGTCAAAGTAGCGTATGCATTTGTAGTGTATGTTCCCTGAATTTAGTATACTTTCGTGTTTAAAAAAAACCCACCAAAACAAACCTGCATACACAAAGCAAATCAGACCAGATATGCAACAAATACTGCATGTTATATGCAGAATATGAATACTGTTGTTGTCTCTTTAAGATTTTAAAGTTTTCACAGCATAACAGGCCATGTTGGATACATGTTATGAGAAAGTTTAGTTGTGCTCCATTTGTCTGTATGTTCAAACTGAACTGTGAAGACTATAATTAAATATTAAATATACATATTAAGTGTAAACCAAACAAACTAACCAAAACAATTAGAAGTGGGAAACTGACTGACTTTTCTTCTTAGTCTAATGTTGGTTTTAGAGGTAAAAAATTTATTTTGGTCATCTTGTAACAGGACACATAATACTCTTTGAAACTTACTGATGTTCTCCCATTACTACTGACTAATATAAGACCTTTTAGCACTTTTCTAGTCTCTTACCTACAATCTCAACCACTTACCTACCATTACTTGGGAAGGCTTTTGTGATTGATGTTTACAATGTTCATTCAAATTCCTTGAAAGAAGGATGTAAAGGCTTTAGTAAAGCCTTTGACACTGTCTCCCACAGCATTCTCCTAGGAAAGCTGGTGGCTCATGGCTTAGGTGGGTGTACTCTTTGCTGGGTAAAAAACTGGCTGGATGGCCAAGCCCAGAAAGTTGTGGTGAACGGAGTTAAATCCAGCTGGCGGCTGGTCACAAGCGGTGTTCCCCAGGGCTCAGTATTGAGGCCAGTCTTGTTTAATATCTTTATCAATGATCTGGATGAGGGGATTGAGTGTGCCCTCAGTAAGTTTGCAGATGACACCAAACTGGGCAGGAATGTTGATCTGCTTGAGGGTAGGAAGGCTCTGCAGAGGGATCTGGACAGGCTGGATCCATGGGCCCAGGCCAATTGTATGAGGTTCAACAAGGCCAAGTGTTGGGTCCTGCACTTGGGTCACAACAAGCCCATGCAACGCTACAGGCTTGGGGAAGAGTGGCTGGAAAGCTGCCCAGCAGAGAAGGACCTGGGGGTGTTGGTCAACAGCTGGCTGAATATGAGCCAGCAGTGTGCCCAGGAGGCCAAGAAAGCCAACAGAACCCTGGCTTGTATCAGGAATAGTGTGGCCAGCAGGAGTAGGGAAGTGATCGTCCCCCTGTACTCGGCACTGGTGAGGCCACACCTCGAATACTGTGTTCAGTTTTGGGCCCCTCACTACAAGAAGGACATTGAGGTGCTGGAGCATGTCCAGAGAAGGGCAACGAAGCTGGTGACGGGTCTAGAGCACAAGTCTGATGAGGGGTGGCTGAGGGAACTGGGGTTGTTTAGCCTGGAGAAAAGGAGGCTGAGGGGAGACCTTATTGCTCTCTTACAACTACCTGAAAGGAGGTTGTAGTGAGGTGGGTGTTGGTCTCTTCTCCCAAGTAACTAGTGATAGGACGAGAGGAATGGCCTCAAGTTGTGTCAGGAGAGGTTTAGATTGGATATTAGGAAAAATTTCTTCACTGAAACCGTTGTCAAGCATTGGACCAGGCTGCCCAGTGAAGCGGTGGAGTCACCATCCCTGGAGGATTTCAAAAAACCATGTAGATGTGGCACTTTGGGACGTGGTTTAGTAGGCATGGAGGTGTTGGGTTGATGGGGTGATCTTAGAGTTCTCTTGCAACCTTAATGATTCTATAATTCTATGATTCTCTGGGTGTATAAGCAGATGGAAAGTCTGCACATTTTTGTCATCTTCAGTTTACATAAGATGTCCTAGTCTTCTGGCAATAAACATATTGAGTTGTTGGGAGACAACCTATGTCTTCAAGGCCTTACTTGTCAATAGAAAATACTATTTTGATCTTTCTCTTCTCTTGCTAGTAAATTGAGTATTCAAGGTACTCAGTGACACAGGCACAATAAAAACTAATTGTATTTATAGGAATTCTGGAGGCTTGCTGAGAAGTGACTGTTCCAGGTTGTAGAGCCTTCTCTGCATAACAAATTCTGTATTGTGTTCTTTGCAGCTAATGGCAACTTGGAGGTGGTGGACTCATTTATTCTGACTGAATTCCATTAGACACTAAGTTCATTTTGGAATTGGGCATTTAAATCCTTGCAGCTGCTAGAAATGTAAGCTGGTGTAGACTTGAACAAATGGGAGGGAAAGAGGAAATGGGGGAGCTAGGTCGCTGGCAAGATGGTGCACTGTCAGGCTGGTACAGCCAGGAATGTAGGTAACATTCTTTGCAACTCCACTGCTAAAAGAACAAGTTGGGTCAGATGAGACTTACTCAGCCTGAAAGTATGTAAACTGAATAGTTTTATAAGGTCTTGATGCAGATCCTATAAATAGGTATGGCTGTAAACGTGTGCAGAAGAAAAAGTGGTTGAGTCTCTCTTAAAAAAAAAAGAAAGGAGAGAGAGAGCGCACTATAGACAAATATGTTACTGTAACCACCATGAGACTGTTCAGCTGTGCTTTCATAAGCAAGCAATCATTTTTCTGTTTGTCATGTGAAGGAGGATAGACTTGATAGTAGGCTGCTCTATCTGATTTTTGCATTTGAAATGCAAGCTGCAGTGTCACTGAGCTTATTCAAAATGTTGCAATCCTTAGTCTACTGGGCTCTGCTAGGCAGAGAGTAGAAGTGGCTTGAGTTCTTAGCTTAACCTGGTATGTCCCATCAGTTCATCAGCAGCTGTGTCATATAGCTAATGATGTTATGCAATTGATCTGGAGTTTATGGAAGAACTACACAGTTAACTACAGTCAGGTAAATCTTCATGCAGTTTTGCTCAAAGTCAAGAGCCTGACTGGGAATGATGAATGCAAGTCAGTTCTGAGCATGGAACAGTACTTTTAAAATGGAAAATAATTTAGAATACCCAGCAATGCCCCTTGGTCTGAAACCTGCATGAGCAGGTGGTGGTTCTGTGCTTGTTTGAAGCCGGTGCCCTCAGATCAGTGTGCATGGAATGCATGTTCAGTAGGTCAGTGATAGACTGACTGCTCTGCCCCAGACAACCCTCCCTCACCCCCCTCCGGCACTGTAATACAGGTCTGGAAAACTTGCATTGACTGTACTGGACTTTGGATCAGATCTTAATTGGCTGGCTAGACAACATTTGAAGGAGAATCCCTGGAGGTGCATGCAAAATACACAGCTGTCCAAACAAGGCAAAACTGCTTATCTCTAAAGCCAGTATTGCAAGGGGAGAAACGCTAATCATTGTCATAACAGTCTGACTTCTGTGGCAAGAGAAGCTGAATTTACTGCTCATTGGCATGGGTTCCTTTTCTTAGGGTATTGATGATAGACTCAGTACACACAGCATATGGTGCTGAGGAAATGGGTGTTGATTACCTTCTCTTCTCTCCTGTCCAGGGAGATTTCTGTCTGAAGAATCATCAAATATAAAACGTGCAGAGTTCTCCCATTCTAAATTCTGTCCCTTTGGAACTTCCATTGTATTTTTTCCCCTCTATTCAGTTTTAAAATTCAGTTTTGCTTCTCTGTCAGGCCCTTTCCTATGTTGGGAGAGTCACAACAGGGAAATTATCATTTTTTCACTGGTGCAGGAAGCTGCAGTTGTGTTTAAGTGCTTTCAAATGGTCTTTCTTGCAACCACAGAAATGTTGTGCAAAGACAGCAAGGATGGGTGTGCCCTTGTCCTTCCTGCTACAAGACACTTTGTGTTAACTTCCACTTGAATTGAAATGGGTGGCTGTTGTCAGTTTTCAAGTAGAATTCATTGTTCCAGCTACAGGGAGTGTTACTACATGAAGTGAACTCTCTTTGTAATTACTTTCCCTTTTTCGTATCTTTTTTCTTCATGTAATGCCATTGATAAGTTCTTAAACTGATGCTGTATTCACAGAAAAGAAAAAAATGGTGAGTGCAAAAAAAAAATTTGGTAATTATATTTCAAGTCAGGTGTCTATTTCATACACCTGTTTCTTGCTAGAACTGAGGAGCAGTCTCTGATAGTACCAAAAATATGTATTTTAAAAATTTTTTTAAAAAAACTTTGTATTTTAAAAAAATCTAAATTTAAAGTTCTTGTCAAAGAAGACAGGAATTTGGGCAAATGAGGTAGGAGTGGATCACTCTATCAGAAGCTAAACACAGATGTGAATTCTTAAATAATGATGCATTATGTATTGTTCACAGCCATTACCTTTTTTTTAATATCAAGTGTGTTTTTATTGCAGATACATTATGTTCCACCACTGCTTGTGTGCCTGCTTTGTCTGACCTCCTGTGGATATCAGCAGCAAGTGGGTGACTTGTGATGTTCTTATTTAAAGGGCTTCATCACTCTCATGTTTCATACAGAGATTTCTCAAGTGATAAAAGGTAATTAGCAGTTGGGGATTTATCTGTAGTGAGAGAATGCTCTGATTTTTGAACCTTCAGTGTTGTATGTTTGAAGTGGTATGGCTTAAGATCATAGCCCTGGAGGTTTCCCTAGAAACGTGCGCAAAAAAAAAAAAGACAAGACATAAACTGAAGGTGGAGGAGGATTATTTTCAAGAAGAAAGTTTAGATTTCACAAAACTGGTAGAGCCCATAGCTCAAATTGTCCATTAGAAGAAAAAAATACTGTTCTGAATGGGGCTATGAATGCTGCATATTATTAAATCATGAGGATTTTGTATGTCCTCCACATTTTAATTAAATTTCTTGCATAAGTGGTGGTTTTCAATCTCATTAATGAATTTCTTCCTGGTTGATGTAAAAAGAGCCATATGAATTAGTGCAGCCCAGTGTGGCTGATAAAATCAATCCTCAATTATAGGTGCATTGGAGGTACAGAGTATTGCATGCAAACATGTTGCATTGTAGATGCTGGTGCTTGTGGTTAGAGCAATATGGGGAATGATTAATCTCATCCTTTAGAAGCTGCAACTTGAAATATTATCCAGATTAGGAACATTAAAATAATCCTATTGGATCAAATCCTCTGTTCATCAGTACCAGAATCAGATCATTTATGGTTAGTAGCTTTGATCTCCAAATCAAGATGTTTATATTCTGTGCAGATTTTGCTACACATTCTTGTTACATGTATAAATGGACAGGCTGTTTTTCACTTTCACTGAGTCTTGATTATGTCAGAGATCCACTTTCAAATGTGTGTGGACCTGGCACATAGCTCTTTTTTGGCAAACAAATACCTCTGTGGTAGTGTGAATAACTTACCTACAAAAGTCCCATTCTGGGTATATTAAATGCTTTTATACAGCTATGGGAATTCTTTACACGAACTTTTACATTCTTTACAGAAACCCAGAAATTCTTTTCAATTACAGTATGATAACAAATCTGTTCTGTATACTCCAGAAAACGATACTCAAATATGTTCTGCAAACAGGTAGATTAATGTCTCCCAGTATACTTAGTCTCAAATTGCTCAACTTTTACAATGGTCAGAGCAATAGATCATATTTTAAATATTCTGGATGAACAGCAATTAAATTTTTTTGCCATGTTTAATGTTTCTGTTGTGCTGGTGCAATGGTCTCTGGAAAGAAGGCAAAACCAAATGTGTCCAACTGAAGACTTCTCTGCTAAGAAATACAGGTGAAAGCAGTTTTGTTAATGATCTCTCTCACACCACTGGTGAGTAGTGACCATGTGTTTCAATTACTGCACATGTGAAGCTGTGTCCATAGAACTGGTTGACATGTAGGACAAAGGCCAAGAAAATGTTTTCTATTTTTCACTGAAAAAACTGATTTAGGAATATTTTTTGCTTTCACCTGTTTCATCAGCACTTCAACATAAAAGACAAACTTGAAAATTATTTAAATTGAAGTGATGACACAAATATACAAATAGTATCTCTGGAGATTTTTCACATTGTCGCATGGAAACTTTGAAATTAATGCAACAAAAGGAGCAGAGTAGGTAGAGTATTCTGTTACAGTGTTTACTTTGCATTTTTTACTGCACTTTCTTGATACTTCACATTCTTAGGTATGATTAAACAAGGTTCCCTTCTTGGTTTATGGAGCTTTTTGTATAGAAACAAGGAGGGAATGATGAAGTTTTTTTGAAATGGCAAATGTGTTTGTAAATACACAAATTTTATGAAGAAGAGCTAGGCGAAAGCACGTCTGTTTAGTTCTCTCTTGAAATTGGCCAGGTTTTCAGTTAGATCTATAAACAATATTTCCATTCAGTGTTGCATAGACCTAACACCAAGTGACCAAGATGAAAGGATCTGCCAGTTCAAGTGAAGGTTTGTATTAAACAGAGAGTTAATTTTAGAGTGTTTTAGAAAAATTACTGTGGTAATTAAAGAAGGCTTCTTCTGGAGATTAAGGTTGTGAATGTTTCATATAAGCAAGCGGTAGAGCACAAACATGACATTTTGAATATTGTTGGCAGAGGTAGTAAGAAATCTTTTAAATATGATGTTTCCTAGTGATGTGGTGGCTTTTTGTATTGCTTAGTTTGGGAAATAAAATTATGCACTTTTGCCTTGGTGATGGTGTCTTTTTTGTTTTTTTTTCTTCCCCCCAGAATTACCATCATGGTAGCATAGTTTTATCTTCCTGTATATGTAATGGAATATTTTTGTCTATCATATAGCTCATGAAGTTAATGTTTTCCTACTTTAAGGTGTTTAGTCTTTTTTTCTGCTGACTTAACTGTTGTGATCCATTTCTGCAGCACAAGTCATCTTTAGCCCACATAAACGTATAATCATACACTCATCCTTTCCTCAGTAATTGTAGGAGTTAGTAGGAGTTAGTTCTGCTCCCAGTTAGGAGCAGAAAATTGAAAAAAATCATGTTCCAAACAGCTCCTTTATGATAAAGCAATGTACTTCAATATAAACAAAAGCTGTTGAAAATTGTCCTTTAAGAATGTAACACCCATCTGCCTATGCAAAACAATAAACATTTTGAAGTTAAACAGTAAGGTTTTTGTGTTCAATATCTGTGTCAATGACATACAGTGGGATTGAGTGCACCCTCAGCAAGTTTGGGGATGACACCAAGCTGAGTAGTGCAGCTGATGGGCTTGAGGGAAGGGATGCCATCCAGAGGGACCTTGACAGGCTTGAGGAGTGGGCCCATGTGAACCTGATGAAGTTCAACAAGGCCAAGTGCAAGGTCCTGCACCTGGGTTGGAGCAATCCTCAGTATCAGTACAGGCTGGGGGGTGAATGGATTGAGAGCTGCCCTGCAGAGAAGGACTTGGGGATATTAGTGGATGAAAAATGAGACATGAATTGCCAATGTGTGCTAGAAAGCAAATTGTATCATATAAAAAGAAGTGTGGCCAGCAGGTAAAGGGATGTCATTCTCCCCCTCTACTCTACTCTTGTGAGACCCCACCTGGAGTACTGTGTCCAGCTGTGGGCTCCCCAGCACAAGGAAGACATGGACCGGTTAGAGCGGGTCCAGAGGAGGCCCACAAAAATGATCAGAGGGCTGGAACACTTCTCCTACAAAGAAAGGCTGAGAGAGTTGGGGTGGTTCAGCCTGGAGAAAAGAAGGCCCCGGGGAGACTTTATTGCATCCCAAACCATTCTATAATTCTAAAAAATCAAATCTTTATAGCTAGTGGCTTGTTTAGACCTATTCTGCATTTTCATAATATGAAATGCTGAATTATAGGTGGTAGTTATTTGGAATCACTTTTAATAAAAGCAAGCCTTATAGACTGTGGTCAAAGCTTTTATCATAAGCATGGGTTATACCGATTAAAATTAGGATGGAGTCACAGAAGAGCAAAGACATTCTTTGACTGGCTTTTGGAATATGCTGTCAATCTCACTTTTTTTTTTAAACTTGTTTCTTTTTGCATTATCAAATATACATGTCATTATATATTGAGTTATTAGTCTCTTTTTTTCTTTGATTACATTTATTTAGCTTGAGTTCCTTATGAATAGACTTAAATGATTATTCTGAAAGGAGGTCTTGGAAGTCCTTCCATTTGTAGACACAAAACAAGTCTGCTTACTAGAGTCTCACCTCAATTAGCACGTTTTCTTTTTCAGTGTCTGTTTAAGACTAAAACTCAGCTGAATGGTGCTATTCCTACCCTTCTCTTCATCAGTGCCAGTTTGTGACCTAGCTACTTGTTTCTAAGTTCTCAGTGCAATCTTTGCGTTTAAACTGGGATTATAATGAGTTGTACAGATGTCATTAAAGGGATTATTTTGGCTTTCAGATTTAACTAGCGTGTTTCAATTGGAGAGGTGAGCACACACTGTAAAATCCAGTGAGAGTTAATAAATCCTCTAGTTGCACTCCCAATTAATATCTTGGTTTTTCCTCTCATAGTGTCTGTCTTTTTTCAGACTAGGGCTATACAGTAAATCAAAGAGAAACTCAACTTTTGATAAACCTTCTAAGCCATTCCCTTGTCCTCAGCTGTTAATGTTTTTTTTAAATCAGAACAGTGCTATCATTAAATAGGAGTATTACAAGCAAAACCAAATACAGTTAGTCAAGAAGTACTCCTTACATTTCTTTTAGGCAAATGCTCTGAACAGAACCAAAACAAACAATGGCCTGTCTTACAATGACAAATATGGAAGATACAGCAACTTCTACTGTCCACCAGAATGGTGACATCCATGGGAATACCAGTGCACCCAAGCAGACAGAACCATTGCTTCAAGTGTACCTTTATCATTCTCCTGGGAAGACAGGAGGAGATTACCTTCAATTTCCAGCTGGAGAATATGTTGCAGAAGAGATCTGCACTGTTGCCTGTAAAGCCTGTGGTAAGTATATACGTAACGGTTTTCCTAATGAATGATTGAAATTCAACGTAATGCAAGAAAGTTTTTAATAATCCAGAGCTCATCAGAATGGTGGCGTTTTAACTGAAATGCTAATCTCTCTGTTCTTTCAGAAGTAATCAGCACCAGGCTCTGAAACTGTTCCTGTTGGAATGGTTGTGAAACTGAGATTATAATAGGGTGATTGCTATCTTTTTTCAAATAATTTGAGGATATACTATCCTTTACCTGGAATTCTTCTTTCATTGAGCTGAGATATAGTTTGGATAGTTAAATCACAGCAGGAGCTGGAAGTAGCTTGAATTACACTCTGACACAACCCTGCAAAATGGATTGGTCCTGGAATTTATGCGTATATTGTTGTCGTGGTTTAGCCCCAGCCAGCAACTAAGCACCACGCAGCCGCTTGCTCACTCCCCCCGCAGCGGGATGGGGGAGAGAATCGGAAGAGCAAAAGTAAGAAAACTCAAGGGTTGAGATAGAAACAGTTTAATAGGGAAAGCAAAAGCTGCGCACGCAAGCAAAGCAAAGCAAGGAATTCATTCACTCCTTCCCATGGGCAGGCAGGTGTTCAGCCATCTCCAGGAAAGCAGGGCTCCCTCACACGTGATGGTTACTTGGGAAGGCAAATGCCATCATTCCAAACATCCCCCCCTTCCTTCTTCTTCCCCAGCTTTATATACTGAGCATGACGCCATATGGTATGGAATAGCCCTTTGGTCAGTTTGGATCAACTGTCCTGGCTGTGTCCCCTCCCAGCTTCTTGTGCACCTGGCAGAGCATGGGAAGCTGAAAAGTCCTTGACTAGTGCAGCAACAACTAAAACATCTCTGTATTAACAACACTGTTTTCAGCACAAATCCAAAACATAGCCCCATACCAGCCACTATAAAGAAAATTAACTCTATCTCAGCTGAAACCAGGACAATTGTATATTATAAATGCTTAATCGCTTTGCAGATGGAAACTGTTCTATTAGATATAACATGACTGCTTGTGTGTGTGTTGTTAGTGCTTTTTGTAATTGTTTAGGAAATAAAGTGAGTAAATGACAGGGGTAGTATATTTGAAATAAATAAATAAAACATGTTTATATTGAAGAACACCTTTGAATTGTTACGTTTACCCAGAGTTTAACATGAACAGGTGGTGAAACCTGTAGTAAAATAACTGAAGCATGCATTTTGTGCATGCGTCTTTCTTTCATTGCAAAAGTAGGTTGAATTTGTGAATAAAAAAAAAATTAATTCCAATGAACTTCGGATATTAAACTGACTGACTTTTTGTTCCTCGTGCACATGTGCACACAATGCACATGTACACAGAGTATCTCCATATCTTCTTTTGGGCTGTCAGTGGTACAAGGATGGATTTGTCTTTTAGCTTTCCAGGTGCCACATTTCAGGTGCAAATGAATTTAAAAGAAAGGCTCCTAATTCCAAATCTTTCTTTTCCAGTAGGTCACAAATATGAAGCTGCTGGCTCTGACTGTACATTTTATTATCTCCAAATATCTTATACTTTTATGATTTTGTCTTTTGATTGCTATACTGTTTTTAAGTACGGTTTTAATGACTTTACCTTTTGGGGGTGTGTCAGTTTTTTCTGTGCTGTTAAATGTTTTGTACTGACTGAGTTGCATGCTGTGAGTTGGTAATTTGGTTGTATATGCTAGTTTCACAAAGATTTTTCTGGGTTTAACCCCCATTGTTCCTTGGAGTTCCTTAGGCATGGCAGAGTCTGACTAAGATCTGAGTTTGTAGAGTTGCTCCTCATGTAATATGAGAGTTTTAGGCAGATAAGCACAAACGAGTTCAGCAGAATCACTGCCTAGGATTCATTCTGGGAGACCATGAGGAAGTAGTATGGTATTTAGAGGTTTGCAGAGTTTCAGCTGTATGAGATTCCGCTGCTCTAATGACATTGTAGGTCTGAGTTTGACAAATGGACCTAGGAGTGTTCTCAAAGTTAAGGTATCTTTTTGATGGTGACTCAAATCAAGATCTTCCAGGTATCTTCGACTGTGTCCCTAAGGTTCTGTAGTCTCTTTCCTCCAGTTGAAGAAAAAAAAATGTATTGTCTCCCCACTTTAAAAAATACACCCATACGAATTTCTGTGATAAGGATAGATTTCTTAGCACTGGTGCCCATGTTTTTTGGGATTCAGTTTTGCCTCTGTTAGGTTTGTCAGCTTAGTTCAGACCCTCAGGTACAGCATCTACAGGTGTATAAGGCGGGGGTGGGGTGGTTCTTCACTCTCTGAGTGTTAAAGTGGTATTGAATTTTTACATTAGGCGATAGTTAAATAATTTTTTTAATGGAAATAAATACTGTTGTAGCCACTGAGGGTATTGCTGAGGGAGTGAAATAGAGAACAATTTTACTAGATAGTGGTGGAAAAAAATGCTTAATTGTTTAACTTAGATGTTCATGTACTAACTTGCAAGAATATTAAACTGAGGGCTTACATCCATCAAATTCAGTATGTTCAGAATAACGTGGTCTTTGAAAGAATATACTGTATCATCAACCATGACATCAGGTGCCTTGCTTCCTTTGCTTCCTATCTGACTAGATTTATTTTTATGTAATAGAGGAATAGCAAGTCATCTCGGGGTGGGGTGGGGGGGAGATATCAAACCCCAAATTTTTCAGTTACCCTTCTAATGAGTCACTTAGTTAAAGCTCACCTTCCAGGAAATCTCCCTACCTAGTCTGAATTCACTGGAATAGTAACTGCCTTGGTAGTTTGATTAGCCCTTTCTACTGTTACTGCTGGTCTGTCCACTTTTTTCTTCCTTTTTCTCTTGTTTGAATTTTCCTTGCTTCAGTTTTCAGATGTTTGTTCAAGTCATGTTTTTCTTCACCTTTCCCCATCACCAACCCTAGGGAGATATTCATGTGCCATAATCAAGTTATCTTTAGGTCTTCTTTTTGATAAAACTTAAATTGATTGATTTCTTTAGCTTGAATGTCGTAACTTTTAATTTTTTGGCTGTCATCTGCACTATGTCCAGTTTCCCAGGAAAATGTGCAGCCTCAGCCATGTATGATATTCTTCTCACCCACATGACAAACATACAAAATCCAGTTCCTGATAATCCACAAATCCAATTAGTCTTGTTTCCTGTGGTGTCATCTGAAGACTTCATACTCTATTGCTTGTTTTGTGAGACCTCACCAATCCTTCTCAAGGCTTCTAGCTTTCTGGAGAACGAGTTTCTGTTTTGCTGGTATGGCTAGTACCTAGCTCCTGGATGCATCCTTTTATACTTGACTGTTTTAAAAATAATTTTGTATGAATAGTACTCCTTATTAAGTTGGTTTTATATTTGTCTCTATTGTTTCAGCATTCTTCACTAGATTTCTAAAGTATATCAGTAGTGATTTACACTTACTTGTATAAATAAAATGTTTTATCATGTTGAGCCTTTATCCTCATAGAGCTGAGGTAGACAAAGTCCTCTGAAGAGTGGTTTCTGCCTGGCAGCTACTGTGGCAGTATTGTACAACCTTTTTCTCAAATGAATTTGTAACTTCATTTCTTCCTAAATTGGTGGAAAAGGCTGAGATGGCTGCAGGTTTTTGTTCTCTTTCATAACAGTTATTAGTGCTTACATCATGAGGTACCACTTCTTATTAGTTTCTGCTTTTTCTAGGAGATTTTGTGGTTGTACAGCAGAACATGTAGGTCTGCAAAGCCTGTACAGTCAAATAATGTTTATGTTGGCAAGGCTCGTCTTTCGGGAGTTAGCTATGAATCAGAATACTTCATAAAGAAGAGACTGGTTCAGGTAGTAGGCATGTGCAAAATATAACAAACTTGGTAGTTGTTAATGAACTTTCTCTGTGATCTGAGCAATTGTTACATCACTTGATAGCAGAGCTGGTTACATCAAAGTATGACTGTTTGTTATTGGTCGCAAGCAGGATTGGATCTAGGCAAACGTCAGCAGTCACAGAGACAGTCTTGTTATGTGCCTTTTACACAGTTCAAACAATTGAAGGTTTTCCAGTCTGTGCTGACTTGACTTTAGATCTGTTGTACGTGGCATGTGTTGGCTATATATAAATATTAGTCTAAGTATTATTTTGTAGTTGCATGCTAGTTTGAGGCATCCGTGCAGAAGCTAAGCCTTTTCTTACTTTATTTAAAAATGACTTTCCATTTTTGGAAAAATACAATAAATATGAAACTTTCTGTAGATTCTTTTTTTTGTATGGAAAACTGTCTGAACATGAAACTGAAGATCTAACCAGAAATGCAGGAAAAAATGAAGTGTCTTGAAATAAGGCTTAAATTGACTAGTCAGTGTTGTGGTTCAGCTCTTGAATGTTAACTAGTATGTTAATTGCCATGTAAAAAATTATAAATGTTACACCAAAAACAAGGAAAGTCATTGCTCCCAGCCTAAGAGAGAAAGTGGTATTAGAGGAACTAACTGATGCTGGAAATGAAATATGACGGAGAAATTGTTCTAGAGGTTACAGAATCATTGTGTTAGATGTGTCTTCTAAATTTAGTATCAGAGACTTGTTTTCCCAACTCATTATCTTAAACCCTTTCATTTTCTCCTCTCTTTCAAATAATCTTAAACGAAATATCTCTTTTAAGCTGTTTTTAATGTGTTTACATTCAGTTTATAAAAATATCAAGCAGTAAAGGCCATTTATTACAAGTAGTAGTAATGATTCAGGAAAGCCACTGGCGTTGATGTGAGAGAGTGATAATGCAAGCTTGATGTGAGACTTTACAGAATAAATAAATGTGATTGTTTACAGAATAACTATAAACTTTATTTATAATTTTTGTTTTACTCAAAGTGTAAATTATGAAAAAAGTCTAGAAATCTGTGTTTAAAAATTAGCAGGTGTAGTTGAAAATAACATGAACTGAATTTTGTTGTGGTGTAGGTAAATCAGATACAGACTACTGGGAACATCTGAAGTCTTTGAATTTGAATCTTGGATGTATTTATTTGTATGCAGAAAGAAGGATGTTTTATATACTATATTAGTGTAACTACACTATACCAATAATTTTGCAATAAGATACACCCAGTCTCTTGTAAGTGGATTTAAGAGTTTTTATTGTCAGATAAAGTAATTAAAAAAAAAAAAAAAAAGGAAAACCAACTGTGGATTGTATACTGTAACTTACCAGAATAATACATTATACACAAGACCACTATTACATGGAAAAATAATTTTATTTTGATTTTTAAACTAAAAATTTGTTGATTTATTCCATCGGCTGAATAATATAAGTAAAAAAAATACATGCATCACTTGTATGTATAATCCAGATCATTACTGAATTAAAGTTAACAAAGCGAAGATATTTTTACATTACACTAGGCAAATGAGTTTGTAAATCACAGTTAAAACAGTTACAATTATAAGCAAAGCATAGCTTTAGTGTTAGCCAAATAAATTCGTGCCATGTTCTTGAAAATCTTAATAAATTAGTAGTAAAGTATGCAGAGCTAGTGACTTTAAATGTGACTGTAACGTTTAAATGGCACACTGAAAAATGTTTTGGCAAAGTCAACCAAGGGGCATAGTTTTGTTCAGCATCTTGCATTTCTGCCATGGCTTGTCCCCCTGGTGTATATGAACCCTACATTTCTGTAGGATGTATCTGACTTTATTTACCTACATTCTGACAGGCTTTTGTTCTGATTTCCCCCCTCCTCTTCTGTTAGGATCATTAAACCCTGAAATCTCAACTTTTTAATGGAACTAGAATCCCAAGAGGGAACCAGTTTGATATTCCTGACTGGGTTGCTCAGTTACAGGCAGCTAGCAGTTAACAAAAGACCTTGAATTTGTTGGATTCTGTGGTTTTGCTTTTGTTTTTTTAATGTTGATATGCTGAAACTCCACCTAGGAACCTTTTAATTCTCACCCATCTGATTTGCATATAGATTGGAAGCTGCATGGTACTTTCCTTGAAAACAGCCAGTGCCTCCTTGTAAAGCCAGCAGATAGCAGAGAATTTTTAATTATACCAAAGTAAAAACACTGTTTGAAAACATTTAATGTGACTAAGCACTGACAGTGTCTGCAGTCAATTCAGCATTTTCAAGGGAGTGACTGTGTTGCATAATGTGATGATTGTGATCTGTAGTACCTCTTTGCTTCTGTGGTTCGGAGGAGATTCTTTGTTAGTAGCTAGAAAATTTTAAGCAGATTTATCCTTAACATGCTGAATTTCCAGAATTCACATGGCTCAGAGTTATCATTGATTATAACTGCCCATTATGGGGTTTGGGGGGTTTTTCATTTGGTTTTTTTGAGGGGGAGAAGGGGAGTGGCATCTGTTTTGGTTTTATTCTTAAGTGCTAGCCTTTCCTGAAAATCCACACCCAACACCCCCACCCCCACAAGGTGAGGAATGGGTTAGTCAGAACTCTGGACAATTCCATTTTGCCAAGAAAGGAATTTGGAATTTCCTTTTAATGAAGGAAATATTTATTAATATGCTTGAATTGACAGTTTCATAAGACACTATTTCTACTGTAGACTACACATGGCTTCCACATTTCATAGTGGTGTCATGGCTTTTTGTGATTTACAGTTTCTGGTTTTTATTTTTTCTTTACAGAGGCACATTACCTAATGAAAACATACTGTATGCGTGAAAGGGTACCTAATGCCAACAAAGGAGGAAATATAGAAAAACTGTATTTCCTTAGCTGCTTCAGGGTAAATGAAGTAGTGTGACTTGTCTGGATGTGGAGTTCTAAAATCATAATGAGGAAAGGAAGAAGCTACTATGTAAATCATTCATTTTTTAGGCTTGAGGTAGAAGTTTGAGGAACAAACTTCTGCTGTGTTACAGCCTTTCATAATTTTACTTGACAGTCCGTATAGTATGATGAAGCTCCTTTATTTAGCCTTATGTACTAAATAAAATACTTGCCAAGAGATAATCATGTTTTTGTCTTTGCAATAGTCCAGAAAATTTATTTAATAGCCTTTGCTGGAGAGGCAAAGTTGAGAACAATTCTGCTTTATTATGTCTGAATCAGTCTCCTCTCCTAATTAACCATTGATTGATTTGATAGCATGGTTAGTCTGGTGCAGAAATCCAGGGGAGGTTTTTCAGTACCCATTGTGAACAGCTTTTCTGATTTTACTTGTGTTGAAAATACATTTCTCAGAAGTTTTCACTATAGTTGACACGTCTAGGCTTCATCAGAAGACTTTGATTCCCCGCCCCCCAACAGCTCCATCCCCACCCCCAGTCTTTTGGTTTTCATTTTTTTCTGGAGTAAACACTTAAATCCTGCAGTTAACATTCATTTGAAAAGTCCCTGCAATTAATAGTGCTTGTAAGAATTATGTGAAAAGAGATGTTTCTGGCCTCTCTGCTTTCGTCAGAATTTGTGGACAATTTTCAAGAGTCTAATAAGCGGATTTGTTCTACTTGTATAATTGTAGGACATTTTCAAGTGTAGCAATATTCTGGTACAAATGCACAATTCTTAAGGGGGAGAAAAAAGAAAAAAAGCGTAACTCCTTTCCTTGAAAAACACATATGGTCTGTACTGAGCGCTAGCAGTGAAAGGTACAAGTTACCATTCAGAATTACAAATGCTAAAGTATGAGGGATGGATGAGTGCACAGTTTACTTTTCATACATAGGAAGACAGCAAAGAGGATTTTTTTTTGATCTTTTTTGTTAATGCCAACATTTCTGATTTGTAGGGGGAATTCCAAAGTCATGTTCCATGCTCAGGTAAAGTTTCAGAATGGCAATGATATGATCTGGATTGAAATATCTGTGGGGTTTTTTTGTTTTGTTTTGGTTTTTTTGAGAGGCGGGGCAGGGTGGTGGTATCTGGTGAAATGTATTTGGTGAAATACGGCAGCTTAACATTTGAATTTAAGAACATGACTTGGAAATTTTTTCTTGTTCAGTGTGCTTACATGCGATTGTTAATAGTTAGGAGAAACGTATTAGTAAGACTAGGTATATATTCAGCATTGCCTTGAATGGTGTTTAGCATCTGGCTAGAATCCTGAAAAAGGCTGGCGATTCACGTGAATTACACTGTAATTGATCTGAAATTATCTGGGATACAGACACCACAGAGCCTTAAAACTACTAAGTCAGTTGTTACTGCTTTATAGACAACTGATCTGTAATGTAATCTAGTTATCCCACTTCACACATCAAATGAGAGCCATGTTTGGCTGCGTGGGATACATTTCTTTTTAACTTCATTTTGTGGAGTTAATTTGATATTTCTCAAATCTCTGATGGATCAAATACATCTTACTGTACCATAAATTTGCAACATCTAGATTTACAGCCAATCCTTCAGTTACTAATCCCTTCAGGGTTATTCCTTTGGGGGTTTTGTTTAGTTTTGGTTTCTCTTTGGTTAATTTACATAATTCTTTCAATTTCTGTAGTTTCCTGTAAGTCTATGACTCCTTTTCATAGAAAATCACGTGTTAGGACCTGTAGTTCTGGTATATTTTTGTGAGCTTGAGTTTAAACAAGTGTCAGATGATTAGCTTGTAGATTTCAGCAGTTTAATCTGATATCTGCACAATAGACCTCTTGTTCTTAGCCCTCTTACTGGCTCCCTACAGAGACAAACCCCATTTTGTAACAAACTTAAGCTAGTTTTGTTTTAAAACTGAATTACTTTTTGTTCCACAAGCTTATGCAGTTTTATATATGGAGTTAATTAGTCGTTTCTAACTTATTGTCTTACATGAGCTTAAGATTTGATGAAAGAAATTTGGGTCTGCCTGCTTCAGTAGTTATCTAGATGTTGTTTGGAACAGGAAGAAATAAATGTGGGACTTTTTTTTTTTTCCCCTCCTGGTTTCTTATGTGAATTTCTATGATTTCATTCTAAGTCTTTGGGGAGGGTTGTGAGTACTTCGCCTTTTCCCAGAATTCTTTTGTCTCTTAATGTAATTTTAAGTTACTTTTGTTGTCTCTATCTGTTATTTTTTCAATATTTTTTTTTCCTTCTTCCCGCAAAGTGTCTTGCTTTAATGTAAACATAGTTTTCTTTCATTATGACCTACTATGACTTTCACACTGTAATTTTCATCCTGTCCTCTGACCTCTAGACCTGTATCTCTTCCTGTCTTCAGAATATGTTTGTTAGTGGTTGAAGTTCATCCTTTTGTGCTGTCAATTCTCAGGCATTTGACCTGTTTTCCAAGTTGTAGCACTGGCATCGCATGGATGCATAACACTGCAGCATAGTACAGTGCTGTGGCATCTGTCTTATGTTAGGCTGTACCTTCAGCTGGGAACTCCAAAGCCAAATTAAAATTCTGGTGCTGCTGAAGAGTTGATGCTCAACTGATTTCTATGGTTTGTGATTAAGTAGGATTACTTGTCAGTCAATTCTCATTAAAACAATCCTGAATTGTTGAGGGGGAAAAAAGTATTTTCCAGTTTTGTTTAGTTAACAATACATGGTTGGTTTTGTTCTCAACTGAGCTACTAGAATGTAAATGGCAGGTGGTTGTCCTAGTCATGATGACTTCCTTTGTATTGCTTTACTTTTAATTTTTTATCAGTCTAAAATCTTAAAATCAATGCCTAGCTCTGTTTTTGGAAAAGATAAGGAAAAAGGTAATGTACTGTTGTTGCTGTTACTAAACTGAGAGGCTAAGAAGCCATTGTATTAAATGCCACACAGAGAAAATCTTGTAATCTAACAGTGAAGTATAGCATAACAGGTGAACACAGTCTGCAGTCAGAGAACATAAAGGAAGAATGAGAAAATAAACCAGCAAAACCAGTCTACAGGTTATGGGGTGATGATTGCAATGCTGTTGGCAGTGATAGAGCAGTGTAATGAGTAGTTGGAGGACGTGCCAATCTGCTACTTTTAACCCATCATATTTTTTTTAATAAGGTTGATTCTTTGTGAAAACAATTTCCTATAAATGTTTGCTTCTCTGTTCTTTGCTTAGGTATCATGCCAGTGTATCATAACATGTTTGCACTCATGAGTGAAACAGAGAGAATGTGGTATCCCCCAAATCACATCTTCCATGTAGATGAAACAACCAGACTCATCCTGATTTATCGGATAAGGTAATCTAAATCAAATGTTATGCACTTTTCATGGTAAAACAAAACTATGTGAGAAAACACAACCAATAAGATATTTAGTTAAACTATAGTTTCTCTAAGAAGTTATGGACAGATTGTTGGTGATATCTTGATAAGGGATAGATAAAAGAATCAAAATTACGGGAGTAGGTTTGAATAAGATATTTTATCAATTGTCTATATAACATATGTTTACCGTGTTGGGTTGAAGAAACAAACAATAAAAAATATAGCAGAAGTAAAAATAGTATTTTTCTTAATGATACACCTCATCTCCTTTGTGCATGCCTATTTGAAATTAGTGGCAGTTCTGAAATGCAGAGTAATTATCCTATGTGCTCAGGCAGATGTCTGCAATAGAACCATTTTTCTCTAACCTGATTTTTGAATGTGGATGACTAAGGCTACAGTCGCAGTTTTTCTTATGTAAAAGATTTTTTTTATTTACATTGCATAATGTGGCCTGAGTGTTGCTTTAGGAACTGTCTCAAAGGAAACTGGAATACAGTAATACAAAATTCTCTATATTCTGATTAGTGAGGATAACTTTGCAGAGCTCTTTGTTCCTACCAGTACAGGTTATCACCCTGCTTAAATGTTGTAGTACTTTCAGACACCCAAGAACTGGATCCAAAGCCTTCTATTGACTAATTGGGGTTTCATATTGGTCCTCCAAACCAGCCAACACTAATTACATCTCTATGAAAGCGATAATGCCTGGTGTTGGTATGCAAAAGTATCTGTTTATTGATGTTTACTTAAATATTTCCTAACAGGTTTTATTTTCCCCACTGGTATTGTAATGGCACCAGCAGAGCATATCGGTATGGCATTCTTCGAGGTGCAGAAAGCCCTGTTCTTGATGATCTTGTCATGTCTTACCTATTTGCACAGGTATGATTTGCTTGATTATTTTTTAATGCAGATTGGTAAAGGTTGTTAGTATTATCCCTTTCACGTCTTCTGATAGTAACTGTCTAGGCTCTTTTGACAGCTTGAAGCGCACCCAAGATGAAAATTAAATTCCATGTCATATTGTGTATTTGGAAAGGTGAAGCTGGAGTGGCAGTTGTGGGGAGGGCAGTGTGTAGCTCCTTTCTTGTGCCACTACCATGTGGAAGCTTTTCAGTGTGACTTTCATTTTGGACTGACACAATGTAGAACATCCTCCCCATATGGACCTTTTTGAGATTTGAAACAAAAATATTTTGAAAACCATGTTTCTAAGCAGGATGGTAGCAGGAATCCATTATGAACACGTGTGGCTTTATGTGGATGAAGGTGTTAATTTAGAAGAATGCAGTCTTAACCAGTCCCCCCCAAATAACAACTCCCCCAACAAACAGACAAACAAACCACACCCAAAAAAACTTTTATTCATGAGCAGCAGTGCTACAGTTTTAATTTACTTTCTTGCATTCTTCTTTCTCAGTGGCGAGATGATTTTCTTAGTGGATGGATACAGATGCCTGTTACTCACGAAACACAAGAAGAATGCCTTGGAATGGCTGTTCTGGATATGATGAGAGTGGCCAAAGAAAAGGACCAAACCCCACTGGCTATTTACAATTCAGTCAGGTGACTCCATACTTTGTAACTGTTATCACATCTATCTGATCTCTAAAAACCGTATTTTTGCACATTAGTATCTGGGAGGAGAAGTTCAGCTGTTGGCAGTTGATTTATTCTAGCATAATGATTCCATGAACTTACCTATAGTGTAAACTAGGTATTAATAGAAAGCTTGTATCATGTGGTCACTTGTGGTTTTGGGTACATAGATTTGGCTCTCTTAATGAGAGGTAAGGCAGCAGCTACTCATATGTGGGAAAGGATGTAAGCAATAATTTGAGTTGGGAGAGATGTCTGGAAGTCATCAGATCCATCCCCTGTTCAGGTCAGGGCCAACTTCAAAGTTAGATGAAGTTACTCAGGGCCTCATCCAGTCAAGTTTTGAACATGTCCAGGGATGGAGATTCTACCATATCTCTGGGCAGCTTTGTCCTGTGTATGATCACCCTCATTGAGAAAGATTTTTCTCCGTATCTAATCAGTCTCCTCTGTGATACTGTGAGTCTGTTGCCTCTCGTCCTTTCACTGTGTGTGTCTGAGTAGAGTCTAACTCAGTCTTCTCCATGACCATCTGTTAGTTGAAGGCAATTAGTAGGACACCCTACTTGAGCCTTCTTTTCTCCAGGTTGAACAAATCAAGCTCCCTTACATCTCTTCTGTCATGTCACGTGCTCCAGGCTCTTAACCATCTTGGGCAGATCTCTGATAAACTTCCTTGAGTTTATCGATTCACTTTGTTTTATCAACCTGATCGGTTTCCACTCCAGCTGAGTTAATTCTGTCCCTGCTTAGTACTTAATGCTTGATGTTTGTCTTTCAATGCAACCTAGCAGGAGAATTGAAAAACAGAATGAGACAATGAATTGGCCAGCTGATTGCAGGTGACAAACTACTCTTTTGGCCCTTGATAGAATATGAATTGTGATACAGTGTTGTGGTTTGATCCCAGCTGGCAACTAAGCATCACCAGCCGCTCACTCACACCCCCCCCCAGGCTGGGACAGGGGGAGAGAATCAGAAGGGTCAAAGTGGGAAAACATGTGGGTTGAGGTAAAGACAGTTTAACAGGTAAAGCAAAAGCTACACACGCAGGCAAAGCAAAATAAGGAATTCATTCACTCCTTCCCATCAGCGGGCAGGTGTTCAGTCATCTCCAGGAAAGCAGGGCTCCATCACACGTAATGGTTACTTGGGAAGACAAACACCATCACTCCGAACATCCCTTCCCTTCCTTCTGCTTCCCTCAGCTTTATATGCTGAGCATGACATCGTATGGTATGGAACATGCCTTTGGTTAGTTGGGGTCAGCTGTCCCAGCTGTGTCCCCTCCCAGCTTCTTGTGCACCCCCAGCCTACTCGCTGGTGGGGTGGGGTGAGCAGCAGAAAAGGCCTTGACTCTATGTAAGCACTGCTCAGCACTAACTAAAACATCCCTGTGGAATCAACACTGTTTCCAGCACAAATCCAAAATGTAGCCCCATACTAGCTACTATGAAGAAAATTAACTTTATCCAGCCAAAACCAGCACATATCGGAACTTCAGTGACGACCAACCACAGTGTTGTATTCTACCACCTGTATTTTCAGCCAGATCTGTCCTCTATATATGTAGTTGCCTCTATCCATGCAGTATCCTCTTTCCAACTTCTTCACCAAACAAAGCAACTGTGTAACTTCTGCCTTACCTCAAAACTTCAGTAATGACTAGAACAGACATGTCTGGATTTATGGAAAATGCATTATGTAATGTGTGTTGAAGCTGAGTGAGGGGAAAAAAAGGAAAACAGAAGAAAAAACAGGGCTGTATTTGAAAGAACATACTACAGATTGAAGAAAGGACCCTCGTTATCCTACAGTTTAAAGAATAAGGTTACATTTAGAGGAAAAGATATTTTCATGTTGACTTGTTTAGCAGAGAACTAATTATCTTTGCTGGATTTAATGGATAAAATTAGTAGTTTTTTTGCTGGTTATGTGTTCACAGCTACAAAATGTTTTTACCTAAATGTGTGCGAGCAAAAATCCAAGACTACCACATTTTGACACGAAAAAGAATAAGGTACAGGTTCCGCAAATTTATACAACAGTTTGGCCAATGCAAAGCTACTGCCAGAAACTTGAAACTTAAGTATCTTATAAATCTGGAAACCCTTCAGTCTGCCTTCTATTCAGAGGTTTTTGAAGTAAAAGAACCTGGTGGAGACCCTTCTGGAGAGGAAAGTTTTGCAACCATTGTAATAACTGGAAATGGTGGAATTCAGTGCTCAAGAGGAAAACTTAAAGACTGTGAGAGACTGGCAGAGCAGGTAATTTCTTTTATTATTTTAATGATTGTGCAGTTTATCATGTAGCAGAGTGATTAGCTTATGCTAGAAGTTCTGATTTACCCCAGGTAAATTTGGTAGGTAAATTTTACTTCACAGTGATGATACAATTTCTGTATGGCTGAGGCTTACAGAAATGTATTGACTTAAACAGTGCAGGACTTTAAAATTAGTTTGTTATTGAAATATTAGAAGAAAGTCAGTACTTAACATGTAATACTTTTGTGCTTGACAAATGAAAAATTCGGTGTTGGACCTTCATTACTGTAAAAAAAAAAATCAGTGTGGAAAAGTAATGACGCTGGCCCCAGGTATAAGTAAAATGCACAAATCCTCAAGTTCTCCTTGAAAGCAGGGTTTTAAGGACTCCAAAACCCAGGTAAATTTCCCTATACCTCTTTCCTGCTGCAGTTAGACTCCTACCAGTGTCTGAGCTAGCAGATGTAAAGTAACATTTCTGTGACTGCGGAGTCCATATACTCTTTGTTCAGGAATTAGATGCTAAATGGTTCCAATAAGTGCTAGTAATCATATGCTGTTGCATTTTTATTTATCAGTATTATTTATTTTGTGTGTGATTTCCCAGCGTGACTATTCATTTTGTCAAATTTACCAGAATCTGATACAAACTCATAGTATATATTGAGAGTGTGGGAATTTTTCAAAGGTAAAATTAAGGGCAAAGTGGAGCACATGTAAGTTTTCCAAAATAATTGCATCAGTTAGTTTGGTAGTTGTGATGCATAATATATAGCAGTCAAGACCAAACTACAAAAGGTTGTATTTTTACAGTGTGCTATAATGATTTGTAAAAATGCTGGTTTTTTGGTAATACTTAACAAAAAAAGAAAATCTGATTAGATACCCAGATTTTTAAAGTGTGCTTTTCTTAGAATATTTGTAGATTAACGTTAGGTCCAGTTACCTCATTCATAGTTGTTATGTATCAGCCCTCTGCCTTTCCTAGGTTGCCTGTAAGTGCCAGTTGCTCTGGCAGGAGCTAACATAAATGTTGGATTTTGCAATTTCTAGTTTTAGATGTACAAAATTTATGCATGCTATGCTGTTTGGGCTTGGCAACCAAGCCTTTAGTAAGAGTAGTGTTTAAACTGATTGGATTTCCTATAGAGATTGCCAAATTATTTTTTCATAATTAATAACATTATCATCCCACTTACTGACAGAGACACAGTGTAGGCTGCATGTATTTTCACTGGTACAGAAACGTGTTTATAAAATTGGTTATGAAAACTTAATAAATGAATAAGGCTGCTTGTAAATGAGATCATGACTCTTGTTTCAGCAAACTATACTGATGAATCTGTATTAAGATATTGAATTGAAACAAAATTTTTTCTTTTTTGAAGGCAGGAATGACATATGTGGGGTAGATTGTGAAGAAATTTGTTTTGCCAGTTCACATTTCCAACAACCAGATGAACAACTAGAGCTTCAGGGACTTCAGTGCATTTGAGCTGATTCTGATTTATTCTAGCTGATACCCACTGAGTCTTACAGCCTTGATTATTACACCTGTTCCTATATTAGGATATGCTTGCAGCCATATAAATGGGGTATTCTGACTTGAATAAAATCTATTTGCTTTGGAAGAATAATTTTAGATAGATAAATCTACCTTTATTTAAGGATGTTACTTAGCATCTGAAGTTCTACAGAAAACAAAACAAAGTATGATTTATATGACATTGTAATTTGACTTGTGAAAGACTGAAGGAAGTGGTACAGAATATCATAGTATCAAAAACTACCTGAACTTGCTATCAAAGGAAAATGTCTTGGATTTCCCATGTAATTAGGATCAGTGCTTCAAGTTACCTAGTCAGTGATGACCATGGATGATAGCAGAACCTTCTCTTAGACCTTTCTTAATTCATACTACATCTATCTCTTTGGTAGCAGATTTTGCAGCTTCTATCACTCTGAACAAAGCCATGACATTTTGGATTGTTAACAGGCTTTCTAAACCTCTTTAATCAGGATGCTAATAATAAGTTCTCAAAAAAAAAAAAAAAATCCCTCCCCAAAGATTAATCAAAATGTTCCATTGTTAATCCTCACAAAATACTACAGAGCAAAGAAATATCTACAATAAAAAAACCCGAGCCTATATATGGATATTTCCATTCACGGTTCCTGGATCTTTGTGCATTTTTTAATTGATGCTCCTAGTGGTGGTCCCATAAACACAAAACTCCTGTCTTTATTTGTAATGGCACGTTCAAGGTTTTATGATCCTCTTTGTTGCTACCTTACAAGTTCAGAGTTGTAGGAATTCTAATGCTGCAAATAGGTGGGGTTTTTTAGTTGCTATTTATTACTGACATTTAATTGCTGTTATTACTGACATTATATAACTAATATTTATTGCAGGATTTACAAACATACTGTGATTTTCCTGATATCATTGATGTCAGCATTAAACAAGCAAGCCAAGAAGGCTCCAGTGAGAGAAGAATTGTCACCATTCACAAACAAGACAGCAAGAATCTGGTCTGTTTACTTTTCTTGCTGTTTTTTCAAATAGGTGTTGCTTTGAGCAGACTGTGTGATTGCTGTGGTATTTATACTATTGTATAACCAATTACCATGTTAATTAAGCATGAGGTAAAACTAAATGCATTTCAGCGGTATAAGCGGCGTATCACAGCACCAAAGGTCTTTTGCATTCAAAGCTCTGTGCATGGACTGAAATAGAAATAGGCATTTATAGCTGAGGGTGATATCTGATAATGCAGTTTGGTTCTTTTCTTTATTGGAGTCTTAAACCTGACTGTGGTTTTAGCTATCGAGCATACTGTTTCCATGCTGCCATGGTAAGCTGTCTGCCAGTGACCAACACATTGAAAAAGGCTTCAAAATGCTCTGAAGGAATGATGATACACAGAAAATGAGTATTGGGACAAAATTAATGTCATTGCTTTTGCTGTTTAAAATTCTTGGAAGAAGATCTTAAAAGTATTTTATACACTAATGTAAAAAGTTAAATTGTTTCAGTTTGAACTCAGCATTGCACCTGAGTCAGGCTTTCCAGCAGGTATAACTGTCACATAGGTGTCTGGTGGGTTGACCTTGGCTGGACGCCCGGTGCCCACCAAGCCGCTCTGTCACTCCCCCATCTCAACTGGACAGGGGGAGAAAACATGACAAAAGGCTTGTGGCTTGAGATAAGGACAGGGTGAGATCACTCCCCAATTACTGTCATGGGCAAAACAGACTCGGCTCAGGGAAATTAGTTTAATTTGTTGCCAATCAAATCAGAGTAGGGTAATGAGAATTAAAGCCAAGTCTTAAAAACACCTTCCCTCCACCTCTCCCATCTCCCAGGCTCAACTTTGCGGAGGGCTGCAGGGGAATCTCTGCTCTGGTGCCTGGAGCACCTCCTCCCCCTCCTTCACTGACCTTGGTGTCTGCAGAGTTGTTTCTCTCACATATTCTCACTTCTCTCCTCCAGCTGCTGTTGTGCAGCAGTTTTTTCCCCTTCTTAAAGATGTTATCACAGAGGTGCTACCATCGTCACTGATGGGCTCAGCCTTGGCCAGCAACAGATCTGTCTTGGAGCCGGCTGGCATTGGCTCTATTGGTCATGGGGGAAGCTTCTAGCAGCTTCTCACAGAAACCACCCCTGTAGCCCTCCCCACTACCAAAACCTTGCTATGCAAACCCAATACAAGGTGTTTCTTCCTTTATCTTCATGGCTGGTCTGTGGGCCTTCATGGCTCCCCATCTGAGGCATTTGTGTGACCAGAAAGCTTCCTTCTCTGTGTATGTGTTAAAAAGCTGTGTACGGCTTATGTACTTCTTTTCTGTAAAAATAATTTTTAAAAATTCTGAAAATATTTCAATAAGCATTAACTAGTTTTATTGTCTCTCTAATGGTGCTTTTAAAAAAAAAAGGCATATGGTTTATTTCATTTATAGTAGAATTGTGATTCACATTCATTTCCTGCATTAATGGCACAGAATTAATGACCTGTTAAGAACTCGAAATTTTTTCAACGCTTTTTATTGAAACGTGAGAGTAGCTGGAATATCTGTGATGTGCATCTGTGATGCTGAGAGCTTAACTGTATTTCTGATTGGTGGAGGAGGCTTCCTTAATCTTAAACCATTAAAATTCTCTTTAAAAATTTTCAATAGCAGTAGTTAGGTACTTGACTGCATATGCTTCTGCAGGTAAAAGTGACTTTCCAAGAGCTTGTCTAAAAAAGCTACTGAAGAGTAAGGCAGAGTAGGAAAAAGTGCAGTAGCTGCTGTTCTGTGTATGATTTGTGTGTGGATGCTTTACACACCAGAAGCAGCTGATGTGTAAATTAGGATTTGTGATTTAGTTTAACCTGTTACACAGTTAGTAGAATTCATTATAGAAATGTAGTTTACACAGTTTTAGGATACATAGATTGATTTAAAATGGCTGGATTTCTAGGTGTGTTGTTTGTGTGGGTTTTCCAATCATGTTGAAACAGCTGGAAATATAGTTGTTTCCAGGCCCTCTTTTAATAAGGAGTTTGAAAACTCCAAACAAATTCTTGGCACATGATTAAAAGCACCAGCTTTTTTATTGCTGTCTAGCAAAGAACTTGCCAAGGAATTGTGTTAAGCCACTAAGTGTGTCCCTAGTGTCACGGGCAAACTTGTGCAGCACGTACTAAAGCCTGTTCTGTTGGGCTATGCTACTGAATGAAATCTAGTGTGACTCTATACGTGGTAGCGTAACACTCCTTTGTTGAAGTAAAGACAGTCTTTAATGCTCTCATACAACTGTCAAAATATTAAGAAAATATAGATAACTACATAAAAATAGACTATTTTCCTTTATTGGCAGTAATAAATATGTTGTTACAGATTGATTTAATTTTGCCCTGCTCTTACCTGTTCAACGTATTCTGCATACACCTTTTCCACACCCCGTTTTCCTTTGACCACATTATTCTTCTCCCTGCTTCCATCCATTGCACCTCTCTTCATAGTAGTTAAAGGTCAGCTTCTATCTGTGATCCAGCTCAGGGTGCCAATTTTTGCTGACTACTAGTTAAATTTTCAGGCAGGTACTTTTCTAGAGATTTTTCTTTGCAGCCCCCTAAATCTTTGATAAGTGAAGGCTTTTCTTTAGGAAAAATAATAACACTGTGATGCCAGCGCAGTAGGTGTCTGCCGTGCTGAGTTGTATCTACTCAGTTTTTCCCTTTCAAATGTTCCCTTTTGTCAGCATTCCTCTGCTTTTTCATATACTTAGAGTAAGAGGTTTTTTAGGGAAGATTTATTTGGTTTAGGTTTAATTTTGAACATTGAAGATTGCTAACAAGTTTTGGGTGGCACTAGGAAGGTAGAACTATACAAACAGTTAAAAACAGTATAGGTATCTTAGATGTATGTGTATATTTATATCTTTTATACCATTACCATATCCAGGAATTTTGTGTTGCCTATTAAAAACTGAAATTCTCATTCTCTCTCTCTCCCCCCCTCCCCTTGTCCCCTGGCAATTTAACAGGAGGCTGAATTTCAGTCCTTAAGAGAAGCTCTCTCCTTTGTATCATTAATTGACGGATATTACAGATTAACTGCGGATGCTCACCATTATCTCTGTAAAGAAGTAGCACCACCATCAGTCCTTGAAAATATCCAAAGCAACTGCCATGGACCAATTTTGTAAGCAATTTTTTTAGCAATATAACAAGGTGATATTATTGTTGAAAGACGAACTTTAGTTGACTGTGAATCATGATGGACATCTTGAAATGTGTATTTATTAACATTCATGTAACATAAAATGCTTTACATTTTTCCTCTTATTTTTCACTTTGCAAAATACAATGCCTTCTTGACGTGTTATAAAAAATAAATGGAAAGATTCTGGTTTTAATTTTCTTCCCTTAGAATTCTTTTTTTCTTCAAGTGAGACAGGCAGCAAAGTCATGATGCTGATTTTACAGAATTATAGTTACTACCATGGCAGCAACAGACAGTGTCATAGACAGAGGATCTAATGTTTTCACTGGAGCCTCTAGCAGTTACATTATCTGAGTGCCAAGGGGAAGAAGGCAAATTCAGATAACACTCTCCTCAATATTTGAGCAAGGATTGTAGTAAACTGCTAGCCATATAAACTGGAGGGTTTTTTTTGTTTTTAAGGAATGTTGTCTCCTTGTTTGCTTTCTTTGTTGTTCGTTTTTTTTAGAGGAAGAATTTAGTACTGTCATTGAATTTTTAAAAATTTTTTTAATAGTTCATATAGTATTGTTTCTTGTTTGCAGAAGCACACATGGGAGCTTAGAAATGTTTTGTTGGGCAGAATAAAATGGATATTTGCTTTAGCTACAGAAAGCTTGAAAGCTGATATATGCAAGATATATCAAGTTGCATGAAACTAGCACTGTCTACTCAGCTAATACAGAACAGTTCTGTAAATTCCCAGACAGAAAGAGGATAGGTGCTATAACCTTCAGAAGAGGTGAAGGAGAAGGATGCAGACCTATATAGTTCTAATCACATTTCTTGCACTAATGACTAATGCTGTATATTGACCTTTATTTAGGACTGTTTAGAAGGATGTGCAATGAGTCTGGACCTTTCCAAGCCATTCTATTCCTCATTCCCTGAGATGGATAGAAATAGTTAGCAAGGCTTGTTTAAGAGGAAATTGTTCTTGTAGTAACAAATGATGTTTCATTTCAGCTCCTCTTTCCTGTTAGCCCTTTCCCAAGTTAAACCTACCTTTTTCACTCACACAAATATTTTGCTAATTTTAGCTTATTTATTAGGCAGTTTTATTACAGCTTCTTCCATAATGGATGTTGAAAGTCATAAGCCTAGGATAATATACTTTTTTAGGCTGTAAGATTTCTTATCAAATAAATAATTGTGGCATTTTCAGTATTAAGAATTTTTAATATACTGCTCTCTACATAAGCAGCTACCCTGAATATTGGAAAATAAAGGGACAAAAAGATTAACTTAAAGGAAGCTGTAAAACCTGAGAGTTTGAATTGTCGTTGTATTAGATATCTGATAATAATGCTCATTGGCCAAACTCTGATGTTCCTGGATTTTGAAATTATGCAATATTAAACTTTTTTTTTTACTGTAGCATGGACTTTGCTATCAATAAACTGAAGAAAGCGGGTAATCAGACTGGTTTCTACGTTCTTCGTTGCAGCCCTAAAGATTTTAAAAAATACTTCCTCACCTTTGCTATAGAGGTTTGTATTCTGCCTTAGTACCTGTATAATCTTTATTGTGTTACAATAATGAGCCTGGGATGTCCAGCAAATGATTCTGAATTTTCTCTTCTGAGTGTTTGTCTGATGTGTATATTCTGTAGCTACTTCTGTCAGATTGGCCAACTTTCAGGATCTTGTGAGAAACATCAAAATACTTGTATGGTAAAGAATTGCTAATGACACATACCATATGCCTAGGGGAACAAGACAGCTGGAGGGAAGAGAGCTTGAGAGTCCTGTGGATGGTGACATGGCTCTTGGGACTGTAGTAAATGTTTGGGTGGTGGAGTGTTTTGGGGTTTTTTGCTTTGTTTTGTTTTCTAAGGTTTGGGGGTTTTAGTTGGATTTTTTCCTGGGATTTCTGCCCCTTCCCACTTCCTCAATAGGGCTTAGTTAGACTGAGTACACAGCCTTTGGTGATCTGAGAGTGTCTCTCCTTCACAGGTTCTTCTGGGTTTGGGTCCTGTCCCCATCCCCAGTGCTGGGCCTGCCAGATTATTTGGCAGCTGTTACATCAACACAGGTCTCCTGCTGGGTATCTGGTATTAGCTAGAGTGAGAGTCACCCTTGAAACGCCTGCAATTCTTATGCAGCTAAAGAACCAGATGTACCTCTCCTCTGTGAGATTGCAGTTAGTGATAGTACAGTACTTCAGTATTTCTGTTACATAATTGCATGATCTTGTTCCAAGGATGGGCTTCTCCTTTAATTAAATTAACAGATCTACGTTTGGGTTTTTAACTAGGGAAGGTAATACATGGGTTTTCCTGCTGGTTTGCAGCAAGCTAACAAGTTCGTTAAATACTGTCAGAGATAGGTACATCACTGAAAATGACAAAATACTGTTGATGTGTGGATGGAAAAGTAAACAGCTGTTTTAAGATCAGTTTCACAAAAGTTCTATGTCCAGTCAGTGAAGTGTGTTTGATAGGGAATTTTTTAGACTACGAGATCAGTCCCTGAGCAAGCTTAGAGAGTCAAAGTCTGAGAGTCAAGCTTGTGAGTTAAGCCTGCCATTAACTGATCTAGCCACGTTTGGTTGGTTGGTTGGTTTTTTTTTTCTTGTTCTGATTGTTTCTGGGCAAGCCGTTAGAAAGCTTTTGAGATTCAGAATTTGTTGGAACACTTTCCGCAGTGTTGATGTGAAGGACCATGAAAACACTATTAAGAGCTCCTCTTGCTTAAAAATGTTTAATGGGATCTTTTCAAGACTCATTGTAAAAATAATTCAGTGCATATTGAAAATCTGTGCTAGGAACTAATTGTTTAGAACTGTACCGTAGATGACAGATACACAGAAGAGCTGAGATCTCCAAATGCTTGCCAAAGGAACACTGAACATGAGCATTTGGGCTATTGCTTACAACAAAATTTTGTTTTGATATTACCCCATGTAAGGGTGAAGAAGCTTTCTTTACCAACTCTGAAGGATTTTTCCTAGGATCCATTATCTGTTTTCTCAGCTCCATCTTTGCAGATTTTGTAACATTTGTTTTTCTTAGCATCAGCATACTAATTCCAGTGATGGGAGTAGAATCATGTTTTCTCAGAATCAATATTACATAGTGAGAACAAAATAACAGATTATAGTAATATTTTGCTGAAGCATTCTTTCTTTAATTAGCAGAGTGCTATACAATTAAATAAGCTTTTAAGTACTAAGTATTGATCAATTTTGTTTTTAATGGAAAAATCTCTGCAGCGTGAGAATACCACTGATTATAAGCACTGCTTAATTACGAAGAATGAGAATGGAGAATATAATCTTAGTGGAACCAAGAGAAGTTTTGGTAATCTTAAGGATCTGTTGACCTGTTACCAGACAGAAACTGTCCGTTCAGACAGCATAATTTTCCAGTTCATCAAATGCTGTCCTCCAAAACCAAAAGGTAAGAGAAAGATTATTTCTAAGCAGAAGGATTTCCAACTTTTAGATTAAAGATTTAAGAATAAGTTAACATTAAATGACTCTCAGGTAGGTAGATATATATATATATATATATGTTTGTGTGGGTGTTTTTAAATTTCGCTGACCTATTTGTTCATCATCTTAGTCATAGTTTTCAGTCCTAGTGTCTGCCAAATTTTACTTGGTTATAAGATGGTCTTCCAGAAAGAATCATGGTAGCCAGTTTCATGATTAGAAGCAAAACTGGTTTCTTAATTGCAGTGCATTGTGTGCAGCAGCATGTCTTGAGAAGGAAAGAGCCATTAAATGTATCATTTCACACTGAAGATAGTTCCATAAGCAATGTAAGCAACAATGCCGGTGAATTTCTTTCATTGTTTGTCGTCATCTTAGCTGAATTATGCCAAGGCTGCAGTGTGATTTCAGCTTCTTTTTAACACTGAAAAATACGCACGGAATAGAGCTCCTGCCTGAGGAGTGGGGTTTTTTTCTTGAATTAACATTAAAGGTTTTTGCCTAGCTTTGATATTTGTAATATCTTTCCCCTTTATGAATTCTGATAACGTCTGCCCTTTTTGCTTATTATAAGTAGTACTACTTAGAGTTAATATTAGTTAGTCTTTGTCTCTATCCAAGTCCTTATTTAAACAAAAACGTGAGAGAACAGACTATTTGATATCACTTTTACCTCTCTCAAATTTGATTTAAATTAGCCAATGGATTCAAAAGCTTAGAAAAGATTTGACAAGTAAATACATATGCACATTACAGAGAATAATTTTGTAACCTTATTTCCATTGAAATCAAACAAAAATGTATATGCATCAGAATTATGAATTATGGAATAAATATAATTGCATATACCCATAAATATGTACCTATCAGCTTTAGTTTAACTAAAAGACCTGCTCTACTTTGTGGAGAGCCTTTTTTCAAAATCACTCAAAGAATAATTGCTCTGTTAAACATCAGACAGTGAGGATCACTAAAGTTCTGCTGGGGCAAAAATATGTAAAAGCTTTAAAGAGGCATCAGAAAGATATGCACATCTTTAACAGGATGACTTCATAATATAAAAGAAGAAGGTGACTTACATACCCTTTTTCCATCCGTGATTGTTATTACAAATACAGCAGAAGTTAAAATGTGAAAGGAGGCAGGAATATTTTCAGAATGTTTTCAAAAGTAGGAGTACTTAAGAAACTTAAGATAGCTGAGTGAACCTAAATGTTTTTGCCGATTAGAAAAAATCAGACTTTGAATCTGTTTAATGAAATACTGCGTGGCTTTTTGAATAAACTGATCTCAATGTGATATCTTCTTTTTGTTGGATTACGAGTTTCTCATTAATAATCCTTCCAAAATAATATTGCTTTAGTTTTATATTTTACAAATTTACTTTGTTTTTCTCCCCCCCCCCCTCTTTCTTCTCCCAGATAAATCAAATCTCCTAGTCTTCAGAAGCAATAGTGTTTCTGATGTACCTTCATCACCTACGCTGCAGAGACACAATAATGTCAACCAGATGGTCTTTCACAAGATCAGGAATGAGGACCTGATATTCGTAAGTCCATTAGTTGCTTCTTCCACTGCAGATGGTTCGTTTAATACACACTAAGTTTTAAAAACCTCAATATATGTTTAAAAGAGCCTTATCTGAGCCAGGAGATTTTGCTGTAATCTTTCCTTAGTTAAGAGTTGTGAGAGAATTTTTTTTTTTAATTTTCCATTAATACAAATAATTGCATTTTTTTAAATAAGAATTGTCCTTTTGACTGCAATTGCAGTTGTTTTCTTTACTTCTAGGGATGTCTAGATACATCTTAATAACAGCAATTCCTTCCTGTCTGGTTCTTGCAGCAAATTATTTTCTGAGATCCTTGAGGAGTCAATAAAAAATAAGCAACAATTTAAGCTGTTTCTGATATAGTTGCTTCCTTGTCCCCTCAGTTCAACTCTAGAGGTGTGCTAGCTGTAAAGATTTGGATATACATTACTTAGGGTGGTTGTTTGAGATCTTTTGCAAAACAGGCAGAGATTTCTGGGTTTTTTCCCCATCTGTGTCCTTCCTGTCTTTTAGGAGGAGAGTCTTGGACAGGGAACATTTACTAAGATTTTCAAAGGTGTAAGGAAAGAAGTGGGAGACTATGGCCAGCTCCATCAAACTGAAGTTCTTTTAAAGGTGCTGGATAAAGTGCATAGAAACTACTCTGAGGTTGGTGTGATTGTTGACTGCTATATAACTTTTGTTCATGCTATGCTGAGGATTATTCTTCTTACAATAAACAAGTATTTGTTATATGATAGAGGGTTGTATGTTGAACCAAGCTCATTCTTGGCCTTGTGACACTGGGCAGATGGATTTGAGACTGACTTTGGGAAGTACACCTATGTACTTTATTTCCTCTCTCCCTACCATCCATCAGAGAATTCAGAGCTACCCACTGAGAGCCAGAGAACAGTTTCTTTGTACGATAGGAGAGGTGGTATGGCTACAGAATTACCTTTACCAGTAAATTCATTATGTACAGATGAGGGACCAACATTTATGGAAAATTACTTTCTTTTCGTAGACTATCTTCAATGTTTTGGAGTCATACTGATTATCCAGTAAAATCAACATTTCACATCAAGTCATAAAAAATCAGAAGTATTTACGCATGAGAAACATTTGCCATATGTAGAATCATCTGTATTCACTTAGACTTTTCACTGTTTGAGTGAAGCTGTGAGCAAACATGAAGTGCCTTTGTGCAAAAACTAATACACTGGTAATATAATTGAGCCAAGACTGTGTGTGTGAGAATTTAATTTTAAAGACTTTAACAAGATGTGGTAGTGTTTAATATATATTAATATAACTTTATATGGCTGTTTATTTTGATTATATAATTGTATCGAATTCCTAATTAATCTAGCTGTTTTTACAGCAAGCCAAGAGAACCAGTCCATTGTTTACTGAACTTTTCAGTTACTTAAGACAAATCTATATGAAAATGTAAGCAAAAAAGGAAAAGACATTTTGGATAGCTAATATTCATAAACAATGTAGGCATACACTTTGGACAGTTGAAAACAGTAAAGAAACTATAACCCATATTTTAATTTTGATAAGGTGGGTAATATACCTACATTCTAAAGTTAAGTGCAAATCAGTTGTTAAAAGTACTAAGAGTACAGAAATACAAATATAGTCACCTGAAGAAAAATGTGCAGATTTTGACCTTGTTTTGTTGGGTGAATAATCAGTACACAAGCAAGTGTAGTTGGAGATGCCACTGAAGAGAATTTAAAAAATGTCTAAAGAAATAAAAGTATCTGAAACCTTCCTGACAAAGTTAGGTAAGGTCTTGCAGTAGCGGATGAGTGATATAATGCTTCGTGACTTTTAACTTAATAATGTGGTATGAAGAAATAAATTGGAAACTGAATAGTGCATTATGAAAGAATAAATTTGAAACTGAATAGTGCATCATGAATTTGTCTGCTGTTTACTTAGTTGACTGACATGGAAGAAAAGAGTCTTTTTAAAATGTGGAGATACACCTGCCTGCAGAAAGAGATTGCTAACCTCTCTGGAATGTGGATTATCCATTACTTAAAAAAAAAAAAACATCCCAAAAAACCCCAACACAAACCTAAACCAGCCACAAACAATGTAAAATATGTTACACAGGGTCTTTGCAATGAGATGGAAGTTTAAATGTTTTTAAAAAACGCACATGGTTTTAATAAATCTATTAGAAATCATGTAATGTTTGGGGGTTTTGTTTTCACTGATATTTATTCTCTCTCTCTAATGTTTTGGGGGGTTGTTTTCACTGATATTTATCCTCTCTCAATCTCTCTCTCCCCTTCCTCAAAGTCCTTCTTTGAGGCAGCAAGTATGATGAGCCAGCTTTCTTACAAACATTTGGTGTTAAATTATGGAGTCTGCGTATGTGGAGAGGAGAGTAAGTAGAAATTAATTATCTTTTTGTACTAATTTTATACAGCTGTCATTAGAGTTTGCCGTTGGTTCTGGGTAAAAGCAGGGGAAAGAAACAAAACAACACAACCTGTCACACCACCTGGACACCCAATATGTGTTCACATTGCAGTAGTATTAGTCTTGGTGTCTGAGAACTAGTTAATATGGTGATAACAAAGAAAATGGAAAAATAGTGTAAATACAGTCAGTGTGAACAGTAACCTCTGTCAATGACTCAGTTGTGTCTGTTCGATCTGAAAATCTTACTTTTGAATCCTTTTGCTGGACTTCTGAAACAACCTTTTGAAATGCCAGAAAAATTGCACCTCTACATTGTATCAACTGTGGTTAGCTAGAAAGGGAATTGCTTGGCTACCCAAGAAAATAATTTACTGTGATCAGAAACACAGAAACTGCCACTCTTTCCCAGCCATGTGTGGATTTTGTAAGCACAAATATAGCGCTTTGGGAAGTTTGATTTAGAGATCCCATTCTGAAAACATGAGGTCCCATTATTTCAACAAAAACACTACAAAATGCTAACAAAGGAAAAATGTTTGCATTGTCTACAGAAGTAGAACATGTTTTCAGTTTAGCTTACTGCATTGTGACTATTCATTAATAAGTCTTTTTTTTTAAGAACACCTGAAATACATTTATAACGTCTTGTAATGAAATCTTGATTTTGGATGGTTATCATATGCTTATGTGTGTGATCTTTGAATATGTGCTGCTGGGTCTCACTTTGACAGTTTTTCCTCTTCATTCAGTCTTTGGGCAGAAATGTCATTTGCCCTAAAACAATTTTTTTTACTGTGATTAGAGATTTGTAACAAAAGGAAGCATTTTATAATAACTAGATAAGCATATTACATAGGCAGCTGCCTGCATTAAGAGAGAAGGAATTTGCAAAAGGAAGGGTAGATTCTGTATGAGGAGTTGCTTCTCTTAGGAGGCTGGAGAAGGCACAGCACCATGTTTGGCCAAGAACTTGTTACACCAGTTTCTTCGCAAAAATGCGCACAAGTGTTTTTTCTAGTTTATTCATTGTACCAGGCACGGGGCATATATATACAATTTCAAGTAGATCAAGTGTATAATTAAAAAAAAAAAATCATCTAAAGATGTATATAGTTACTTATTTCTCCTTTAGATCACAGTTGCCCTCTATAGACAGTTCTATTTCTGAAGGCAGTAGACTTCTACAGTTTGGTAAGAGGCAGTTACTAAGAAATGGGAAGAAAGGCTGTTATTTTTTCTGTGTGTTACACGCTTGATGTACAGATTTGATGAAAATTGCTTCACATAATTGTAAAAAAAAAGTTTGATGTCTATAAAATAAATTTGTTATAACAATCAGCTTATTTGTTATAACCAAATACAATACCAGTAGTTTCCAGTGTCTTTAGAGTCTAAATGAGAAGCACTGCAATGTGAGCATCTTGCAGCTGAAGGCAAGAGTTCAGTCATGCAATTTGAAATTGTATTGAAACTGATGAGGACTGTGCAGTACTATGAAATGGATCTTGTTTCTTGGGTTACTTGCTGGATGACTACATGGAGGCATATGTTATATATATATATATATATATATATACACACAAATTTTTTTTAGTGCACATATTAGTCTGTTCTCAAGAGAAGCATCTTTTGTCAGCAAAGCATGGTATTTTTCACTAAGAATATAGATTGTAAACAACTATGAAGTGAATGACTTGAATGTTATTCGACTCACTACATGATATTGCTGTACACTACTATGCTTTATCAGAAGTTATGTTATTTATTGTGCCTTTCAAGTGAGGGTGGAAGGATGCTCACTGGATTTGTTAAGGCAGAAACCTATTCTGTAAAAAAACTATTAAATCTAGTAATTTTGTGTTTGAGAAGAAAGTAGACGAACTTCCACACCCTGAAGAAGTATATAAAGAACATAGAATATTTGTGGCAATACTCAGATGTCATATAGTCTTGAATTTATAGTTGGTTCACCAACAAGGTATGAAGGAAAGAGATGGGTAGTACTAGAGTAATGAATCTGTCCTGAAATTCCATTATTTGTTGTTGGTTTTAATTGTTACTCTTTTTACTATTTTAAATCAGATATCCTTGTACAAGAATATGTAAAATTTGGATCCTTGGACACATATCTGAAAAAGAACAAAAATGTTATCAATATCTTGTGGAAGCTGGAAGTAGCCAAACAGTTGGCATTAGCCATGCATTTTCTGGTAAGTAGTTTATTCTTCAGTTTTGTTAATGGCAGAATTCAAGTGTTTCAGGCTAATACACGTAGAATGGCTGAGCTATTACCCTACTTCTTGAAACTGTGGAGGGTATTTGAAAATAGGCTGAGTATATACCAGATATTTAGTGGATAGCCAAGGACAGACCTTTGTGTCTTGCACAAAGTGTAATTGAATTTCCCATTCCTTTTTTAATGCTTTATGTTTTAGCGTGAAATAAAAACACATTTCCAATAAAAAATTCCCTCCCCCAGAATCAGTCCTTCCTGGTTTTCCCACCTCAGCTCATGATGGTGAACATAAACTATTTCCTGGTAGTGTTAGTAGTTAACCACTGGGAGGGGAAAACGTTGTACTCTTCAAACTGCTCGTACATGCTTTTTGTGCATTAGGTCCCAACCTTATAGTCTCTTTAATTCAACATAAAGGCCATTATTCAAGACAGGATATGTGATTAGATGAATATTCCCTTTAACAGAGTTTAAATGTTCTTGTATTCATTTTAAATGGATCATACTGATGGATCAGTACTCTTCTGAGTTAACATCTATCAAATAGTTTTAAACTCGAAACTGTAGGTAGGTAGGTAGGTAATTAAAATGAATGAAAATTGGCTAGAAACTATAACTCTGAGAGGAACTGATGAAATGTCTGAGATTTGATCAACTTAATCTATGATCACTATTTTCTTTGCTGATATTTCTCTCATACTGTAAAGTATTGGTTTTTAAATACTGCTTCGACCATACAGTTTTTTTGTCAGTATGTAAAAGATGCATTTCTCTTCCTAGGAGGATAAAGGCCTTGTTCATGGGAATGTCTGTGCAAAAAACATCTTGCTTATCAGGGAGGAAGACAGGAAGTCTGGAAACCTTCCGTTTATAAAACTAAGTGATCCTGGCATCAGTATCACAGTTTTGCCAAGAGACAGTAAGTCTTTGTGTCAGCTTTCTTGTTTAATGCTTCTGACTTAAAAAATAAGTTTGTTTTTTTTTCTGACCACCATCCAAGGTACTTCTGTTATAGTAAGTTCCTTCATCGCTCTGTCACTTCAAAATAATCTCTGCAGTCCTAGTCAGCAGTTTGGAGTGTATCTTCTTTATCAGCAAATAGCTCCAGGAAATAAAGCCACAATTCTCCATTGTGTGAGATTTTTTTTTCCTGCTGTTCTCATTTTCAACTTTTTTTTCACTGGTAGTACTATTAATATGCTATAGTGTACCATGAGTAGGTCTGTTGCATCTGCAGGTAGCTGGTGGACTTAGTATCCTATTATTGATCAAGATTAAGTTGTTGTATTTTATAGGTTGGAGAAGCTTTCAGAACTGAAAGTAACTGCACTTTTGAAAATGCTGCCTGGCAGTTGAAAACCATCTTCAGTGCATTTCTTTGTGAATACCTGAAGCCACTTGGTGATGCTAAGAATACTGGATTATCATCTGCCATTGAGGCTGTTCTAATGCTTAATAAACAGCAAAATTAATGAAATGAAAAGAAATTAAAAGTGTTGCAAGATTGTTATGCTAATGAAACTGAAGTAACCTTACAATTCTTTATCTATTCTTTTTAATAATTTTGGAAAAATTAACACACTTTATATTGGTAATTTTATACATGCCAAAAGAAATAACTCATCTAAGAGACTATAAGCAATGCAGTGCAATTATTTTCCACTGTTTAAACTGTTTAAACTCTCCCTTTTTAAATGAGAAGCCTACAGTAATCTTACAAGATGTCATTTTAAGGAGCTGTAAATCTACATCAGTACAATACTATCTTTTAACTTCTAACTACAATCAGTATCAAAAGATTAAAAATCAAGTAGTATGAAATTCCTCGTTATGGCGCCTTTTGCTGTGCCATAATGTGCCAACCACTAGCAAAGTACTTTTTACTCTTTGCCATCTAGTTCCTTTGTGGTAACTACTAAATCTTGGTAACATTGGGGGAAATATAGAAGTCGGAGCAAAAATATAATCTGGAAATGATGTTAAGGCAGTTTTATAACATTAGGCTTATTTTACAATAAAACTAATGGTCCTCCACTCTGATTAATAAATATTATTTTTGTACATATTCTGTAGGGGGTTTTTTTAGGCAGGAACAAAAATTTGGAAAGGTATTAAAAGCACATTACAGAATGAAATACGTATGTATACTAAAGTAATTTTTACTAAATCAAATATGTTACAGAGTTTTCTGGTTTTATTATTCATCTTAACATGATATTTCCTTTCCATGATTGCACAGTTCTTCTTGAGAGAATACCATGGGTTCCACCTGAATGTATTGAGAATCCCAAACAATTAAGCCTGGCCACAGACAAATGGAGTTTTGGTACTACTTTGTGGGAAATCTGCAGTGGAGGAGACAAACCTCTGAGTGCACTGGATTCTTCAAGAGTAAGTATTACTGGGTCTGAAGTCATAACAGTTCTTGGGACACTTCTAATTTAAAACATCTGCTGTTGTAACTATATCACCATGTAAAGTGTTGTGGCCCATGACCACTATAGGAAAAGGACGCTTTTATTGGTAGATAATGATCAGAAATGATGATTTGATGTTTGTTTTTACGTTGTTTGTTTTTATTTTATGGGGACAAAGTACAGCATTGCCGGTATTATCTTGTTCATGTTTCTGTTGCTTTGTTGCAACAGTGTATCACTTTGAACAAAAAGTATTCCTAACAACATACGTGAATTTTAATTGGCATTATTCTAGTAACTGAACCTCTTCAATACTGTAAGACTTTGCGTGTTGCAGACAATTCTACTATTTTAGCTAAACCAGAAATGTTACCTTTGTCTCAACTAGCGGCAGGACGTGAAGGGGAAACACATTCCATAAAAATATTATTTCTTACATATTTGCTTTCTTAGTTGGAAGCAAAAAGATTATTTCCTTTACTACGCTACAAAAAGATTTGTAGTATTATTTTTATAAATGGACTGTTACCTTCTCACAAAGCCTGATCTGATTTTTCAGGTGTTGTAATAATCTCTTACAATAAGCTCCAAGGTCTACCTAGACCTAGCTTATAGTTATATAGATATTTCAGAAGTTGCCCTCCTCTCCTGTACTAATTCACATTCTTTCATAGTACTCATGAAGCTTTTTACATCTGGAGGAGCTCAGCCAGCTCACAGGTGGATAGAATTTTCTGCTGGACCATCCAGTTGAGGTTTTATGACATTACCAATAAAGGAGACACCATGTTTCTCATTATCTTTCTCTATTTTCTTATCTTCCACTAGTAACTGACTGGGAATTTCTGAACTGATTACTCTAAATTATGCCAGTCTTGCTACATTGTCAGCCTTGGCTTTTGACATAAATTGTTCAGATGTACGTTTGGTGAGATAATAGGCCTAGGTTGAGAGCTGTATTTTTTGGCTGTTCTAGTGAGAATGTTAAGGCTTCTGCAACTCTTCATGGTTGTATATTAAAATGGCTTTTATCTATTTAATTCCAGAAACTACAGTTTTATGAAGACAGGCACCAGCTTCCTGCCCCCAACTGGACAGAACTAGCAAACCTTATAAACAACTGTATGGATTATGAGCCAGATTTCAGGCCTTCATTTAGAGCAATTATACGTGACTTGAATAGTTTGTTCACTCCAGGTGAGTCTGTGATACAACAAGAATGCACTAGACAAAAAGAACTCTGATTCCTATTGGTTCATTTTCATATGGTGCCTTCCTTTTTGGTATGTTGACCCACAACCACTCTCCAAAGCAGCCCTGGAAATCTAAGTTCATAAGGACACTGTTACTGCTTTTTAGTTTGTTCTAAAAGAGAACACATTAAAAGTTAGTGTTATTGTTCAAAGCAGTTTTCTGGTCTGATTAATGTCTATCCCAAACGTTCTAGTCTCTTAACCAAGTATGTTATGTTTGTGACTGTCTTTTTTCTCTCAATAAAATAAATAGGTATCTTCCTTTTTTCCAAGTGGAAGACGTGTGTTATCACAAGCCTTTGTGAAGTTTACATTTCTCCCCTCTGCAGCAGTGGAGTCATTGCACAATAGTTGCTAAATTTGAAGTACAATAGGCCTGCAAAAAATAAAATTGGGAAATTAAAGCAAGAGTTGCTATGAGTCAAAACAAATTATTTGACTTTTTTGTAATACATCTTTGTCTTTGACTGCAAACCACTATATAGAAATCAAGGTGGTTGTTAATATTCTACTTAGCTTGGGGTATGCCAAGCGAAGGTAGAACATGCCATGATTGTAATAAGTTTCTCCTGTTCGCTTCTCTGTGCCTCCTGTTCCCTTTCTCTCTTCCCTTCTTCCTCCTATCCCTCAGATTACGAGCTGTTGACAGAAAGTGATATGTTGCCAAATATGAGAATTGGAGCACTTGGATTTTCTGGCGCTTTTGAAGATCGGGACCCAACACAATTTGAAGAAAGACATCTTAAGTTTTTACAGCAACTTGGCAAGGTAGGATGTTTCAAAATTCTCTAATTTCCTAGGAAAGAACTATCTTTTTCCATTATCTTCCGATGACCCCATATACATTATTTACATTGAAATTTCTGTTACAGAAATTAATAATTTCAGTCATATCTGATCACAACATGCAGTTCCTTTTAGATCTTTTTTCAGTTTCACCATATCATTAGATAGAAGAAAGATAGATGACCTCTAGAATGAATCCAGTCCCACCAAAAAGCTAGAATCTCTTTCAGTAATGCAGAGCTGCATCTGACTTTTTTTTTTTTAAATACTTGGTATTCATTTAAGAATGTTCCAGGGCAGTCTTGCACAGAACTAGTGGGGTTGGGGTTTTTTGTGCATGCATATTCTGAGAAGTCTGAATATACTGTCCCTAAATTCAATAACGTCTTTGAGATATATGTAACCCTTGAACTTTTTAGGCTTTAGAAATCAGCATTTGGTTACTAGTTTTACAAGTCATTGCAGCCTGGCTGTGTGAAAGCATGCCTAGACAGTTGACCAAGTGCCGCTGGCAGATCTTCACCAAGTACCATTTTTACAGAATGGTTCCTTGCTGTTTTATGGTTTTTATTGACATGGTAGCTATATATTCCTTTGACTCCAAGTACCTAGTGAAAGCAAGCCTGAAAGCAAAGTAGCAGAACTACTTCTATTGGTAGATGGTTGGTTGTTGACTGTAAATGGTAGCATAGCATAGGGAGAGGAAAACAGTGGTAGGTGATGACTGCATAAAGGAAGATGAAGAAAATATAAACAGAGAAAGGGGGAACATTGAAACAAATGGGGGAAGAACCACCAAGAAACAGAGGAGAATTAAGAGCCAAGAGGAACCTAAATGAAGGAGGGTTTGCAAGTGCAGGAAAAGTAGCATGCCAGCTGACAAATTTCCACTTGGAAGTGCAAGTGGAAATTTGTGATGAAGGGGCAGAAAATGAATGGACATCACCCCCTCTCCTTGTCTTTGTTTCCTCCCGTGCTGTTCGCTTCCTTTCACAGAACATGTTTCTTATTCTTACAGAACTGTTACCTGTGCTCCTGCACTCTTTTTTTCCTCTCAGGGAGGTTTTGTGGCATTTCACTTAAATAATTAATTGTGGTCACCTTAGCGCTAATACAGTGAACACTGAGGCAGTATGAACAAGCACTAAGAAAGAGACAATAATGTGGACTTGTTTTTAATTCAAGTATTTCCATTTGTGATCTAGGGAAATTTTGGCAGTGTTGAGATGTGCCGGTATGACCCACTGCAGGATAATACTGGGGAGGTGGTGGCTGTGAAAAAGCTGCAACATAGCACAGAAGAGCACCTTAGGGACTTTGAAAGAGAAATTGAAATACTTAAATCTCTGCAGCATGATAACATTGTTAAATACAAAGGAGTATGCTACAGTGCAGGTATGTGCCATATTGAATACCCCTTCCAGTGTACACCTAAGTATGCATACTGAGAAATTCAGAGAGGTAAGTGTTCATGGAAGTCACTGACGTGTCCTAACTTTACCAGGACTTAGAGAGTACAAATCAAAGGAAGTGGTGTCTCTCATGTACTACTTCTCAGTACAAGGTGGACATTTTATTCCATCAGCTCATAGCATAATTTGGTTGATTTAGAGAAAGTACCATTTTGACTAGTTACCCAGTTTCTTTATCTTAAAGCGTAAAAGTCATCCTAGAAAAAAATTCAGGGTTAAGTGGGAAAATGCAACCATTTTGTAACTGTTGTTGTTTTTTGTTCAATGTAATGTCCCAGAATGGATGTTACTAATTCTTGTACAGTCTGTGCAGTAAAAGACTAGACAGGAAAAAGTTTCAGAAACACATGTGTTTGAGTGAATTGTTGATGCTGTTAAACTTGATGAATGAAAGCACAGGTTCTGCCCAGAATCTTACTGTAAAAAGAAAAATCTTGTGTTCAAAATCATACTAAGTTTTAAAAGATGGTAAAATTGCTGACCAGTTGATGTCAGTTGCCATACTGAGTTTCATCTCAACAATGAGCAGGAATTACATAAACACAGATATACAGATGGCACTCTTGCTTTTCTTTAGCAATAGTAGCTAACGTATTGATGAGATGATCTTGATTAGTGATGCTCTGTATATCAAGCACATCCATGTTATTGTTATGTTTAAATAAATGGCATTTCCTGAACAAATGCAGTTAACTAATATATGAAAAATTGCATAGTGATGTACATATAATAAATTAGGTTTTTTTGTATTAAGACTATTTTCTATTACTTTTATTCATCGACACTTGTAAATATTTATATTTCAAAACTTGTCACTGGAAAATGGCAGAAAAATTAAGTGTATTTTTTGTTGTTGTGAAAGGTCGTAGGAATCTAAGATTGATTATGGAATATTTACCATATGGAAGCTTACGAGATTATCTGCAGAAACACAAGGAAAGGCTGGACCACAAGAAACTTTTGCTGTATGCGTCTCAGATATGCAAGGTAGGAAACTTCAGATGATTTATATTTTTCAACAAATTTTTGTCTCTTTGATGTCGTCTCATTTGTCTTAGAACAACCATCATTGATTGTTTTGGTGTATGTTTCATAATACTCTTGGGCTGCTAGCACGACATAACCCTAAGAAAAGTAGCAATATGTATTAATGTGCTCAAGAACTGGACAAACTTCTGAGTATCTTAATACAGGATGCTGAGACTGGCCTATCTGCTGACTGAGGCAGAATATACTCCATTTATTTTTGTTTGGTTTATAGGTTGCTTAGCTTGTATTTCATTCTGAAGAATTAAAACCTCTTTTCTGCCTAATGAGAGCTGAAATAAAGTTTTGTAGCAGTTAATATACTCACTCAGGCAAACTGTTCATGACATACTATAACTGATTTTTCAAAACTTGGACATTCAGCTATAAAACCACTATACCAGCATGTATATGTTTAAGAAATTTACTTTATACTGTAAATAATATTAGCTTATTTAGCAGAAAGAGCAAAGATATATGATTTCTGTATGAAGAACTAGAGGCCATAGAAGTGCCCAAAGCTGTAATAAATTACTTGGTAGTCTCAACGGTTGGTACTGAACATCCTTCATAAAATTCTGAAAAGGGGGGCAAACATCTGGTCTTTATTGTGATATATCATTTCCTCAGAAAGAGGGCTTATGCCTACACTGTTTTTTAGTCTGTTGTTATGCTTTAGATACAAGAAACTACAGACACTTTAGGTTTCATTGCATGTTCGGTAGTTTGGGGAAAGGAAAAAAAAAGGGGGGGAGGCAGGGGGAAGAGAGAAAAAGAGAAAAAAAAAAAATACACGCCATATACACCCCCTCAAGGTATGTACCAGAAACATTTTTAAATTCCTTTCCCCAATACCCACATCAAAGACATGGAAACAGTAGGTCACCTAAAATTAATGAGTATTCTTCAGGGTATGTAGCCCACAGATACTCTTGTGTCTGGTAGTTGCACCCTGCCACGTTCAGAGCAGAAGGCTTTCCTTCTGCAATATCCACAGAAAAGGCCTGACAAGAATCAGGCAGGAGAGTCTCTGCCAGAGCCAAGATCTTCTCCAAGCATTCAAACTTTCGTGATAGTTCCCTGCTTGAAACTGGACTGACTCAGTAAACCTTTTAGCTAGTGAACCTGGGGCATGTACAGAAGGATGCTGCATGCAGCTTTGGCAGCTAATCTCACCTACTCATGTGCTTCACTGAAGCAGGTCTAGGTGGGTAGTCTCCAGCAAAAACTCCTTGATGGGCAAGCAATGTGCAATGAGGTTGGAAAACAGAAAATGTTCACAAGTCTGTGGCAAGTGTCAGTCTTTTCACAGAGAAGAAGTATTGAACACATGACCCACTCAAAGAGGGTTAAAAAGCCCTCTGATCTGCGTCTCCAAAACAAGAAGTCGTTCTCCAGTAACAGGCATAAGAAATTCTCTCAGTATTATTTCTGCAACAAAATAACTGTTATTATCAGTGCTGGTAAGTTACTGAAAACAATCTTCCTTCAAGCAAAGAGCTGGAAGAGTCGTAACACTCAGGGCCACCTAGGAGGACAGTGACAGTGAATCTTTCCTAGAATAAAGGTGCAACGGGGATTTTTGAACACACAAAGGCTGCAACCACTTACCTGTTTTATTCTGTGGCCATCTCAGCCTATGACCTGAAGGGTTGTAAGGTGCCTGCCCTGTTCACTCTCATAAGAAGCTGTGAAGCTTGCATATGTAAGTCTTCAGGCCTTATCCAAAGTTTTATGCAAAGCCTGAAGGAACAAGAGTGGCAAGGTATTTCAGGACCCTGGTGTCTGAAACAGAAGTATCTGATAGGAGGACTGGGAGGGGGATTTTGGCCTCTGCAGGCAGTGCAAGTATGTCGGGAAAGTTTGGAAAAGGAACTGTATGCAGAAAGTACAAAGAAAAAGGTTCTTAATGTGTATGTGTACATACACATACATAAAAGAACCATCAAAATATTGCAGGTCTTCAGAATGGTGATGAAAAATCAAAATAGCAGATGAAATGACTGCTTCCTAAGTACCAAGCACCAGCCAAGAGGAAGGGAGCTAGAATACGCCTTCTGCAGATGCTTAAGTGGGAAAACATCCTGCTTTCACATGACAAAGCATAGGTACACACAGTATGAGAATGTGGGAAGTCCGCATATAGGACTTGCTCTTAAAGAAGTATCTTTTCTTCACTTCTAAGGGAAGCAAAGTCTAAGAATTACAGTGTATGTATCTTGCTTCGCACTGTTGTTGCTGTACGACCTGCAAAGCAGAGGGTATATTGATTGCTTTAAGATTTCACTCTAATCTGCAGCATTCCGTTACTTCAGAACAACTTGATTAAAAACATAGTGAGTACCTAATATTAAGAAAATGAAATCTGAATGCTTTTCCTCCTTCTTTTAGCTGATCACATTTCCCCCTTTCCTTTACCTGTTTTTGCTTCTCTTGCAATGTTTGCTCTTTCAGCATCTCGCATCTCTTCTTTCTGCTGTGCATTTCTGTCACTCTGTTATTTTGGGTTTTTTAATACAAAAATCTTTCTCCCTCTGCCTTGCTGCTCTTCTCTCAAATGTATGAAAGAAATGAAGGCATGCCTGTACCTGAGGGTTAAGATGAGCGTGTTTGCTTGCTTGCTGTGTTTTAGTTCCTTGCTACTGCTATGCTGAGAAAGGGTTCCTGACTTAAAGGTGATATTTTTTGTGCATATCTCATACTGTGAAAAGCAGCATTTTCAGAGATGGCATTTGCTAGTGGTGATGTTTCTGTAGATGCAAATTAGTGCAGCTGTCACGTGCTGCGGCTTGTACCATTAGTACAGCTTATCTGGTGGCAAGCAATTGGGCTCTGTATTCAACTTTAAAGAGTTGTGACAATAGAACGGCAAATAAGGAAGTTAACTTCTCCATGCATCTGACTTTTGGGATGTTCTTTTTTGCTCTTTTAGGCCTGCATTTTGTTAATGCCGGCTGATAGGAGAAGAGGCAAAGAATAAATTTACTTTTCCTTCTCTTAATGCTTAAAGCGTTTCAGATGTCCTTGCTGGAGAGCCCAACTTCAATGACAGAAGCATTTGAAATCCCATAATTAAACTCAACTCCATTGTTAGAGTAGTGCCACAGGATGATGATTTCCGCTTAGAACGTGCGTGATTTCAGTTAAGCCTGTCTCTTAGAATAGGTGTTTTCCAGGCTAACAGAAAAATGACTGGCATCAGAGAAACTCTAGGACTGGTTTCAGTGCAGTATGCCGCAGTCATAAAAAGTGACAGCACCTGCGTGGACTGGTTGCATCACACCCCCGGGGCCTGACGTCGGCCCGGCGGGCCTCGGCGTTTCCCGAGGCGGCAGTGGGTGGGCGGGGCCTGTGGAAGGGGGTGCACGTGAGCAGCGGCGCCACCTGGCGGTGCGGCGAGGTCACAGGTCAGCTGCCGCACTGGGGCGGGCGAACCGCTTCGGGGGTGCCTCACTGCAAAACACGGAGAGAGAGAGAAAGGAGCCCGCTGGCATTAATAGTATAACGCTGATGTTCAGCACTTCCGAGCTCAGCCGTGCTCGTGGCATGGCTTACTGCTTTTCGGTTGTGGTGAAGGAGGGAGGTGCTGTCTCACGAAACTCTTGACAGCTTGCTTTGTGTTTCCTTTCACGTAGAGTCGGGTATCTCTTGACGCTATGCAGTGTCGCCTTCTGTACACCATTTATTGCTGTGTAAGCAAGACCTCTTTCTTTTAGTAATGCTGCTACACACACTGGCTTCTTCCACATTTCATTGTTAGCAAAAAGAATTACATGCATTGGTAAGAGGGGATCAGCAGCAGCAAAGACAACATGACTTCGGACCGATCTTTTGTTACAGCAACCCATAGAAATATAACAACGAGCGGAACTGTGTTGGTGAATAATGGTCCATGCAGAAGAGAAACAAGATACACAGGTGGGAATACAGTCAGAGAATAGTTGTCAAATTCAAGGAATCATAATATAAAGTTTCATAAAGCAACCAGGAAAGCAGACGTACAAAGTGAAGAAAAAAGATTAAATGAAATGTGTAAATAGGACAGTCTTCTCGTTTGCCCTGGACTGTGTAGCTTAGCCAAATTTTGTTTTCCTTCTGTCTATCACCAGCAGACTGCATTTGGCTACAGAAAGGAGCTGTAACAGCTATCCAGCTACGTACTCATAAAACACTTGGCTCTGACAGGTGCTCAGTCTAGGGAACTTCCCTCAGTCTAGGACTTCCTTTCAGTTAAGGGAATTCCCTGCACTTGGAAGAAGTAACTCCTCAGAGAAGACAAATGTTCAAGCACACCGATTTTCGTAACAATCTGTGTTTGGTTTTAACTTTGATGTTAATTCATCCCTTTAGGGAAGTGCAGCTACTTAATGGTAAAAGTAACTCTTTTCCTATTGTGTTTGTGAACTTTACACCTAGGGCATGGAGTATCTGGGTACAAAAAGATATGTTCACCGGGATTTAGCAACAAGAAATATCTTAGTGGAGAATGAGAACAGAGTTAAAATTGGAGATTTTGGATTGACAAAAGTCTTGCCACAAGACAAAGAATACTACAAAGTAAAAGAACCTGGTGAAAGCCCTATATTTTGGTAAGTCTTCTTTGGTATATGAAATCGTGGCATGTTGTCAGTTGCCCAGCATTTTGGAAGTCACATGCATGACGTTTGACTTTACAGAACACCACATAGGACTTTTCAACATATTTAAAAAAAAAACCTAAAAATTACCAAAATATTTAAATATTTAAAAGGAAGGGTATGCAACAAGAAAGATATTCAAAGATAAAAGAAGTGTAAAAGGGCCCACTCCTCAGGATGCTTTCAGAGTTTTGGACCTTTCAGTTCCCTAAAGACTGGTTGTTCATGTCTTCTAGCTGAGATCTGTTGGATAGACCCTCTGTTGACCAAGTGGAGTTAAATCCCACGGACTGTAATTAGCTGGGTAAAGTGCAGGGTTGAATATTCGGTTAGATGTCTGTATTTGGGCATTGAGCTTCCAGAGAAGGTCTAAGTTACTCCAAAATACAGTAATGGTCCAACAAGCTGCACTTAGCTTGGAAAGGAAAAGAACACTCTGTGTAGCCCGTGGGAGACTGAAGGATTATGAAATTGAAATTGGTAGACTGTATTCAGAATGCAAAATATATACTTCAGTTCTCTAATGTAAAGACATAGAAATACCTTAGAAAATACACTGGCAGGTGACTGTGATAAAAACCATTTTATGTCCTGATAGCAAAAAAATGCCATTCCGTGCGTGTGATTTTAGTCTATATTTTAGTCTGCTTTAGGCAATGTAAAAACATCATATCTAAAGGATAAATAATAAAAAATTGCATCTTAGTAGATGTTATTGGGAGTTGTAAAAGTTAAGTCCAGAAGTACCTGGGACTTAGTTCAAGGTTCACTGAAAGTGAGGGAAAGATGCTTACGGGCTATAATTGTCTTTCTTTCCAGGCCTTATCACACAAAATCTTGTTTACTTGCACTACAGATAAGAAAAATATCTATGACTTTGTTGGAAAAAACCCAAACTTGGATACAGTTATCACTAACTCTGTTTAAGGTGGTTTGCATTTTCAATACCAATTAACTATCATTAAAAGTAGTTACTAGTGAAGGTAGTGGAAGGAAATGAGAATGTGCTGATGCCTATGAACAAAGAACACTTATTCATGAAAAAAAAATCAGCCTTATTAAAATAAATATCTTCAAAACCAAAAAGACACGTTACACAGAACAATATTCCTTTTACTATGTGTTGCAGGTATGCTCCAGAATCTCTGACAGAAAGCAAATTTTCTGTGGCCTCAGATGTGTGGAGTTTTGGTGTGGTCTTGTATGAACTCTTCACATATATCGACAAGAGCAAAAGCCCACCAGCTGTAAGTGCATAGTTAATGGTTTTTTGTTTATTTACATTTCCAAAAAGATATAGATTGTTCCTGTACCTAAATAGGTTGATATTTACTGATCCTTTTCTGGAGATACCTTAGTGTTTATGAGGCAGCATCCAATCAGAAGCAGCAATGTGCTAAAAAAGTGTTAGTATCAAGCCATAAGAAGGAAAGGAGATCTGAAAATTACCTGATAGTCTGTGCAGATCCTGTAGCTCCTAACTGTTTGAAAAAGGTTTAAAAATCTCTCATTATGGATTGTTCTTTCTCGTCCTTCGTGGAGAGTAATCCCAGATGCAACTGTTTCATTGCAACATGACATGTATTTTTAATACTGTTCTAAATCTAAGGCTGAGCCAAACAGATACGTAAACATCAAGTTGATTTAAGTAAGGTAACTTAGTTATTTTGTTACATTACCAGAACCCAAGTCAGTAAGTTATTGAAGTTCAAGAAAGAAAGGGAGTGGCTTTTTGCAGACTGTTGACAGGCGCCTTTAAAGACAAATTTACAGTGCACAGAGAAAAATACTACTTGTACACTGAATAACAGTTCTCCAATTGGAAATGAGATTCATGATCTTACTTGTACCTAGCAGTCCTCTGCAGGCATAACAGAGGAGAGTTGAGCCTTATATATTTCCTGGAGCTGTCCTCACCCTTGGCCAGTGTCTCAGTGCTAGCAAATGTAGTTTTGAGAGCTGAACAATGATGATAGGCAAAACTACACTTGGAATCTCTCTGCATTGACTTTAGTGGGCTTCTTAGTAATTCGATACGACTAAGATATCAAGGAAGAACTCTCAAGGCAGGGGCAGCTCTTCCTGCGTAATAACATAAACATTGCAGTTCATAAACATAAACCTGGAGTTGTTCTTCAGAAGGATTATGAAATGGAAAGTGGGTAGAGTAAGTGATGGGCTCAGGTGGAAGGTACTTTGAATAAATCAAGTCTGCATGTGCATTCACCGCTTCATCAGGTTGGTTATCCTATTGGTATGTATCAAGTAAAAGTAGTTTTACCAATTAGCCAAAGTGGTCTGTTTAACTGTCATAGTCTTTATAATTACACATTGCTTCCCCAACTTTGGCCATTTGCATGTTCTACCAACAGTTGTTTCACATTTTCATGTCGAGGATCATTAAAGAAATGTACATAGCATTGAAGGAAAAATAATTCTTTTATGTTGTGCTTAGAAATTATTTTCAGTTAATAGTAATTCCTCATTTACTTTTGATCTCTGGCAAACTGAGTGAGATTTTAATCTACTTTTTGGGTTATGTTGATTTCTGGATGGCAAGATTTATCTAAGCCATTTTTGCTGGCTTTAATTATGCTACTGTTTCTGGCCTGTAGTTACTGATTAATCCTGTTAATATTTTTTTTAATACATAAGTATAATATTAATCTGTTTTTACTGGGATTTTTCAGAGCATCAAGATCTTGTTTTAATGTTTCAGCGTGCTCTTTAGAATTAGGTGTTGATCAGATGATGATCAACATTTTTAAAGATTTCTCACTTATTACTTTACAGTGTGTATGTATCATTCTATTTTCATACACACACACAAAAAAATCTGTAATTATTGATCTATTCTCTGGACTTGTAATTTATAATTTTATCATTGTTATATACTATTCTATTTATTCTTATTATTATTTATTATTCTTACTAAGAATTTTCCCATGGTAAGAATATTGCAGCATCTTTTTTTCCTTTAAAAATTATTTGACAGTTGACCTTCTGTTTCAGGAATTCATGCGCATGATTGGGAATGATAAACAAGGGCAGATGATTGTATTTCATTTGATAGAGCTTTTGAAGAATAATGGACGACTGCCGAGACCAGATGGATGCCCTGACGAGGTGAAGTACTGTATTAATATGTTACTATAATCTGAAAGGTGCTCAGTCAGGGTGAGTACCTGGTAAATGCAAACCTTGTGTTTCGTTCTGCTTGGATTATGGAAGTATTTATACAAGCGGAATGGCTGTGCTGTTATTTTATCAGTTGCATGATGAGTATAATCACATTTCTTTTCTGATTCTTTAGATTGCATTCCCTCAGGAGCCTAGAATGTAGTCTTTCTGAATATACGAAGTAGGACTATTATGACTGACTGCTGTACTGAGGCACTCAGGCTTCTATTTCAAAAATATAAATTTCTTAAGGTAGTGAGATTAGTGTATAGTACTTGTTCCATGGAAGTCCCCTATAGAGATTCTTGTTCAAAGCTGTGGACTGTGGATTCTTTTGAAGTCTATAACATTTAACAGATAACAACATCTGTGTAAGGTTTTTCACATTTAATTCCAAGATTTAAAGAACTCCTTCTCTTGATTATTTTCCTTATCTTGCTCTTCCCTGCTCAAGCAGAGGAATACCCATCTTTATCATGTATATTATTCACTATCAAGCATTCTCAGCCAAGAGCTACCTGCAGACTGTAGGCACAGTTAAGTATATGAATCAGATTTTGTGTGTTCAGGGCCTTCAGATTTGTATTCATGTTCTTCGTAGATACTGAAGTGTATATGTATGTAAAGCCATCCTCAGAGCACACAAATTAATTCAGTGTTCTTTTGTTTTTGCTAATGCTCCAGATGTTTTAAAAAATACTTTAATACTACTACTAAGTCTTGTAGTTCTCTGTTCTTCAGAGCAGGGTGAACTCCAGCTTGAGTCAAACTGGTAGGGCTGTGTAGGTGAATCAGTAGGGAAAGAATGTAAGTAAAATAGTTATGCTTTTTAACATGTATAAGTTCCAGCTCAGATCAATTGCTGCATCCCTTTAAAATCAAGCACACTTGGCAGTAAGTCAAGAAGTAATCCATTCAGAACTGGAGACAGAGGAGAGGTCAGGGTCAAGTGGTCTAACAGAAGAGAAAGAATGGTACAGGTGGGGCAGGGAAGCCACGGCAGAAGAAATAGTCTACAGAGAATGAAAAGAGAAATCTCTGAAGCAACCTTTCTTGCTTTATACGTATGAGTAGAGCAATTGTTGAATTGCAAAGATTTGGCTTTTTGTAGATAATCTGAATGTCATATGTATAAGATAATACATGGTCTGTTTTACTGAAACTGTATCCAAACTAATGCAAAGGTTTCAATGTCTGACATTTCTTCGGATATCAAAGCAAGATGGAAATGTGTCTCTCTTGTCAGAAACTGTGCTCTTCCCATTTTGATCCTGAAAGGCTAGTCATCACAGATATTGAATCTTCCAGATGTCTGTAGCTTACAAGCTGCTTGAGACTTGGGTCTGTAGCAGCTTGGTCAATGTAGGAGTTTCAGATTTGCTGAAAAGTAAGGAGCTAATGCTACTTTTTTTCCTGGGAGCTGTGCAGCTTGTTCTTAATCAACATGTAAAAAATTGTTGGAAGTATGAGAAGTTGGTAATAATGATCCAGGTTAAATTAGTGAGAAGAGTACAGGTGAAGAGCTTCACAAGTTGTTTTGCAACCAGGTATCAGGTACATGTTTGGGAAAAGAGAATGCTGTTGCAAATGCCTGTTGTAACGGAAATCTCTTCCAAAAATCATTTAAATCTACTTCTACTAGAAGTGGATTCGGTTTGCACGGTAACTTTTCTGGCTTATTTCTCATTATATATGAAGAATAATTAAGAACTCAATATACAGATGTGGAGAAGTGTATGTTAACGTTGCAGGGGAAGCTTAATTTAGAATTGCTGTCTTTGTAAATCTTATTGTTGGTCAGACTTGTAAAGCATTTGTCATTTCAAACATTTTTGAGCTTTCTAAAAAATAAGAGCAAGCAAGAAGATAAAAACTCAGCAAAATAACATAAGTCTCTCAAAAGTTTCAAAAACTAGCTGAGTCAATTTCCATACTAACTTTAAAAAAAAATATCTTTTATTATAAGGGCTTTTTCAGAGCTAGCTATCCTCACTTCTTGCTGTTAGTGGGATCAAGCAGATAAACTGAATGGTATAGCAAGACTTAGACACACTCTTGTGCCACTGTTGCTTGGAAGCATAAAGTTAAGTTGGATGTTCTTTGGACCAGTTCAAAGTAACTATTAACTATTTGTAGCATCTGTTTACCTACTACCGTTTTTCTTTGTTTCTTCTCCAGATTTATGCTATCATGAAAGAATGCTGGAACAATAATGTTACCCAGCGCCCCACCTTTAGGGATCTTGCTCAGCGAGTGGATCATATAAGGGACAACATGGGTGGATGAGAAAACTGTCCCTCCTTCAGAGGATGTGTTGGAATGCAGCACAAAATGTACTTGGTCTGCTGTGTATAATTGACATGTACAAATGTGCATCTTACCTTTGCTGGAAGTAAAATCTGTGTGGCAAATATCCTATCTCAATCTGCATACGGAGGAATCCTGCTGGTTTTCTTTATCAGGATATATTTGTTACTATGAGAACATGTTGAAATTCTCAATAGGGAGAGAAGTTATTTTTCTAAATAAAATAATCTAATATATGGTCAGTCTACAACACCATTATTTGCCTTACTTGGCAATGCAAAAAAGAGGTGATTTAAAATATGGTGAGATTAAAAGATGAAAAGACAGTGTATTTCCTTGTTGAAATGGAGATGCACAGAAAAGACTTCTAGGAGTCTTTTCACACTGAGTATATAGTGACTTGGCACCCTGTTTTGTGTGTTGCATAAGGGCTTGTGTTTGTTAATACAGTTTTATAATTTTTTCATTGTTGATGCAGAAAAGGCTTCTCTGTATAACAAAATAGAAGTGGTTATGTAACCCAGAAACTTTTAATGTGCCTGTCTGAATCAGTTATCAGCCAGCAATATATGCAAAGAGATATAATAGGCTGTGTGATGTACTGTAAGTATTTTGAGGGAAAGGGAGCAAATTGTTCTTAATTTGGAAAGCCAGAAAACCTACTCATCCATGTGAAAATCTTAATTTAAAATGAAAAAGCAAACATGTTATCCAGTTTTTCTTACTCTTCTTTTCCTCTGTTGAGTAAGTACTAGATTCCCTTTATATAATTGGAGATACAGTGATAACAAGTAGAAATGAAGCCACTTTATACAAGGCAGTGTCTTCAGTTTGTTTCTGAATATGAAAAAGCTAAACATACTGCTTTTAAATGCTGCTCTCTCATTTTTTCCATCTTTGTAATTTTCATGCAGTCATAAGTGTATCTATAAATTGGGAACTTTTAAAAGCAGAATTAAAAATCTAGAAAATGCTCTCCTTTTCACAGTTCCTCATGTTGCTGTTAAGACGATCACCTTATACCTTCCTTCCAGTACACAGAAAAGAATGCTTGTGGCCCAGTATCCGATAGGGCCAGTTGCAACCACATCAAGTCTATTTTGTAGTGAAGTGGCCCAAGTTACCTCCTATTTCTTTCTGTGGTAATATCCAACATGAGGCTATTTGGAAGGAGGAATTACAAGTGCAATTGCTCCACACTCAGCAGGGGGGAAGGACATGATCCCCGTTACTGAGAACTGGAAGGAGATCAGAGCTACCTGAACAGATTACTTATGCTGTATAATTAGGCTTTAGAAATAAGTCTAACAAAAATTTATGGACAAGAGAACTCTTCGGTTTTGCCTCCAGGCATAAAACTTGGGGATAATCTCATATCTCAAAGCAGTAAAGTTGCAAGTTTTGTTTATTTTTAGTTCAAATAATCTTTTGTTTGTTTGTTTTTACTATTCTTAAGCATTATTGTTTGCAAAGTACAGTGCTTGTTCTTCTTGAACTTTTGCTGAGAGAAGTTCAATTAAGGGGATATACAACTTGGCAAACTGACCTGACATCTAGATTTGTATTTAAAATTAAGTGTTCATTTTTAAACTTTGTGATGGTGAGTCAGTGAAACAGAGGAGTTACTTTCACTGTGGGGCCTCCTTAAGATTTGTGGTTAACTACATCCACGTTATCAGAAGTTTAAGTACCTCAACTTTAAAAAATAAAAAAATAAAAAAAATCCTTACTTAGTGTAACATAGTGCCAGTATAGCAATGTTTTGTACCACTATGATATTTCTCTCCCACAATCGCTCATACAAAATTATGATTTTATAATATGGGAGATTGCTAAATAGGGAGGGCAGCATCAGCCCTCTTTCTGCCTATTGCATTTAATATTATTTCTGTTGGTTTTCTTGCCACCAAGCACTTGCATAGATAATTTTTAAAACTAATTTCACAATCAGTTTTTAAGGTGCAAAGAACTTTAAAGTGCTTTGTTCGACTTAACGTCTGTTTTCACCATTTCTATACATCGCTTTGAAGATTTAAAATTTTGTGTAAAAAATGTCTTTGCATTTGTAGTCTGTTGTGTGTATGTGTTTTTTGTAACAAAAGAAGATAAAGCTTTAAAGCATTGAAACAGCATTTTAGCTGGATAACATATGCAGGAATTATGTAAAATTTGCAGTGTATGACACTCAGTAGCTAACTGGTTTCCAATATATAGTAGACTAAACATAATTTATGTATAAATCTCAGGGAAGTTTGTGTAATGCAATGAAGAAATCTTCCAGTCTGCTATTTTTTCAAGTGAATAAAACGTCTTTTTCTTGTTCTACTACAGTATGACTGATTACATAGTCTATTTGATTGCATAAATATAGTGCTGAACTCAAGGATAATTTTTAAGTGTCTTGTGGAATTTTTTTTTACTTTAATACTTTATAATTTTTAGAGAAAGCCATATCTTTACAATGCAGTATAATTTTGTGCTGTTGGTCACGAACATACAGTCTTTTGTAACAAGTCTGTCTGTGCAAAGGGCTTGATCATTCGGGATGAGTATTCTTAGCTGGGTGAATGGGACCAAGTAGCGCTTAGGACTCTCGGGGGATGCGTGATCATCTGCAGCGTCAATGTTTAGGTCCTGGAGCAGACCAAATGGTTTTCTCAAAAAGCTGTTGAGGATGTAAATGCAGTGATTTTGCTGAATTTGCTACTGCCAATTGTAGTAACCTTTTTAAAAAGCAAACAAAACCCACTGCATTTCGAATGCTCTCAGATCTACAGTAGCATTGTATAATGCCATATTTTTATATAGCCTTTGTATTAACAGATTCAGTTCTTTGTTTTAGAAACTTTCTTCACTTGGCATTGCAGTTGTCATACTTTAGTGTAATTATTATGCTATCCAAAATGCTGTGATTTTTTTTTTTTTAGAAAAAGTGCTAGTTTATGCATACATGACTGCTGCTACGATGTAGAATTAAAATATTAACTACTGCTTTGCACTTATATTTGAAATGAAAGAGTTTTTCTGTAAGTGCACAATATATCTTATAGAATCTCTGCAAACAAGTATTGTCTAGTATAATATTGTTTTGTTGTCTATCAGTATCAATATGTTAAGTTTCAAAATAAGTTTTTAAATATATTCCACAACCTTGCAACAGTCATGTAGTAAGCAGGGGAGGAACGAATTTTCAGGAAGAGAAACCCATATTCTTGTCCAGTCCTAGTATTGATTAAAAACTTCCATAGTTGAGATAATTGTTACTACACATACAAATGAATATAACTGTAAAAATATATGTAAAAATTATTTTAATTTTTTTCCAGAAATTAAGTTTTTAATTGTTGCATTTAGTTGAGATGTTGACCAACTGCCTTGAAATTTATGGGAAAAGATGTTACTGGATGAAGTAAGAAGAAATGTAACTCTTGTGTAAAGAAAGCAAGCTTTTCAGGAATATATGATCACAAACACCTGGAGGATAGAGTTCCGAGAGCAAAAGTAGAAGCATAGAACAACAAGAAGACTGATGGAAAAAGGCTGATGTTCAACACTGAAGAAGCTTTCTGAAATGTGAAATGCACAATGATTTATGAAAAACTGATGTCTACTGAAAATGCCATACCATGACAAATATGTGCTAATACATTTCTAAACTGTGTATTGTCTGCCTTAAATCTAAAATACTTAGAGACCTAACCTGACTGAAAAATACAAGAATTAAAATACCAAAAGAAACTGCTTAAGGTTGTGCCATGCCAGACAGCAATTTTGAAAAGGTGTTTGGCTAAGAAGTTTTTTCTGAATTTTGCTTTTTGAGTAAGAGGTTTACAATACTTTATATTAAAGCAGAAAAAGTCCCGGGGCGGGGGAAGATGCCTGCTACTTGTGGTTGGACTGCAAACATTTGAACTCATGGTTTATTGAAGAGAACATGAAAGGGATATTTTTTAGAAAACTGTGTATCACTACCTGACACCTAACTGTTCGTTGCTTTTGAGTTTGGATAGTGAAAATAAAATAACTAAATACAATGAATGGCACATGCCTGCCAAGATTTTCTTTTATATAATACCTAAAATTAATTACTGGTGTTTAAATCGCCACTGAAGAGAGCTGGTCTGTTTCAAGGGGTGGAATACAGCACTTACAACTTTGTGACCTTCCCAGAATAGCCGTATGTAGTGTTTATCTTTTGGAAGGAACTTACATGTACCGAAGTAAAGGTAGTATATTGGGTGCTCCCTAACAATAAGACTGGGGGTTTTTATTTTTTTAAGTTTTCATTAAGCTAATTATTTTGGAATGAAGAAGCACTTCCCTTTACTTTCAGTATTTAGAGAGAAGCAAGCCTGTAAGACACGGACCGCTAACAGATCTCCTGTTATCAGACTACAGTTCTTTAGAATTTCTAGCACAAATTCTTATGAAACTACTTCTTGATTTGCATTACTTTGTCATCTTTTCATATGACTTCCTTGTAACTTTACATGAGAATTACCACCACTTAGCTTGAGTTGAATGCTGTTGTTAAATTTTGAGAAGTACAATGGCAAAATGGAAAATATGCATGTAAGTACAAGCATGCAAATACATAGTTAAGCTGTTCTGCTGCGGTGGAAGTAAAAATTAAGCTAGTTCAGTTACCCCTTCCCACAAATAAAAGGCATCTTATTCTCAGAGCAGATTGTCTGAAGATTTTTTTCTTTTATGTGAGAAAATACCATCCCAATGAAGTTTAAAGTTTATTATAGGTAGTGTTCCTGCTGTTCCTCCCAACACCTACTTTAATTGGGGATCTTTAATTGTTCTAGAAAACAGATTTCTGGGAAAATGAAAAAGTTTGAAGAAGAAAATACTGTAGGAGATGTAATAATGTCTTGAAGCATGTTGTCCCCATGTCATAAAGTATGAGACAATACAGCCTTCAGTTCATTTTCATATTACGCAATAGTGTGATGTTCTGCTTTGTGAAAAATACTCATAGTGGTTTTAATGAATTCTAAAATTCAGGTTTAGAAATCTGTCAAAATGCAGTCAGACTAAGTGAGACATTCTTTGTGGATAGTAATAAGGAAGGAAGAATTTCCAGTATTTGCAAAGATTACCCCAAAATATTATGTCATAATTTCAGGAAGGATTCGGGAAGGCATTTAAAAGAAAAAAAAAGTAAACTAATTATGTTAATTGTATAAAGCAACCAAGGCAGCAGATACTAGTTCAGATATTTGTCTATTACAGAGTACTGACCCAGCTGAGTCTGCCCTAGAAATGCAGACAGCTGAATAGATATAATGCCAATCACTATGAGCAAGTGCAGAAACATTAAATATTAAGGTTACAGCTAAGTAATACTACTAAAAGCAGAACAACAAGATAGAGCTTAAAATGCTTCAAGTTTTATGTGACTATTTTGAGCAATGCAGAAACGTCCAAGAACTTTTCGCTAAATTAATACTGCAGCATAGCAGGTATTGAATTCTGATGAACTGTATTGTATTGGGTTTGTTGGTTTGGGGGGGAGGGGTGGTGTTTCAGGGAATGAGGCTGAATAACATACTAAAACTGAGTTATTACCTTAAAATTCTGCAAGACTGCAATAGCTAATTTGCTGCCTGTCTCTTTTTCTGTGTATTCAGTTGCATTTTCCATATGGAGCTGTGCCATAAAACTTTAGCTTATTTAAGAATATGAGTCAAAAAAAAACCAGAGCAATTCGTGTATAGAAACAACTGTACATCACTTATGTTTCCTCTAAGTATTTTTCTGTTTTGTGTTATAAAGATGTGAAACTTGTGGTGAACTTACAAAAAAAGAAGCTTACATCCATGTAAGCTTACTAAAAAAAGTCAGATACTGGCCTCTGCAACAAAGTAAGATTGCTACTGAAAGTCTGGGTGGTAACAGAGCTGTTACTTTAGGATCCAATTTTGACATTTGCATTCTGCCCTAGTCTTACCTGAGACTTTTTTTTTTTTGATTAAGCAACCTGCCCCTCCTCTGACTTATGCTGTTTCTGTAGAGGAAGATTTAACTCAGTGGAATTCTTCATCCAATGCAACTTTATTCCATTTGTCAAGTTTATTCTGAGACTCTATGAAAACAAGCTGAGCACCCTGAGAGGTTTGAAACTAGTGTATCGTAGTATGTCCTATTCTGGAGTTAAACCAGATTAAGGTTTTGGTTTGAGAAAGTACGTGTGTGCACACATTGAGTTGCCATATATTTTCCAGAGTTTCTCATCTGAAATGTATAAAGGGACTGTGTAGCGCATAAGTAACAAGCTTGGTGCTACAGGGGCAAGCGTGATTTCTGTTTGTGTTAATTCCTGTGTTTGTACAGGAGGTAGCTGCTCTCATACAACCTGTTTGTGACTGCCCTCGTGTGAAGCATGTGATACACTACACGGTATAACTCTAGAAAATAGGAATTTGAAGGCAAACAGCAGCTTAGGAAGCAAAAATTCTCATATTGAAGCCAAACAAAATTGTTCTGAAAGGGAAAACTTGGGGAAGTCCAGGTGTGTAATAACCCCATGCACACAATTCACAGAGCCAGATACTGCTGATGAGAACAGGTCAAAAGAAACAGGACTGGAAGAATTAAATCTGGAAAAGGTTGCAATAAGCAATAAAATCTGAAAGACGTGACCCAGTCATAAACCAGGTCGGTTTTTTTAACTCCTTCCTAGAGTATCTGTAAAGCTGTAGCACTACTTAAATGCCTTCAATAAAGTGTTCGAGCTACATTTGAAGTAATGTTAACTTGGAAGCTTTACAGCACTTAACAGAAGAAACAGGAAGCTGAACAAAGGAGGCCTGGGCAGTTTGGTACTTGCTGGCGCTGCCTCATCATGCCTGAGTTGCTGGTGCAGCGGGGAGGCCGGTGCCCAGCGCGGCAGGGATCTGCCTCTCTACCTGTGCAGCATCCACTTGCACTGCTGCCCAAGAGCTGGCAGGATGCTCTGTGTGGGGAGTCCCTGTGATGTCTTTGTCCCTTTGATGCATTTGCCTTGTCACAGCAGGCAAAAACAAGAGCTGCATGCTTCAAGGGGGTTTCGGCGGGAGTTTGCATAGCTAGTAATTCTGGTTCACAGTTGTTGCCGTCGGGTCAATGCACGCACAGATCCCAAGGCACATAGAATCTGGAGCTCTGGGAGCAAGGCTTGCTTGCTCTGCCAGGCACAGGTGGAGGTATAAGGGGAGGAGGATCCCTGAGTCTCTAAGCAGCTGTGTGACAACCAAGCATTTGAAAGGGCACTGTGTAGGGAACCTTTCTGTGAGGTCTTTGCGAGCCCTGGGCTCACCCTTCTGGAGTGCATACTTTTGCACCATGGCTGTGGTGAAGATTGTGGCAGGTGGCATAGATAATTCATTTTTTGTAATGTTATCATTAAAAAAAAATAAACTAATTGAGCTAAATTGCAGTTGCTAGGGAACATCAGCAAAAGCTATAGAAAGCATATGTGGGCTTCTAACCTAAAACTGCAGATTACTGGAGCATGAGGTTGTATTTGGAACATGAACACACAGTTTGATGAATGGATAGCTGGAATCGAGCTTCCCTACTTTTTGCATCCATACTCTTGACTAATATTCTTTTCTTAGCGGAAGAAATGAATGATAAATGGAAAGCAGAATAGCATCCAATATTGAAAAGTCTTTATGAGGTGCAACTTAAATTTCAAATCTGTGGAGAAGAGCTAAATAAAGAATACTTGCACATCAGCAAGAAATGTACTTCGTTTCTCAGGACTAAGCAAGATGTTATTACTTTGCTGTAAGGTGTATAACTCAAAGGCTACAAGGAAGTTGATACAGGAATTTCACGGCCTCTTTACAAAGGCTTTTGGGACATCCCATGTTGCAAGTGTCTGGGCAGTCATGCTGTTACAGGACCGATATGACATGGAAGAAAGAGGCTGCCCTGGAGGAGCTTTAGCCTCCTGTATTGGGATTGTAGGGCCCCTGGGGACCTGTGGCTCCAGAGATGGTCCATCAGCATCTCCCACTAGGTTGGTAAGAGTACAAAGATTTGGAGCAGGCCAATGAGGATTGTGACCGTGCTGGCAAAGGTGAAGCCTTGCTTTAAGATGGGAGGGGAGCAGTGCATGAACACGCTGTGCTGCGATCCAGCATAGAGGCATATGGAAGGGAATGTGAAAGTCCAGCACCACACGGAGGCAGGATGTGGCTGAGGTGGAGCTGCTCCACGTCGGAACTGAGCTGCCACTTAGAAGCCCTGCAGTGAGGCAGATGGGAAGGAGTGAGGTGGTCCCCTGGGCTTAACTGTGCTGGCGCATGGGGGTGATAATTGGGGCTGGTCTCAGGTGATCGTATATGGGCGTGTGAGATGAGTGAGTGAAAAGCCCGTCCCATGCGTGGTTTGCTTCATACATTAAGCTTGGCAATGTCAAATGGTTTGATGTTACCTACCCCTACCCGAACGGAAGCATACTGTTACTTCAGTGCATGTTTTCCATTACCAACCTCATCCACCAGACTGAGGGCCTACTAAGGCAGACCCATCAAGTGGCATGTAGGAAAACAAATGCTTTCCTGGCATTGAATTGGGCTTTGCCATCTGAAACAGCCACCAAGCCACTCACTAATAAAAGGTTTTGGGGCACCAGCAAAAGCCACAGTACACAGGCATTTAAGAAGCAGCAACGTCTATGAAACTGAGATAGGTTTAAAACTAAGATTCAACTGAGAACCAGTTCTAAAGATTTTAAGTGTAGAATGAAAACTCTTTACAATCTTTTATGAGTACCTTTCCCTTAGGTACTTAGGCAAAACTTTTGGATCTCTCCAAAACACCTTTTTATTCAAATTATCATCTTTCCTTGCTTTCTTTTGTATGTATTTTCACATCTTCAAATTGCATAGTTGAACAGAGAGGAAGATGTCAAGCATACTCTGCTTGCATCGCAGATGATAGAATGTAACACTTAAAATTTTCAGTCCATCTTGGGTCTTGAACTAGTGCATCTGTGGAAATAAATCTGATTATATAGACAAGAGATCTCAAAGAATTTGTTTATTTGTAATAATGAGCAATAATAAGAATGTAATCATCAGATGACTTCAATCAATACACTTGCCAACTTGTAAAAGACTCTCAGAACAACTGGAAATGTGAGGATAAACAAAAGCTGGATTAAGCATGCCAGAAGAAAAAAGGATATTATTGCAAAGTTGTATCAGAATTGCTGCAAGTCAGACTACCTAAACCAAGATAGCAAAAAAATCCTGTTTGAGTTCAAAGTGTGTCATCAGTATATATTTTAGGTACACATAATCAATTTTAGCTGGGTGATGTGTGATTGAATGCTGCACGGTGGGAGAAAATAAACATCGTATTTCATTCCCTCTGTAATACAGCTGCCATCACATTACTGATTTCTTAAAAACAAAAAAAAAAGAATCCTACAAATGTAATAGCTATTAGTGATTTTGCTATTTTGCTTTGCCGCTATAATCTTGTCTACTGTTTTACTGAACCTAGACAACTCATTTTAACCTTAGTCTTTATATATATGTACAACAATTTTTACAGAGCTTTTGTAAAACTTTATTAAGAAATTAAATATTAACAAATCAGATATTTGAATTAGTTAAATATAACCGAGTATATAGCTCAAGTGTATTGCAATTCATTTAAAATTGCAGTAATTTCCCCCCAACAAGAACTCCAGTTAGCAATCATCTAGTGTATTATTGAGTACATCTAACTTGAACGGTGAAATAACAAAAGCTAAATAATTACATCAAGAGGAGTTGAAAAGAACAGCTATTAAATGTGGATGCTAGATGTGTTGCCTGAGCTACAGCTGATTGAGCTCTAATCAGATCAATGGGCTTTTCTAACTATGTCATTAAAAACTCTCAGTCAGGTCAGTATTAGAAGTGGCTTCTCCTCAGAAATACTGATCTATCAATTAAAAAGGTAAATCAAACTTAACATCTAGTCCATGTACAGTAGCTTCTGTATGGGAAGTGTGGAGCTTACAAATAAGCACATGCAGGTTCTTACCTCTGAATGGACCTCTGAATTGACCTTGAACAAAATTTAAGGTTAAACCTAAGCTTGGCTTCAGCCTTCAACAGAAGAGCATCTGACATAAGGACATGAATCCCTCTATTCATATAGCCAAAGATACTGCTATTTAAAAGGATGTTTTGATAGCAAATGAAAAAAAAAATTGTTTCCAAAGGCTAAAAGAACGTCTCCATTAAGGGCCGAACAGGTTGGAATCCCACTGCAAACTGAATTCCTAAATGGGGGAGAGGAGAGAAAAGTTTGGCAAATCTTTCAGAAATCACAGGAGAGTTCACAAGGTGAGAGAATACCGAATTCCTCGGATGTGAGGACTGTCAAGTGGATTTTTAAAGGAACTGACGTAAGTATCTTTTCAGTATAAATGTATAATTTAGTCTAATGGACAGGGAGATTGAATCAGTTGATGACAATCAAGTCCTCTTATCATACTACATACCACTTCCTAAGTACCCCGAATTGACAGTTTTCTGCTAAAGAAGTCATAATTATGAGATCCTGTAAAACAGACTAGGGGTTTTTTATCTTTGCAGATCTACCTCTCCTGCCATATTGAAGTTATTCTTGATAGATATTTATGCAATATGCAGTGAGGATCCCATAACCTCTACGGGAAGTCTATTCCAGTGATTACTTTTCTTTGCTCTTAAAAAATGTTTTCTGATTCTAAAATACATTTCTATAGTCTAAACACATTGCTCTTTGTCCTACACTGATTGTGTAAAATTGTTCTTTCATCTTTACTGCTACTTTTACATAGCTGAAGACTTCTGCAAGTTCTTGCCTCTGTATAAAACAACAGCCATTTCTACAATCTTTCTTTGTAAGCCGTATTTTCTGTATCTTTGATAAATCCTTTTACTGTTTTACAGACTTCCTCCTTCCTGAATTGTGGTGTCCAAAACTGTGCGTGGTACTGCAGACCTTATTTGTTCCCAGCAGAAGAAATATTTCACATATCTTACAGTTAAAATTCTCATGTATCTATCCCCATATGTTTGCCTGTTTTTACAATATGATATTGTTATCTCATTCTGTGATCTTCTACAACCCCAGATTCTTCTATATAGCGAGACATCCCTTGTATTTATGCTTTTGATTATTCCTAATCGTAGGAAATAATTTCCCTAATTTTTGAAGATCAGTCTGAGCTCTTCCAAGATAATTCCAGTCCCTTCCTCCTTAACGCCATCTGCAAATTCCTCTGCATCTTTTCTCTAGTTCTTTCTGCATCTTCATTGTCTCTCTTCCTTCATGCAAGTAATTAATGAAAATGTCGAATAGTACTAGACCAAAGACAGGCTGCTCTGAACTCAGTTTGGTCTGTCTCTCCTCCTTGACAGCATACCTTTGATAAATGGCAGGAACACCATAGTAAGAAGGTCTGACAGTACTCCTCTTATTAATAGTTTAGTTCAGGTTGTGTTACCCTGGATTACTTGCAAGGATTGTCAGTTTTGATGGCAAGATATGTAACATCTTACCTAACTACAAGATTTGATAAATTTTTTTTTAAATCCATGATGGTTGTTATTCATCATCTTCTAAGTATCTTCATATCGTTTATTTGACTGGTGCATTTCCTCTTGCTCCCTGAATTACAGTCAGACTGACTGACCTGTAATTCTCTGTCCACTTTTTAGAGTTTATATTTTTTTTCCTGCTACCTGAAAGCTCTCTTGTCCTCTTTGAATTCCCACAGGTAACTATTGATGATTCTGCGGTCTCAGCCTGGGGGATGCAAACAGACAGCTTAACAAGCCCGCTCTGAATCGTTCTTTCCTTAGCTGTGATGGATACACTTGACTCCTAGCCATACTTTGGTTCAGACTGGCTAAGGAGCAACAGGCCTCATGCCCTGTGGTGAACTGGCGAGCTGGAAAGCTCCTGGCTCACGTACAAGGAAGTGAAGGTGCCTTGGAAAAGTATTTCAAAAGGTGGTTTAAAAACCCAAAAATGCAAGATAACCAACATACAGAACAAGGTACCAGAGCTAAAACAAAGATACCTATCTTGTCTATACTATTGACTAGCAGCCAACTACTTCACCCTATAAATATTACCATCAGGATGGGCCCAACTGGAACTCTCCCTGAACTGCAGCTGGGCTACACGCCAGGTGACTCTCCCCTTGAGCAGGGACACCTCTCAAGATTTGAGATTCCTTACCTGAGACTGAGATCCTTCCTTACCCAAGGTGGAGAGATCCCTTACCCACGACAGATCCTTGGTAAGTGACTGATAGCATGCTGAATTAATACTAATGACACATTACTAATCCATGTAGCTACTCAATATTATTATAAACATTGTCTAGATAATTCCACTAGGCATAGACCATTGTCGAAGTCTAAGACTGGACCTAGCTGCACTTAGGCTCCGTAAGGACTTTAAAAAGCAAGGGGGTCCACTCTGAACCTTGTGACTCAACGGGAGGGTCTTCCCTACTCTTTGCATCTCCTGTGTCTGTGTGAATCATTCTAACTCAATTCTAACTCAATTTTCCTTTATATGTTTCTTCCATGAAGTAATTAGTAAGTTGAACCTTGCCATCAAACTTATTGAACCCTGTCAAACCACTGTCAAACTTCGTTAAATTCCACTGAATTTATTGAACTCTGTCAATTATTTCACCTCAATAAAATGTATTGCTGCTTCTGTCTTTTCAGTGAGGTGCATTCCGCTCATCCACGACATTAGCCTAGTCTCAATTCTCAGCCCTGGATCACTAGTGCAATTGTGCTAGTTTATTGCACTTGGTAATTTCAGTAAACACTGGAGCATGGGGGAGGCATTAGATGATTATACTTTTTTTTATTCTTCTTCTTAATGCTCCTTTCTTTTCTAAAAATGATGACTATATCATGGTCATTCTTTCTTATGATGCCCACTGTGTCCCCATTCTCAGCCAGATCTTTTGTAGTGGTTGTAATTAAATAGCACATCCCCTCCAGTTGTGTTCTCCATCTTCTGCAGAGTGCTTCAACACCTTTCCGGAGTTTTCTGGGTAGTCTGTGTCCTTCTGTATTGCTTTCTCATCAAAATGATAGTTGAAATTTCCCATTAGTATGAAGTTTTTATGCTTTTGATAAGTCCTTTGGTCACCTAGAGAAAGACTCGTCTCCATTATTGTCTTTATTCACAGCCTACCGTAGTCACCTACATGACAGCAATATTGTATTGCTTTTACTGAGAAACGTTTAGTCACTCGAGCCTCCAATAGCCCTTCTGGACTAAAGAATCAGCATACGCATCCTTGAAAAAGCCTTTAGTCTTAGCTATCTTTCCCGAACAGACCATACTTGTCTGTATGAACTATCCAGCCAAATCTCTGTCATGCCAGTTAAGACATGATTTTGAATATGATTTAAGACATCTAGCCACTCCTGTTTCCTATCCTCTTGCATTACTATGTAATAAACTAATTGTAGTGTGTGTATATGTAGATATGCTAGTTATCTATTAGTGTATAATGAACAAGAGCATATAAAGAATATATATTTTTATATAATGAACTAAGATGTTTCTGCTGACCTCTCTCAATACCACATCAGGAAAATACTTCCTTCCACATCTAAGTCTTTATGCAGATTGCTGTCTTGTATGTGACTGCTTGGTTCATATCCTTTCTGCAGCCAGTCCTGGCTGCACTCCTGCAGGGGAAATCCCAGGGGAACGCAGGTTGGCGGGACCTCGGCAGGGCTCCAGTCCCACACCCTGCCCACAGCAGGCTCAGCTGCAGGGTCAGACCAGGCTCCTCAAGGTATTACCCAGCCAGGGCTTGAAAACTCCCCAAGGCTGGAGGCGGCACCTCCTCTCTGCGTCCTGGCCCCACTGCCAGGCTGTCCTTGTGGGCAAAAGACTTTTTATCTCGCACCCGAGCCTCTGGTGTTTCACTTTGTCACCATTGTCTCTCATCCTCTCGCCATGTACTGCTGTGAAAAGCCTGGTTCCTTAATGGCCTCTTCATACATAGCAGGGGGCTGTGTCATGGGTTGTTTTGGGTTTTTTTTTGATCTTCCAATTACCTATTCAGGTCAACTAATTTAGTTTAGCTATAATCTAAGTTATGGTTAAATTTAGGCTCAAAGGAAAAAATTAAGACATTATTGGATGCTGCAAGTCTGAAAGAGAGAATAGTTAAGCCAAGTTAGGAACACCGGTGAAAGTGCACTTACATACACTTCCATGGAAAAGGATTATACTATGAGTAGGACAGGTGCTTTTTTGAAGCCCAAGTCACTGTGGTTTAATGAGGCTTGAATTTAGAATAGGTACACAGCTCTGATCATCACTGGAGTCTATTTTTTAACAGACTCTCTCATGATTGATAATGATTTTTAGCTTCCAATATGGCCTTTCTATGTGGTCTGGGAGCCTATGCAAGCTCAAACCCACCTCACTGACAAATTTTGAGATGGATGTTGTTGCCTGAGTAAAGTTTTGGAAAAGCTTGGAACCAGAGCAAGAGAAAAAGCTTGTGGGTGCTTGAAGGTGGATTGACAAAGCTGTAATTACTGAGGGTGTGCCAAAACGAGAGTCTGAGGGCGACAGCAAAAAATTGGAAGGTGTGCTTCGTCATATAAATTTTTGAAAGATTCCCAGGAACTGCAGCAGGGTAGTCTAAAAGTCCTTGAAAAAAGGATGTGTGGACCTTAAAGGATGAGGTTCCAATGAATAAAAAGTCCTCTACAGGATGAGTGTATCTCTTTGAAGATACCTGCACTCTGCATCTCTAAGAGGCAATGCAGACAAACAGCTGAGGGGATAGACAGGAAGGTGTATCTACACACTCTTCAGTGCCAGGCTGGAAGTCATCTAAGTTTCCAAAAGCAAAGCTGAGAATGCCTCTCTTACATCAGGTAGATGAGCCTGCAAAAGTTAAACCAAGGTTAAAAGTTAAAAAAAATTAGACTCACATCTGGCAAACAAGGTCTGACTGGCTGCTGGACAACTGGGACAATACAGAAGACTATGCCTTCTTCCATGACCTATTCAGTTTCTGAGCCTTCTAATTTAGATACACACATGCACACATAGTTCTTTCTCTGTCATGCAGCACTCAGTGAGAGTGGAAGGGACCCAAGCCACCTAGTGCTGAGAGACTTAAGATGAATGTTGGTAACGTAGGAAATCTGACAAGATGTAAAAAGTACCAGACTTTCCTTTGGAGTGGAAGTGCAGCAATACTGCTACAAACCTTAAGATGGTCTGAAAAGTTGCCTAGTTGTTCAGGTAACTTGGCCCACATTGTTCCTTGTATCAGGGCTGGAAGAAACTGCAGGATGAATCTTCCTGCCCCTCAAACCAGCAAGGTGTCTTAGCTGTCATCAGCCCATTGTAGAACACACCAGCCCCTTACTTACATTACTGAAAGACTCCAAGAACAACAGCTATCACATTTCAGCAGGACAGGAAGGTTGACCCACCTACTGAAGTCTCTGCCTCTCAGGAGCTCTGCGCAGAGGGCAGAAGACTGCTGGGGTCAAGGTGGCACTGCACTGGAGCTCTCAGCCCAGTGTCATGAGCTCAAATGAAATAAAGGTCAGGAGGAAAAAGCGTATGGTCACACTGTGTTGCGGCATGGGAAACACCTCAGGAGATTCCTTCTCTTGGCACAGGGACAAAAAGATGCAAAACTACACAGACAGAGAAGCACTTCAACAGTCGCCTTTGGTGCCAAGACTAGTTGCTGCTGAGCTCAATAACGTCTGCAGTGCCAGAAGCATATAGTCACAGGCAAACTCTTTACCCCAGGTTGCTGACACAGGAAAAAAATTCATGCTAGCATCGAATAAGCCACTGAACAATGATACCAGGAGAGCGGAAACCATAGTGATCCAGTTCTGGTGCAGAAGCAGAAAGTGTGATCTTACTGCACTTCACTTTCAGCTTGTCTGGACAAAGCAGTTCCTGATGAGGCACTCCTTAGTGCCAGAAGGGATGCATCACTTGCTGGCTGAGATTTCACAAAAACTGCAAGGACCTGGAGAGTCTCAGGTCAAAGAGTATAACCCAGAGAAGGGGATCCAGAGGAGGCAGAGGCACATCTGGCTGGGGCCTGTTTGTCTGCCCTGCTTCGAAGGGCAGTACCCAGAAGTTTTCAAGCACAAAGGCTGGAAGCTGGGTTTTGGTTCTCATCTGAGTTTCTGTATGTGAGAGATACGCTACCTCACTCAGCTGTGTTAACAATGATGTGCTCTTGAAGAGTCATAGACACACATCTGGCTTTAGACACTTTGAGGTTAAAACATGAGAGTAGACTGCAGTTGAGGGACTTCTAGCAGTGCAAATCAAGTATAGGAAACTTCCAGGAAAAATGTAGGTAGCAGGGAGGTTAGGTGGAGGAAAAGAGGCTAATGCGCAGGCTAGCAAATCTACTTTCCTTCCTGTTAGCGCTGGTTCTCTAGAGTACGTAGGTCAGAAAATAGTACTGGGCAAGCACACTGTGACAGTGCAGTATTTGATACCAAGACCTGACCACAAAGCAGGTGTTACAAAGCAATCAGAGTAACAGTCAAGTAACTCTGCTGGAGCTAAAATCCAGGGAAAGGAGCCAACAGCTCAGGCATTTGTTCCCAAGACACAGAAAAGCTGTACGATGAAAAAATTCATTCCACAAGTGATGGCAACGTGGCACAAATGAGAAAAGGACCCTCCTTCAGCTACTTGCTGATATTGGTAAGTGACTGCAGAGCAGCAGATGGGATGGAAATCTATCCAGGTTCTGTTCTGCTGAACAGGAAAGGAGTTTGCGTTTTCTGTTGAGTCTCTGCTGCCTGCTGAGGAGAAAAGACGGTAGTCTCAGGAAGTCTTCCAAAAACTCAAGAGTGCTAACCTAACTCTAGGTCTGTCTCTGGCTTTGCCAGAATGTAGAAATACAGGTTAACCACCAGCAGATTTGGTAAAAAAAAAAAAAAAAAAAAAAAAAAAAAAAAAAAGAATAGCACATCTAGATTTTTTTCTGTATGGTTTAAACAACTAGCAAAGTAAGCAACTGACCAAATAGGACTAGACATAGAAGGGAGCCGTGTCCTCTAGGTCTCTGGGATTTGTTAGATAGCTCTCTGTAGCACATTTAGCATTCTATGTACAGTCAAACTTACACCTTATCATCATTTGAGGTACTTGGCTCTAGCTACATCACAATCTTCACATTGCTTGCTGCTTTACATGAAGAGTTCTGTCAGGTTTTAAACAAGGCAATAGCAGGGAATAGAGCTGGAAAACGTGTTGCATGTACTGCTGTGGATTACTCCCGTGTCTTTGGGCATTGTTCAAGGAGTTCATAGTCAGACCTGAATCAGACTACACCCACAGTGGAAAAAAATCCCCAAATCATTCAGTATAATAAACTCTTGCAGATACAAATAGCCGTGCTAATATGCAAACGTGCTGATATATCATTTTCCACTCATGAACTCAATATAACTGTTCAGAAGATGGCTCACACATCTTAACAGATTACCCAGAAACTGGACACTTCCTGTGGGTTAAGACTACATCAATGGGACTGCAATATCTGTAAGTAGCAAGTTGGTAAAACAATGCTTTTCTCAATAGCTAATTGCTCTGTGAATGAAATGGGTGAAAAAAAGCTTATTTCTCATGAAAAATTGTATCTTTCTGAACTGTTGTGATGGTAAGCACAGTGTGTTGCTTTGAACAGCTGTGCTCATGTTTATGCTGCTATATGCATATGGCTGTACTTCCAGAGGAGCCTTCAGCAGAGACAAGGTCCTTTTGGTCTGCTATCTGGATCAATATGCCAGCTTGGCAATTATTTTACATTTTGAGCTGTCTGCTCCAAAACGTGTTTGCTTCCCCCATGTAACTAGTCAGATACCTCATTTTAAGCAAAAGGTTTGCTTCTGGCCTGAAAAAAGTGTGCTTGGACAGAGTCCTGTGAGCAGGAGCAGATTGCATCCTCTAGACCTGTTGCAATTGAGTGACACATAATTGTTACTTTTGGCTACATTGCAAAGAAACCATTGTAAAATATGGCCTACCCACACAGAAAACCTTAGAGGTCTTTGAAAACGCAATTTGCTTTAAAACAAAGAACACTTCAGTGTATACACATCTGTGTATACACTAGAGTGTGCATACACTGAGTCAAATACTTACTTACTCTAAAATACAGACTGAATTTCAGCCTGTGCCATGTGTCTGTGTCACAGCTGACCTGCTAAAGCTGTTACAGACTATGACGAGGCCAATTAAGAAGCCTGATGTAAACACCAATTTCACCATTTCTCTGGGTTATGCATACTGACATATCTTGACTCATACCTCTGAAAAATGCCTGTTTGTCAGATAAAGACTGATTTTTCTATTTATAATTCAGTCTCAGCATGAAACAGTTCATTTTGGATACTAATTTCCACTTAAACTACTTATAGTTTTACCAAGGGGTTACATCTGACCTGGCAAGTTAAACTCCAGATTGTTCTGTTCAAGACAAAGCCTGCTCACTATATATGCAAGCTGTGTACCTGGACAGACCAGTGCTACTGGAGCAAGCAAGCAGAATAAACACCATATTTGCCTTTCCCAATATTACTTTTTAAAAGCTCGGCAGAAACTTTTCTAGCAAAACAAAAAATGCATAAAGGCTAATTTTTGGTTTAATCAAGCATGACATTTTAACATTTTCCCTTTTCTTAGGGAAAATTTAGTCTTTGTATGTACCATTTAGTCTTCACCTTACTGAGGAATCTTAACTCCCAAAGCCCTGGATCCTATTAAAACATAAGGAATACTTCCTCTCAAACTCCTCCTGTATTCTTCTAGGAAATCCTGATCTAAACTAGGAGTCTCGAAACTATTTGTGAGCTCAAGTTGATGGAAGCTAAGCTATAGACGTTTAGCCAGCCTGTTGCAAAGAAAACTATAGCAGAACTTTACACAGTTACCTTCTCCCCTCAGTGACAAAAAGCATCTTACATACTAAAAAAGCATACTACAACAGTGGTGTGGAAGAAGAAAACTCATTTCTTGCTAAACATTATTGTTACAATGAGGGAAGAGATGGCTATTTTCAGCTGGAAGATAACAGCATTCATAGTGAATGCCCATTCTGCCCAGTCTCTACTGAATAAAATTGACATGGGTTTAAAAAAAATAAAAAGGATTGATAGGTGCCTAATTGCTGGAATAACAATAATATCTTAGGAAAAGGGATAAGGAAGTGATGCAATAATTTCACTGAGCAGTAGTTCAGTCAAAGGACACTTTTCAAAAGACAGTTTGAAAGAATGAAGCCGAAGGTAACAACTGTGCAGTCTAAGCTATGAAGAATACTCCGAGTCAACTACTGTTACAAAGCTATGTTAAGTTACCATGAGCATCATAAAGGTCAGAAAAAAAACCCCCTCAAGTCACCAACAATATAGCTAGAAATACAACTTGTTACAGCTGAGGAAAAACAGCCAGGAAAGCAAAAAGCTTAGAAACTACAAAGATTAAATCATCTCTTTATAAATACAGTATCAACTAGCAACTCAGAAATACATCTGAGGTAGTGTAGACTAGTGTACCATAAGAACACACAGGAAGATGTCCGAGTGTCTGTAGATAAGTTACTTGAAACACATCCAAGACTCTCACTTAGCAGTAGTAGGAAAAAAATGGGGAAGTAAGGTAAACAAGGCATAATTAAAGTGTTAATATTTCACCCGCTAACTACTTGAGCCCATCCGTGAATATGAAGAAATATTTAGGCTGCAAGTGTTGTATTGTGGTAAAGTTTCTAGAAAGACGATATTGCATAAAACAATTCTGCAATTACAAGGAAATGGAAAAAGCGTGTTCAAAATAATCAGCAAGCTGAGTCAGTGCTGGGTGGAGTTTCAACTGGCAAAACATTCTTTCTGTACACCTTTGTACCAAGAATCTCATTTCAAGAACACTGCTGGATATTCTTTCTGTTGAAAGAGAAAGAACAATTCGGTAACACCTAGTATAACTACACTTTAATGAAACACTGAAGGTCTTCCTAAAGTGTTACAAAGATATAACATATTTGTAATATAAGTGTAAAGGCTTGACATTAAGATGAAAAGACTTAGTAGAAAATACAGATTAAAAGCTACTGCAGCAAAACAAAGTCATTACAATTACACTTGAGGATTTTTTTGTTTTTTTAAAGAAAACCAGCATTATTGACTGGCACATACAGACAAAATAAAATACAGCAAGAGTTTTCTTCCTCCATACAGTATTCAATCAAGCAGCACTGCAACAAATGTTGATTTCATGCATAAGTGCAGAGAGGATTTTAAACTCTGCATATAGTACTAATTTCAGCTTTTGTACAGCCCCACTTGCAACACATGCCTGCCAAACCCAGAGATTCCCGTTTTCTTCTGGGATACCTGGCCCAAAGATAACTATTTGGTCCCATGGGGTTTGCAATTCCTGTTCCTCCCCTGTCCTTCTGAACAGCTTCTTCTACCGGGCGAACAAGTTCTTTGAAGTCATCTGCCACAGGTACGTATTCATTATAGTCATTTAAACTATAAAAGTCCTTAAACATCTCCCATCCAAGAAATGGGCTGCTTCTCTGCAGCTGCTCCACTTCAGGACCCAAAACTGATTGTAGCTTGAAGTTTCCCAGTAGTTTGCTACTTGCTGTTCGTGCAGAATCTGTTTAAAGAGAAGACTTTTTTTTAAGTTCAGACTGTCAAAGGAGCACATGGCTGTAAGAAACAGCAATAAAAACCATTCACTTAGTAATAAGCAAAGCACTGTTATCTAGGAGAACTACCAGTACTGCAGAGTCTCCACTCCATGATTTACTTATAGCTTACTTTTAGGGGAATCTTTATGTTTTAAAGGCTATACTGCCTTTTAGACATGGAGAGTACAGGGCTACAACCGTGTCTGAGGTACAGACATCCTATCACAACTGCAGTGTTACTGATATAGAATTCTCAATATTTCTATAGAAACAAAATTTTGTTGTAAAGACACATACCCAGAAACCACACAGAGCTATGTCATGTGGCTTATGAATTGGATTAGACCACTCCTCTCCCATGCACAATCACACAAACTGGCATCATATGAAGCTAGTTTAGCAGAGGCTTGCAGAATTTACTCAGAAACACATTTTGTCTCACTGACTGAAGGGTTTGCAAAAATCCAGCTCTACTTCCTGTCACATCATACTGTTTCTCTTGATTTTAGTTCTGCAAGGCAAGTGGCATTCAGCTAATGTGGAGAAAAGCAGCTCCTTCAATTCTTAAGTTAAAAAAAATCCAAAATAAGTGTTTGTCTTGTGGTCTTAATGCTGTTAATATGTTTTCTTGTTTCAGAAAGCTGAAAGAACATGAGAACATCCAGTGAATGTTGTATTGACTTTAATACAGCTAATTAATATCTAGAAGCTAACTTTCAGGTAGAACAGCTGCCTGAATATGTAAAAAAATAAAAGTGGTTGTAGCTACTTTACTAATTAGACAGTAACTCCTATTTAGTAGGTTTTTGGGATAGGGAAGACTTTTAGTTAAACAGCATGCAGCACAGCAGGGGCTCCTTAGTGACTGATGCTTTCAGAAGCTACTGTTAATAAAAAGGAAAACAAAGTTTGCTGGGAAGAACACAGTCCCAGCAGGGGCTGTACATACGTAATTTGTTATAATTACAAAGGTAACTTTTACCTTCTACTCAACCTGTTGGAAAAAAAAGCAAGCAAAAAACTCCCAAGAAACTCAAAATACTGGCTTCATTAACTCCCTGAGGTCCAATGTTATTTCATTAACAGAATGTTTAAGCAAGATAAAAAGGTTCTTCCATTGCACATTTTAGCCATAATTCCAACTTTTGTCCTTGTTAAAAATGTTATTTTCACTATTCAAAATATCAACATAAACGAGAGTCATCACTTAAAATTACTCGGTTACATTACTGTAGTTTGAGAGCTTAGCCCAAAAAACATCTGCTTACACTTTCTTAATACATTGCACTTGGAACACGCGACAGTAAAATTATCTGAGGAATATTTTACCCATTAACTGCTTCACTGAAGATCCCTAAAGCAGTTCTTGCTGTTTAAATTGTAACCTGAAGGACCAAGAGTCCCATCCATCTTCCAACGGGCCAACTCTTGTACAGAGCAGCACAAGCGAGTGATAAAAAACCCCAAACAATTCTACATCCAATAATGCTCCTAGCACAGGCCTGAAAGAGGAGCAGCACAGCTTTAAAGCTCCTGGCAGAGAGGAAAAATTGAGCCAGGCCTCCCCACCCGAAGAGTTACCGAGCTTTGGGAAGGGAGCAGAGCCACAGCGAGAGGCACTCCCTACCGCTTCCAAGGGTGCGTCACACCTCCCTGCACGGCTAAGAAGAAAAAAGTGTGATTTATTGTTTGTAGGTTTTTTAAAATAAAAAGAGTTCCGTGAGCCTCGGCCGCCGGCAGGGCTGCTCAGCCCAGTGCAGGGCAATGTCTCTGAACAGACCAGAAACTTTGCAGGTTATCCCAGCTAATAACGCCCCAGCGACTGCCGTGTCTTTTCCTCTAAATTTGCGGGTTTCCTTTCAGAAGTGGCAGGAAGCGCCAGCCAGCACCGCGAACGAGGGCAAGAGAGGGACGGGGACGCTGCCGCCGCGGCTCAGGGCGGGAGGAGCGAGAAGCGCCGCGGGCCGCTCGCCCTTCCCTGCTGCCTCCCACTCCCCCCCACCATTTCTCCTCACAGGACCTCTCCCGAGCGCGGCGAGGTGCCCCGGCAGCCACCTCCGCCCGGGGACCCGGGTGGGCAGCGCCGCCGCCCCGCGGCCGCCTAACAGGGCTGCCCCGGCCGGCGCGGCCGCCGGCCTCGCCCCGCCCCATCCACCCCCGCCCGCTCCTCGGGCACTCACCGGCCGCGGGCGCCGGCTCCATCGCCAGCAGGGAGAGCCGCTTCCAGCGGGACCCGCCACAGGTGAAGATGACGGCGCGGATGAACTCCCGGCCGCACAGCTTCACCCCGTACCCGTCCCCCTCTCCCGCGGGGAGCAGGGCGGCCGCCGCGCCCCGGGCGCTGGGCTGTCCCGGCGGAGCCGCGCAGAGCAGCGCCGCCGCTGCGCAGAGGAGAAGCAGCTTGTCCCCCATGGCGCCGGCTGCCCTCCCTGGCCCTGGCCCCGTCCCCGTCCCCCCCAGCCCCGGCCCCGGCCCGCTCCCAACCGCCCGCGCTCGCGGCCTCGAGCCCAACCGCCACCGCCCCGCGTGCCGCGCGCGCTGCCGCCGCTGCCCGCCCGCCTCCCGCCTTTTATGCGCTGAGGGCGGCGCTGAGTCACCGCCCCGGCCCCGGCCCCGGCCCCGGCCCCGCCGAGGGCGCCCCGCGCCTGGGCGAGCCCCCTCCCCCGCCCCGCTCCCGCCGCTGCCGCCGGCGGCTCCCTCGTCGGGCGGTCCCTGTGCCTGGAACCGGCGTCGAGGCGCCCTCGGGCAGGACTCCCTCCTCTTTCTGCCCCTTGCTTGCTGCCGCGGCTCCCGACGCCTCGGCGAAGATGCGCCCCACCTTCGGCCTCCCTCCTCGGGCTCCCGGCTCCCCACGGACCCGGAGATGTGCTCCATCCTCTCCACCGGGTACTCCGTCTCCGTCTCAGCTTTTCCTGTTTGTGGTCAAGTACCAGTTGCTAATGCCCTCTCGAATGACTCTTAAAGTGTGGAAAACTTCTCCTCATCTGTTTTTTTCTCTTGCAGGTCTAGAATCTGTGTAACTACTACATCCTAAAAATGTTGGCTGAAGCAAAAAGAAAGAAGCAAGTAAAATAAATGTGCTTCTGCAGAACTACTTAAGCCGTGGACACTTGAGGTGGGATTTAAAAGCCTGAATTCCTCTCCAATTTGTCGTTCTTGAGACCCACGTTCAGTGGCAGCCATAGGCACCCAAGCGTCACAGACGCCTGGACTCCAACACACATGTCCTGGGGATGTGGAGCTCCATACGTGTGTGTTTCAACAGCAGCCCCCAGCAGGCTCTTGCCACAAGGGTGGCGTTCTTTGGACTCACCAAGCAGAATTACGTGCCCTGTGAAAGTAAACTTTGCTTTTGCGGGTTTTTTTCAGCACAATAAGACAAGAAGTGGCTGCTGACCCCTTTTATAAACAGTCATACTGTGGAAAACCAGAAAAGTTCATCTCTCTAAAAATACAAAGCTGTTGTCTATAGATCCTTTTGCGTGAAGGTTATGCTTTCTGTCCCTCAAGTACTGTTAGTGTATAGAGAAAAACCCTCAAAACTCAATCTAGAAGGAGAGCACAAAGAATACATGCGTCCACAGCCTAGCGTACAAAAGTGAATGATTCACCTGTGCTGGCAGAGAAGACATAGACTCCAATCACCTTTTCAAGGAGGACTTGGGTGGTTTACTCTGAGCTGGATCTAGAAAGAGGCTGTGGAGGGCTAGAATAGTAAGCAACCTGCAAAGCTGTCTACACTTGGACTTTCTTTTTGGTCCAGTCTTAAATGTTGTAGACAGCGATACTGCTTCAATAGTAGACACTATCATCCAGGCTGTTACTAGGATGCAATCCACAGAAGTGGAGCCTGCCAATCCAAAATTCCTAAAGAACATAACCTCGATCTGTTTCTCCCTCAGTTAAAGTCTTAACTGCTATTCTGTTGTGCAGGGGTAATCACAACTTGCATTTTTTAAGAGAGCAGCAGCTTGATCTTGTTGGTGTTGTGGGCTTTTTCTGAAAATACCCATCTCATCAGGTGAACTTACTTACTTGTGGACTGTAAGTAGTCTTCTAGGCAAGGGAATTGTTTTCAGTGACTGGAGAGCTGTAGTCATGTGCAAGAGGACTACAAGGACTTTCAGGCAACAAGGAAGGTGCCTCCTGAGTCAGGCAGTGACCAACGTGGTGACTTATTCAGCTTGTAAACTAATACAATTTATTTTATACCCTACTTTGATGCCCATGCCCAATATTTGATCCAGTCTTTAAAAGCAGCAAAATGTCGGATATGTCTTTCTCAGAGTTTTTACCAGGGAATTTTGAGAGAAGTCCCCAAATAGAAGGCTGATCTGTCAGTCTAGCTGGAAAACTCCTGACTCTCCACATGCTTTAGTTTCAAATTTAACTGGACCATCAGTTACTGTGGCACCACATCTAACTATCCCTAAGCAAAGGCAGGCATTGTGACAGCCACCTTTTTTTTTTTTGTAAGAACCTCATTTTTTGCAACTCTCTGAAGCACGTAACCTCTGACTACAGCTGCTAAATGCAAGCGCTCAAGAGACTAGAAAACAAATAGTTCAAAACAGTTTTTCTGACCTCACCTGCTTCTTCATCAGGGCTACTGAATGTGAAAGACAATACTTCCTGTGCTTTCTGTCAGGCTTGTTGGTAGGTGATAGAGCAAGAGTTGTCAAAGAGGCCATGGAGGGATGTCTTTTCAAGACATTTGTAATTCCTCAGGGGAGCCCACAGTGCAGTGATCTTCATCACTCTTCTTGTCAAAAAGCATAGGCTACGAATGCTCTCTTGCTAGGATTAAAGACTGCAGCAACAGGCAGCGAGTTAATGAGTTTTATTAAGGATCATATCTGAATGAGCTGGCAGTAGTTTGACATTGCTTAATGTTACTATGCTTAATGCAGTTTCAATAGTAGGGTGTATTGCTCAGTATTTTTCCTCCAGCCATATTTTAGTAACATTGCCTTTGCATCTAGGGCTTTTGACTACAGCTACTGTGATTTGAATAGTACGTTATAAAGAAACTTACTATGTTAGTCATATAACTTTAAATCATACAGGATTTTATACAGAAAAGCCTAACTGGCAATCTCTCAGTAATTTGCCATGAATTTAAATCAAGTCAGAGGCTAGGTTTGTTTATCTGTTCATCATAGCTAGAAAAACTACTTCTATTCAAAACAATACATGCAGAAAAAAATAAATAATTTAAATACAACCAATCTGAAGTAACTATCCGCCTTCTCACTGTTTGTATTATAAAGAAGAACAGACAACAGCAGAGCAAAGAAATGAAATTCCATTAGTGATCTGTAGGATCTTGCAAGATAGGTACATCTAGTGTACTGTCTCAATGCAAGCATTTTGTATTTTTTAGTTTCCTAAAATAAGGTAAAGATGATCATACCGTTTCTCTCCCTTACACTAAATTTTGAATCTGTCGGACAATAGCAATCAAAGTTTATAGAAGGTAAGGTTCATGGAAACAGGTGGCTAAATAAAAAAGGTACCCTTAAACAATACCTTGACAGCCTTGAATACCTTGAATTAAAGGCTTATTCACATGTTCATGTCAGGCAATCTACACAGAAGATCAGATGTAGGACAGAAATGCACAGACTTCAGTAGTCTTTTTTTCAGAGACTTCATTTCAAATCCATGCAATTCACTGCCGCAAGAACTACCTAGTTTTTGAAAGTTGCCCAAACATGAATTTCAAATATTTCTTAAGTTTGCTTAGTACCAGACAGGATTCTGCAAGAAATGTGAAATACCACTGCCTGCATGGGATTGGTGACTAAGTACCAGTGTTATCCAGCTATCTTGTGTAGGGCTTCATCAGAAGATGGTGGTGGGTTTTAGAAAGTAGTTCATCTTTAATAGTTAAAAAGTGAAGAAATCCAAGCATTTTTATATAATGAATTCCAAGACTGATTAAGCAGTTAAATAATAATGCAGAAATGATCTCATTTGTGTATGTCCACATAAGTGCTTTACCATTCTACTTCTAAAAGCAGTGATATGCAGTCATAGTCATAAAATAACTTCAAAACATTTAGGAAGGGGCTGTAAGATTAACTTTCCCTATCATAAGGAAAGGGTCAGAAAAGTCAAATCATTCATCCAAGGAATAAAGGAAGGGGCCCAAACTGGACCCCCCAAAGTAACTTCACTTGGTTTTCCTCAACAATACTCATGTATCCTATCACAACCAGATTAACAAGAGAAGTGTGGGGCAGGCAGTTATGGCTCACAAGTAGCATGCACTTTCTTGGATTCTAAATGAGACATGTCCATAATGAGAACACAAAGAGTTTAATTTTGACATCCTAATCATGACTAACTTCTCACTGTCCCAGAAGAATCCTGCTCTGAGTGACACTGATTCAGGATACACGGCTATCAGACATTAAGACCAGAAAAAACAACAGGATTAAGGTGGTAAGAGCAGTGCCCTCAGGTCAGAACAAGCTCCCCCTGCAGTTATTCTCCTTCTCTTCCCCAATGATTCACGAAAACAAAGACAGTTGCTGTGATATATTAAAGTAAGTCTTACCAGCTGAAGCCAGTTGAGCACCAATGACAGAAGAGAGCAGGATGTTTTAGGTGTTTTATTTATTTATTTCTATGAGTACAACTGGTATGATGATTATGGGCAACTTGTGCTGTAAACATCTATTTCCCTGAAGTAGACCCTGTCAAAGGTAAGCTTTCCTGCTTTCTTTCATTGTTCTCTGAAGGAAATCATACAGTTCAAGTGCTCCATAGCTGTATATCTATGTGACAGATATGACTGGGCTTGGCACGTGCAAGTGTTTTGGTTAATAACTACTATAGAATAGAATAACTACTTAGTAACAAAGAATGAGCATCTTCAAAACAAAAGCATATATTTATCAAGAAAAAAGCAAAGCTAACAGTAAAAAAAAAAACAAAGGCAGCAAAGGTGACTAACCCTTAACTTCTTGACGATCTTTGGCACATTCTATGTAGCCCATTTAAATCCATTTCTGGGTCTGGCATTAGACTGTCCTTGCTTAGAGCCTGTTGCTTTTCCCTTATAAATTTGGTAACTTTCACTGACACTGTGTAACACTGAATTAAACTTGCTCCATTTCTGTCATTGTTTAGTGTGGAGTCTTGCAATGGTTTAACACTATTGATCTAAGTTTAACCTTTCGGAGAAAAAAATTCAAATTTAGCTAGGATGGAGTAATAAATAGCTATCCTATTATCTCCTAAAACTGCTATCTGGGTCATTGTTTTTGCTTAGCCTGCTTGCTTCCTTTAACACCACCTTTTGAACCGACACCATAGCCAGCAATCTATCGCAAACACACAGATATTAATTCTTAATTCACAGTGGATAGGATTAGGGTATTTCCTAATTTTCTAGGATTTGTAAGTGAAACTGCTGTATGGACTATTAAAAGTGCTCTCTTGTAAAAATGTCTTTCATAGGATTAAAAGGTGGGTTAAAAGGCACAGGTGGAGATGTACAAATACCAAAACAAGCTGGTTTAATTGTTTTCCTTTCTTAGAAGAAAGAGTATCAGATTACAGATCTGACAAAGAAGACAGATCAAAACGTAAAAGGCTATTATAACTTCTTCAAAATTAAAGCAGGGTGGACTTCAGAACTTGGGGGAAAGGTAGTAGATGATCTGTTATTCAAAGCAAAACAAGTAAGCAGGGATACGTATGTCCTAAGAGAAACACATAATATAGCAGCAAGTGGTGAGGGATTATGTTATAGGACAGGCAGAAAACATGCAGTGGTCTTGGGCTGCATTTTTTGAGCTCACAGAAAATGGGTACCACCATCGGCTGAGTTGACACATGCCTTCCAAGACAATTAAAATCACTGCCTTAAATCCTAAACAGCCAAAGAGTAGGCCAAGCTGTTATAACCAAACAAGCTATTATAACCACTTTTATCGCTCTGCACATTAAAATGCATCACATTTGAAATCTGTTACAGATTGTATACATCGTTAACATGCAGATGACAGAACCAGTTACAGAAGTGATTGAATGCAGAAGTGAATGCACTTTCAGAGATCAATCCTACACAGCTATGGAAACTGTGCTATTAATTCCTTCTATGTTGAGAAGCTTTTGTTTTATTATATATTCACCTGTCTTACTGTAACAACATTCTCATTTTAGTCAAGTAGTCTTCAAAAACAGATTTGGGGCATTATCTCCAGCTGGAATTTAATTTTTAACTCAACAAATTGTCAATACAGACTTAGGCTTAATTCATTATTGGATGCTTTTTGAGCATTTGTTTTTCATTCCACAATTAGACTAATGCTAGAAGAGTTTCCGTCCAAAACACAAAATAATCTGTTTTTAAACAACATTTCCAATACAGAAAGATGCATTTTTTTGCCAAGTGTAACATCAGAACACTAAAATATACTAAAATTATATTCTCAGTACAGACCATGCTAGAGTAAAGGCATGCAAAAAATCCCTCAGTTTTTCAGTACTTGTAAGGCCCTTTGGATCTACTCATTACAAAAACATACATTAATAATTTTGCTTGCTGTTAGCCTAAGTTAATATTCATCTAAGTAGTGAAATTCTGTTTTCATGTAAACAAATTATCCTGAGTTTCAGAATGTCAAACAAGCATGAAAAAGATTCGGGAAACAGCTACATAATTTGTTTTCTCTTTTTGAGAAATTATCTCTGCTCATACTTTAATACAGTTTTTCCTAAGAGTAAAACACAGTTAGCAAATGATGTGTTTACTTCTGAACCTACTTCTGATAGAAGCTGTTTATTCCAGAATTTGAAGCAGAGATGGTGAGTTTACTGCCTAAAGAACAGCAAATAAAAGTGTCTTATTTTTCAAAGAAGTTGACTGTCTATTCCTGACTTCAAATTGAACTGTGCATCCTTAAATATATTTGAAAATTATAACCATATTTATACAAATTTGTAACTACCAATTAACTTATTTTTGTTGATTATAGTGAGTTTGGTCAGTACCAGACATTTTTACTACAGGTGAAAGTTATTTTCAGACTCCAAATAGCGGAAATTCAATATTTCATTCTAAACAAGAAAAATATACTACGGCAGCAATGGATATTTTCAAGAGATACATACAATATGAAAATCATTGCTTTAGAAAGTACTGATTTTAAAAAATGAATTATATTTTGATTTTATAAAAGCTCACAATTTTCTTGAAATTGTAATGATTCATTTATGTCCAAAACCAGTATTACAATCACATTTCAGATATTAAGCTTTAATACCATCTTCCTATTTTTCTATGAAAAACTTGCTCTGAGATCTTCTGATTTTCTCCAGGTCTTCATAAGTGAGCGGTCCTTTCGGCAATTCTAGCAAAGTGCTCTGTGTGTCCAATATGTTCTCTGCTTCACCTTAAAAAAAAATAAAGAAATTAAAAATTTCTTCACCCTTACTGTGAGAAAGCAAAGGAAGAAAGAAAAAAAAAGAAACTGATTAAGCTATTCTTGTTTGGGCCAGAACAACAAAATACCAGGTCGCAGCTATGTATTTTACAAACGAGCTGATGCCGATCTAGCATGAAAGTTGTCTTTAAGGAATTTCGGACTGGTGGGATAACTGCACACAGAATTGTTTGGTCTGAACAGAGTATCTGCCTCAGGCTGCATTTGTTTGGACGAACTTCAGTCAAAACAATCAATTGTGCTGTTGTTGCCGCTTCTGTTAGCCCCTTTCTCCTAAAAACACTGCATTATAGTAATGTTTCATTTAGAGATTTATTACACACATGCTTTGGAATGGAGGTGTGAGATACAGCAAGGACTTAGCATCACCATGTACTTTATACCAACCCCGTACTGTATTTGATCAATTAGGAGTCTGAGAAGAGGGTGGATCAGACACACACATAAAAGCATACATAAGCTTTAACAAGTAAATTCCCTGTACGCAGTATCCTAGATATGCCATATTTGGGCACAATTTTTCTTCTTGTCTCAGGCCTAGGCTAAAAGATGTAAGGCTACAGGCAGAAAGTGGGTAGCACAGGACTTGAAGAAGCACTGGTCAAAGCATACTGCTCACAAAAAAGATTTGCTAAGACAGTTACCTAAACACGCAGTCTTAACAGCATAGCAGGGAAAAGTTGTAGGGTGCAGAATGCTCTGGGTAAGGCTGGAATGAAAATATCTAGGACAGAGAATCCAAAAAACAAAGATACAGATTGAACATCGTAGATAAGCTGTGGTGGTCTGACTGTGATACAAGAAAGGATGAAGATTAGGCAAAGAATGTGTGTGTTTTGGCTGATGCCATTTGGTACAGTGCCAAAAATCTTGTTTACCTATGCCTTAACTCCTAGCTTGATGATCGTTATGGCAGTGATTTGTATCTGTATTTATGTGCTGTATTTATGTGCAATGAACCTGAATGAATATTGTAATGCAGTAAAGATTGTGGTAATTCTTTAAAACAGGTCTGAATGCTGAAATCTCCAACAGCAATTTTGGTACTATTACAGTGCTTAGGATCACCACACATCAGTAATATCCAACAGGATGACACCAGTTACCACTCCCAGTAACTGGTAATAACACAATGTCAGTCAGTTGCATATAGCATCTGATTATGGAATAGCAAGAGATCTTAGGTGACAGAGAGATGTTATAGATAGTCAAATCTCTATGCGTGGTCACTCACATGCCCTAGAGCAGATTGCTCAGTAACCAGCCTTCTCACGTGGCTCAGGATACAAGCAGTGAGCTCTCTAAATCTTGGAAAAGGTAGCCAGAGTTTCATTGCTTAGTGGAGAAGTTCTGTGCAGTTGGAGGCTGGCTATATAATCCCTCCCCTCCCCTCTAATAATTTGTCTGAAAAAAACCAGAAGTTTGTACCTGGACTGGGAGGAAAAGCAGAACAGCAAGACCAAGAACACAGATAGCAGGTCTGTGACTGATTCTTAGTGTCCTCAAGCCATTCAAAAAAGATAGTGCACCTGAGGGCTGTTCTGTAACCCTGCCATCCCCAAAAGATTCAGTTCTGATACATGGCCCTGGCAAGCTTACGGCTTTTCAGCAGCACAAGCAGAACTCAAAACAGGTATTTCCCCCTATGTCCTTGGTTTTTGCTTTAATTAGCCCAAGCTGTAAAGCAGGAAAAAAACCCCTCCAATTTCAATGTGGGAGAATAAGCAAGTCATGAGAAAGTATTTGGACAAGCAGGCTAGAGACAGAAGAAAAAAATTAACTGTAAGCAAGATCAGAGACAAAATGCCTGGTGAAAGAGAAATAAACCTTCCAGGGGTATAAACTGATTCCAAAGAATGAAGGACAGCAGAAGCAGGGCTATTTGATCAAGGTGGTTCAGACAGAAGGAAGATTCTGCAGCACAGAAACAACTGCAGATTAGCTTAGGAGAGGAAATTGGCTGTGAGGCTGAAGATAGGCATACCCTGGAGGAAAGAGACCAGGTAAAGAGGGAACAATAAAGGGAATGGTGTATACATTCATTATTACACCACAGAGACAAAGCATGGCATGCACCAACACGAATACATGCGCAAGCAGAGAAGTGGTTGAGAAAGTAGTATGGGAGTGGACATAGGGATCATCTGAGTAATAAGAACAAGCATTGTGGCTGCAGGTCAACTGTGTCATAAAACCTTCTCTTCAACTACTTAATTTTAATCTTAAAATAAAAAATGAACTCCTGAACCTGATTTCCACATAATTACGAACCTTCTTCTGATTTCCAGCCCAGATTCATTCAGGTTAGTCCACCTCCTTTTATTCTAGTGCTGATATTAGTAATTAGTTTAATTTCCTTCTCTTACTTTCCTTTATCCTATCCTGTGAGAAGGATCTGTAGACCCAAATCTCTCATGTCTTTTTACAAGGCTAAACAAACTAAGCACTTTGTTTTCTCCCGCAAGGCAGCTTGGTATTCCCTGATAATTTTAACTCTTCAGTAATTCTAGATTCCTCATACAGAAGTGATCCAAATTATGTGTACAATTTCCAAGGAAGGTATTACTGTTTTCTTCCATCAATACCTTCCTATCTGTACTCTCTCTGTGTACTAAGGTTGTGGAGTATCCATCCCTGGAGATAGTCAAAAGCCATCTGGACATTTTCCTGGGCAATTGGCTCTAGGTGATCCTGCTTGAACAGGGGGGTTGGACCAGACAACCTCCAGAGGTCCCTTCCCACCTCAACCATTCTGTGACCCTAGGAAACCTCAATGTTTCTAGACTTCACTTGACTCTCATAGTTTCATCACACTACTGGATTATACTCATTCTGTGATCACCTAATACATTCAGGTTTTCCCCTTTTTCTATCATTTCCAGCTGGTAAGCTCTGATGGTAGAAATCCCTATTAGTCTCTAGCTTCTTGCTGACCTTCTTATCAAGCTGAATCTATTTTATTATCTCAGTTCTTCAGGTCATCAGTTCTTCTTGTACTACAGTTTATTTCTTCTCTGTTGATGACACCAATCAAGTTTGTCATCCACAGATTTGATTGGTATAAGCTACTCAATTTCAAATACAAAACACAAGCAGATCCAGACCAAATCTGGAGGAATATTGCTAATAGCCCTGCTAAAGCCTAGCCTTTCTATTTAAGCACAAACCTTTGACATCTTCTCTTTACTCCAATGCTTACCTGTCTACTAATTTCCATGTGCTTCATGCTAACTTAATCTTCATGTGATACCACGCTAAATGCTTTCATGAGTTTATAGCAGATCTACCACATTTCTTTTGGAAAAGAGGAATGATTTTCCTGGAAAAGACAGAGTTAGTTTGGCATATTTCATTTTATCTTCTTGTCCATTTGGCTCCATAGCTTCTTTTCTCCAAAACCTTTTCACAAGCCTTGCATACTGCTGAAGATGCCCCAGTGGATCTGAAGTTATGAAGATGACTTTTCCTATTTGGAAAGCAATAGGATACCACATTGCCCTTCTTCAACCTATACAGGACCACATGGTCCTCAGTAAGCACATTACATACTCTTGCCATGGGATTTGCATTATGATAGGCTCACTCCTTCAAAATTCTGGAATGAAAATGACCTCATTAAAAAATCCCAAATTTCAAGTGTTCCTCCTGCATTGTATGTACTAATCTCCTTTTCAACACTCCGATTTCCAGGAGCCACTCATTTTTTCTCCCAGTGCTTAGCTGCCTCTTCATATTAAAATCCAAATAAATGTATTTAGTGGGGTTTAGGAAATGTTTGCAGATACACATTGCTGCATCACCTAAAAATATTGGCACCTGTATGCAGCAGGAAATATCTCAAGAGTTTGTCTAATTAATCTATCATTATTTTCAATGAAGTACACAGAGTTAGGAAACCTAGCTCTTAGATCTGGAGGCTAAGACCAAGAGCTGAAACAGATTTTTATTTTATTTCAGTATGTTTGTGCCAGTAGCAGACAGGAAAATCAAGCTCGTTAACTAAGATGATTTGTGAAGGTGACAAGCCATGGCCCAATGCTGTCTTCACTTACAGTGAACACTCTCTTAGCATGTCTCCTTCACTAGGAATCAGAGCTAACATAAATGCACCTCTGTAATCCTCAACACCCATCACTTAATCAGATCTGCCACTGGGAACTACGAGGCAAGACCCCACTTTCTGGGACTCAACTTTCTTTTTTCCATCTTAGCAGGGCACTGTGGCAAGATGATCAGCTGATGACTGTGTTTGGTCATGAAGGTATAAGGGCATGATTCCTGTCTGTATCCCTTTATCTGCTCTTATCATCCCTACCCCTTGCCAAAACAGCAGCATTGGAGTGGAATGTGGAAGGAAACCACTAGATCTGTCATTTCTCCCAAATATGCAATGCTTACTTTAGCTGTATTTATAGCCTTAGAATTCACATTTTTTGAAACAAGAGAGGAGAAATTAACAAACAGTCTTAACTGGAAGGAAAGGCTGTAAAAGTAGAGTGAGTACTCTTGACTGGAAAAGTATCTGATTGTAACAGAGAAGAAAAGAAATGAGAGAGTAAGATTTTTGTCCAGACAAAAGAGAAAATCTATTGCAAGTTTTCTCCCAGCCATTCTAAAAAGATAAGAGGTTATCTGAAATATTAAGCTTGGTTCTATGTGTGAAACAGACAGACTTATATATACATACCTTTTATCCTTTGCAACAGTGTCCCATAGCCCATATCATATTGATAGGCAAATATAAAGCTTAAGGGAACTATTGGCAGTAAAACTCCTGGGTTCTTCTTTTTTATTGCTCTGTTTAAAAAAAAAAAAAAGGAAAAAATAAGATTATTTAGGACATTCAGCACATCACCACTGTTAGTTTAGGTTGACCTTGACTGTCTAGGACTTGTGTATCCTTCTACACTCTCTTATCAAAGAAGAGCAAGTCTTAATATCCTCAGAAGCATTTGTCTTCTGGTTGCCTTCTTGCTCAACTGTCAACCCAAGGGTATTAAAAACAATGCTTCAAGTGAGTTTTGGCTATATCTAACAAAAATAGGATTATCTAACTTGTGTAGCATGCATGTGCACACGCATATATCCATCCAGCCACATGCAACGTAGCAATCAAGATATTATGTTCAGTTCCAAATGCATTTGAGTCCACAGAGAACGCATAATGCACAAGGTGCATTTAATCTGTACTACATACGCAAACCCACCAATATTTCCCACATTTCCTCTAATCATGTTATAGCACAAGAAAAACATGTTACCAAAAAAAAGTCCTATAAGGCAAGTTCTTCCCCATGCAATACAGCTTTATTAGCCAGGGTTTTTTCCCCTTGGGTTAGTTTCTTGATTCAAATTTTAAGTGAACAGATTTCAGAATATGTCCACTTGTTCACTGACATATTAAAAAACCCAGATGGTGGAGGATTTGTTGCTCATTAATAGTTCATTAAATCACAATACAGACAAGAAAATAGCATGGCTTTTAAGCAATCCCTCCTGTTCCACACACAACTTTTATTCTACACTGAACTTTTGGTACCTCAGCTGCATTATTTTATTGTCAGCTCACATGTCTCTGCTTTTATATAAGTTTGCAGTACAGACATAACTAAAACACATCTGGAAGCATACAGAAATCAGAGTCACTTCGTCATCTGATCAACCTCTGAGCAGTGACTGGATAAAAATAACTACGTGATATAATGCAAAAGGAAGATCCTGCATCATAGAAATAGAAACGTAATATATTTATATTTTCTGTTAGAAAATGAACTTCATACCCAGCTGTTAAACCTACAGCAGCAAGCCCAAAAAACGTCCCAAAATATTTGAGAAATTCCCGTGTCCAAGCAATCTGCATGGCTGTTTGTCTCTCTCTCATCTGGTTCTGCATCAGTAGTTGCCTTTCCAGCTAAAGAAGGGAGAGAGGTTAAACAAAATTAAGTCATCAATTTATTTTAAAGACTGAGTCAATCTCTCATTGGTCTATAAATCCAAAACACTAACTGAGAAGGTTTCTTTTTTGTTCTTTTACTTCAGTCATCCATAGCTTTTGATTGAGAATGGTCTTCTTCAGTAATAACTCGGAATAGTTTATACCAAGAAAGCATTTAAGTCAATTAGCAAATGCTTTAATGCAGAATCTTTCTAGTGCTGCTTCTCAAGGTCAAGAAAACCAAAATACCAGTGTTAGGTTTTGAGAGCTCCCCAAGTCTCAGCAGCCCTCCCTAGGTTAAGATTCTCTGACCTTTGCATTTCCATGGTGATCCAAAGGGTACTATCTAGCTGCTTTCCAATTTATTCTGCTTGATTTAATTTAGCTGATAGTATCTTTTGAGTCAATCTTGACACCTCTTTGCCCTTTGAGGATTTATCTTCTTTGTGATGCATCATAAAGCTAGTAACTCTTTTGAAACACCATAGTTTACAAATATAGAAAAAAACACTGTGAAGATATCAGATCAGATCTTTTGAAGATACTGGAATACATATCAGAAGTCCATGAGAAAATACTTCTGTAACTAAAATTAAAAACAATAATGCAAAAAGTACAATCTAGACAGTATATTCACACATCAAAGTAGAACCTTCTATGGTGCATAAGAATAAAAAAAGCGGACTTTTTTTTTTAAATTACATGCCCCATCTAAACATACTGGTACATTTCCATTAAATAAAGGTAAATTTAGTATTTCTTAGAAGTTACTCTCTACTGTACAGAACACCAAAAAGAACAATGGTCTTTCCTCCTTAGAGTGATGCAAAAAATAAGAATTGTGCCAAAAATAAGCAGTCCAAAACCAGAGTACAGAAGTTAGTTAATACAAGAAGTCGTCTGCTTCTTCCCATTAATGTGTGTAACTCATTTTTGGGGAAAAAAGAGAGTACCTGAGTTGGTATGTCTAGCCTAGCTAACTGAGTTGCATAAAAAGTCCAACAAGGTACAGGAAACAGAACAACAGCTGCCTGAAAAAGTGTATTCTAGAAAAGAAAGAACAAAGAGAGAATTCAGAAAGTTCTCTTCTCATGCATCTATAAAAGTAATTAAATCTGTTATTTTCTCCTTCTTTCTAATTCAAGAATAATTTAAAGGATTTGTAATTACTTAAGATTTCCACCCATTTATTCATCTCCATTACTATTGATTTAGACTGAACAGAACAATTTCTGTTAAATTGTTACTAATTATTTCTTCAGACTATGTTGATCTTGCTATCTTATTTACAAGCTCATTCAGTACCTAGATAGGTAAAATTAATTTTTTAGACAGCATAATAAAAAAAGGACAGATCTAATTACATAAAATTGTACACAGTAGGAAAAACAACATTCACTGTAGTCTCACAATACTGTTTCATCTGTTTCTCTTTCCTCAAGACTTACATTGCAATTGTTGTTCTCACAAAAAATATCAACAGGCTCTACTTTCCTGATATCCATAATTTTCAGATTGCTTTTTTCAGAAGAAGTAATTATATAATGGCTGGCAAACCACTTAATAAAATAGCAGAATAATTAGATTTTATTTTGTCACCTATGAGACACTTGGAAATTCTAAAGTAAACAAGCACACTGCCTGTTAATTAGCCCCATTGTGGTCCCCAATATCCTAAGCCTGGTAAATTGCTGAGGGTTGACGTGACAAGATACAATAATGACATGTAATATCAATTTAATGACCTCTATTTTCCCCTTCAATTTGATTACGTCTGTAGTTTGCACACATGTGAAAAGTATTAAGGGATCCTTTGTTTGCCTGTCAGCACAGACAAGGAGCCTACTCTTCCAAGATGCACAGTATTACCCTAAATGAGCTTCAATTTGAAGAAGTACATGGGGAGGAAGTGGGACAAGGATAGGCTGATGAAATATAAGTCTTGCTAAAAGGAAACTTAATGGAAAAAGAAGAAAAACAGACAGTTTAATATGCACAGAGCGTAGAAAGAAATAAGCATGGAATAAAAAGAAAGCTGTAAGTTTAAATCTACAAGAGTAAACTAAAGGATCCTAACATGATTTCTTTAAAAACAAACAAAGAAACTCAACAAAAAACCCCCTCACACAAGTTATACTTTGATATCTCTTTAAAACCCAAGTACCGAAAGAAAAAGATAATTACTAAGTCACAGACACTAAGGTCAAACAAACGCCTTTCTGTAGGAGCCTGTCATATCAAATTTCAGAAGCCCAAGGATACTTTCATGTATATCTACAAGTAATTTATATAAATAACTTGGTATAAATGAAAACAACTTGTTTTGTATATTATACACAGCAGCCAGATAACATAAAACAATTTTTCATATTCTTTTCTAACCAGAAGCATCTTTTTTTTTTCCCCCCCACTTAAAAAAAAACAACCCTCAACTTTCTACATGGTACCCCATCCAAAAATAAGGCGGGGGGACGGGACGGGATGGGACGACTACTGCACAGAAAAATGCTCATAATTCCTTTCCTTTGAGCAAACTTCCTCAATGTGGATGTAAAATCTTACCTCAATGAAACACAATACTGTATTTAAATTAAATTCTTAAAAAAAGATGTGTTGGAGGTAAGCTTTAGACTGATGAATCTTAGAAATAAGTGTTTTATGTGTACATGGGGAAATGTGGCATAACCAGGAAGAACAGGTTTCAGAAGAATCTTAATGCACAGAAGGCAGTGAAAAGTAGATCTAGTGACATTTAGCTAAATAAATAATTTAATTCTTGCTATTACTGAAGTTGCATGATGTTACAATGAACAGTTTACTACACAAGATCTATTTTGTCCATAAACTTACAATGTAACACCAAGAAAACACTGAGATGTTTTTAGGGATACTAAGTAATCTGCAGTACTGCTGCAGAGGTTTGTTTTTAAATCAGTTTTTATTTATTCATAAATTATGTGGCGAAAATCTAGTAACAACACACAAACATCACTAAATGCACTCCAAAATTTCTCTGAACCTATGCAGTCTTATGCCAAACCCAGGAATACATCTCCCAAACGCCAGAAGTGCCCTTTGTTCTGTCCTCCTTTATTCTGAAAAAAAATCTTCATTCTTGCTTTCCATTTCCAAGATCAGTTTTGTCACTTGGCATAGTTTCATCTTGCTAAAACAAAAGACTATCGTCCTGTAGCTGTAGGACTGCAACAGGAATCTGCATAACAAAAAGATTTAGTCAAAGTGTTCCAGGGCAATTGCACACTGACTTCACCGGATTTCAAGCTTTCCTTAAGGAAAGGGAAAGGGAAAACTGAGGAACAATTATGGCCAAAGATGTCCCAGAACACATGGTTTCATTGCAAACTTAAACTTACTGGAATAATTGTAGAAAAACCAGATTAGAGTATGCCTGAGCTCTTTTCAGAGAGCACTGTAGCCACTGCGTTGCTGAATGACATGGGTCAATGCTGCCATCATGTTCCATGTGTGGGCTCCAGCAACGCATGTTCAGCACAACAGGGAACACCCCTCTGGCAGACTCTGACAGAGCAGACATAAGACAGGGCACCTACCTACCCTGTGTCATCAAGACTGCTTTAACATGTCCAGACCCGACATCTGATCAGCTAAATAGGTTTATGAGCAATGTTTGACTCTAGAAGAGTATATGCATTTAAATTCATTTTGGATGCTCCAAGTTGCAAAATTAAGCACCTGCATGGGCACTTAAGCAACTCCTACGTACCTCAATCTTTCAAAATTTCCAAGAATGCAGGGGCAATATCCTTGTGCTTACCCATTTAACATGCCAATCTGAATTGAACACCTTGAGCTCTGACAGTTTTGAATGACCAGGACAGCCTAATAAGCTGACTTTACACTGGCAAACAACTATTGGTAGATCATAAGGCGAAACTATTACATTAAGATTACATTAACCTTAAGCAGGTCAGGATTTGAAAGCAGATCTACGTAGGGAAAGACTCAGGAGTCCACCACAAAAGATGATTCCAAATTAGAGGAAAGAGAAAACCAAATCATATTTGACTGCAGTTCAAATCAATATCCCATTTTCAGCTGTTAATTTCTTAGTAATTGTGTCTTATTTTCCTCCACATGTGTTCTATTGAAAATGCCAGCCACACTGGGGCAGTGAAAGGGTGGAGAAGACTTTTGACCTATTAACATGCAGATTTTATGACAAAGGCCAGTCCTACTCCCTTAGGACTTATTTTGCAATGACATTTAAGATGGCTTCTTTTCCCATTATGGCAGATCTGAAGGAATAATTAAGAACGGTACGTATTAATTTTACTGCAAACCATAACTTTACACGTAGAACTTTATAGGTGATAAGATAAAAATGTGTATCATTCAAACTTAGGAGAGGTGTGCTGTAGCTTATTTGGAATAATCTCACTGGTGGGAGAAGATTATTGAAGAAACAAGCCACAGGTGCACATCATACACATCAGGTGAATAACAGTTCACCGTCCAACTGCCATGTCTTAGGGAATAAAATCTATTTAATTTTAAATACATAAGCCTCCCATCTATATAGCCATAAAAACTTCAGTAGGGACTATTTACATGAGTATACTTGCATAAAAACTATAGGTAAAGGGTCTCAGGTGCAGATTTACCATGGGAGGAAGGGAGACGTTGCAGTTTTCCCAGCCAGCTTGCTGTGCATGGCACAAGAGAGCTGAAGCTGTGATGTGGACGCATGGGTACACATCCAAGCATGCTTTTCTATTACTGTTAAGAAATCACATTGTACAACAATCAGACCATGTTTTAGAGATACATATACAAGTACAGTTACTACCATAATCTAAAAAAGACCTACATAAATTTCTGCGAGTTTAATTTCACAATGAACAGATTTTCTTAAATGACAGTAGCAACTTCTTTACTGGTAATAAATATCGATCATGTAATTTTAAAATTTAAGTTTAGTATTTCAAAATAAAATGGGTACTAGTAGCAAGTAATATTTTATATTTTATAACACTCTCAGGAGGACCCAATTAGAAATAACTTTCCCATTTTTCTTTAAATACAGCTAGTAGTTTCTCGACACTGTGTGAGAAACTGTAAGGGCTGATTAGCATTTGAAGTCTGCCACATACCAACTGTTATCGTAAAAGGAAATCAATCTGACAAAATGAAACATGACAGATGAAGAGAAGTGAGGCAGAGAGGGAAAAGGTCAGTTACTGCGAAACTGATAATGCTAATAAACTAGGCAGTGGTAACCATCCTTATCATTTCTATTGATTATTCTTCAGACTGTCACAATGATGTCAAACCATAGACAAGAGCATTTATACCATCATTTCATTGATTAAAATCCAGTGGGAGAAAATTCTCATCTGGAATAATTTAATCAACTTTGACAACTTGCAAAAAAATAAACAGTCCTCTCTAGATTACAAGCCACATCAACACTGGTAGATAGACTGGAAATTTCTGATACTTTAGACTCTTAGCTTGTTTTCTCTCTTTCTTTCTGCCTTTCTGTTTCATGTTCAGATGCTGTAGGAAGGAACAGATGCTACTTTGGTTTTGTATTAAGGTGATGCACAATGCAAAACAAATGGGATGCAAGGTGGTGTACAAAGGCTCAACAGAAACGGAAAGCAGAGCCAGTGCAAAATGCTGTCTCTTCACTGTCCATGTGTATTAAATACAATTTCTTTGATGTATTTTGTGCAGGTCAAGATGTATCTGGACAGAGGAAGACATAGTAACCACCCCTGGATAAAGCCTCTGTTTGCAACCTGACATATTTAATGACTCTCCTGGCAGATACGCTGTTTTCCCCAAGCCCCCTAAAATAGTGGGCAGGACAAGCACTTGGCTTGAGCATGGTCATGGCAGTAAACCTATTTAGGGAACTGTATTTTATGTCACCAACATGAAGACATAATTATGCTGACAGCCTGGTAAACAGATATTCAGACAGAAAAGGAATTAATCTACCTTAGAAGGAATTATCCGCCAGATAAATATACACCATCTCTGCTTAAGTTCTGAAACTATCTAAATTTAAGAAAAGAGAAACATGAAGAAACTGTTGGAATATCCTTACACTCATATTAAAAGAACCTCCAGTTTTGTCACAGGCCAATCTCTTGCACATCTGTTATAGGCCACAGCTACTGTGCCTATAATAGAAGGTTATTTTCACTTACAGTTTTTCAATGATCAGAGACTCTGAAAGTGTTCTTTAAACAACTAGTAACTTCTAACCTCTGAGTACTCAGAAGCACAATGAAAATAAGGCTTTATTTTTCAAATATGTGACAGTCACACATACAAAAATCTGCAAATCACTTACAAAACACATATAAAAGTTGGTGTACAGGTAGCATAGTCAAGTAGCTGCACAAACTCCTTGCAGTAGCAATGCACCTGGCATTCCATAAGCAGACGAAAGATTAAAGGCTTATGTGACTCGTCCTAGGTGTCACCCTTCCTAATCAATGTGCAAAACCAGAATCTGCTGCAAATGGTTGTTCAGCAAAAATAAATGGAAAATAGAATAGTGATACCTATGTTTACAACACCATTGTAAGCCACCAGAGTGCAATACAGAGATGACAACTTGTAATAATTATGCAGTGCCTGCTTGGTTCTATGACCAACATGCACACAGAATTGCCAGGAAATGGACCTCTAGATCAAACAGTTAAAATAAATCAGACTTAAATGTTTTATCCTACTGCTTCAAAGCTTGTTTGCAAATATTTTTCACATCAAGTACACAGAGCAATTAAAATTATTAGCACTGCAAGAAACTACACGCTCTAAAAAGAAAACTCAAATTTTAAAGCTTCCAAGTGCAAAGACACATTACAAGATATTTACAAGCTAAGAGCTACCATAAAAAGAAAGGGATCACACAATATTAGCCACAAGACAGAATGTAAACTGCACTGAAAAAAAATCCTTTATATCCCTGTTGTTGTCAAAAAGTTATTGGAATTGCATGCCACATAAAAAGAAAATAACATTTTAAGCTCTGCAAAGGAGAGGCTCAACCCAATGGACCGTGGTACGAAAGTAAGATTTCTTGGCAGTAACCTAGCATTTCCATGCTTCTGCTGTGTGGCCTTTGAGCAACAAACATGTAACCGAGTGAAGAAGGGTGTCCTTCACCTGCATTTAATAATCTTATCTACAGAGTAAGCAAAATTTTAAGGTACTGTTATCAGTGTTTAGAATTCTCAAGAGTTTTATACAAGCTCTATAAAGACAAACCAAAGTCACTGGATAGCCAGTTATGTAAAATGCTGTAGGAATAGTAAAAGAGATCAAGCAGTGTAAGACAAACCGTTAACATTACAATACCAAGTAATTTCGGAATCTGACTAATAACTGAGTAAGTAAGAACTATTCAATTTGTTATTTCCATCCCTCAATCCCCCAGTCGCTCCTTGTATGCCTCATAAACCTGTTTTTTAAAAGAGAAATAAAGACTCAGAGCATTGAATCAAAAATGAAAACCAGAAGAAATGGCTGTAAGATGATAGTGCAGTATGAAAGGGCATTATAATACCAACAAAACCTGCAAATATGATGTTTCTTCCTATCCATTTCAGATTCTGACTTACAAAATTACTGTGGCTCTCTTTACACGGTTTTTGTTACGGAATTAAAATACATATAAGATCGCTTTACTTATCCATTGTACCCCCTGGGTTCTCTGAGTTCTGCTCAATACAGGGCTCCTCCTCTGCCGCCCCCCCCCCCCTTTTTTTTTTTAAACTTAGCATTCAAGAAATAATATTTCACAGGAAAACAAGTAAATGGCCAGATTCAACTTCAGTGGACTTAACAGCAGAAGACTAAAATGGTAGGTTTGCTCTACTAAGAGGGAAGGAACTATAGAAAATTCATAGCATTAAAGGAGGCACGTTCAGAAGGCATTTTTTCTTTGAAGTCAGTTAAATCCCCCCAACAAACTAAGCCTACACGTGTAAGGGTTAGCTGCAAGTGCACCTCCAAGCAAGACAAAAGTTTTACCTAAGCAAGCTGCATCCCCAACGATAGGTACTAGTTAGTCACCGATATTCCCCAGCAAAAAGACTGGTAGAATTGATTCCACCGAACAGATTTAATTAACATTTGTCTCATTACTGGTGGAGCAATCAGTCTGTTTTGCATCTCTTGCTGGTAGTGCTTGCATATTAGAAACGGCTATTAAAATCTGCTCTTTGTAAACCATTGCATTTATTTCTTCACAGTGATCACGCAGAGCATACAGTCTCCCAGCTAATACCAACCAAACCAGCTTTTTTCCTGCGAGATGGATTGTTCTAATCTTCCTCAATACAGATATCATTCATCTTGTTCTGTTCCATTTGATGCATGCAAACTAATAAGGATATAGAATTATTACCAGAGAGCATTTATTTCCTGAATTAAGCCCAGATCACCTAAGGGGCAAAACAATTTTCCTAATGCTTCAAGACAAATGCATTAGAGGTGCCATAAGCGCTACTAGTATCTTGTCAATAGAAAACAAATCTAGCTATTTCCCACCCCAAAGGGAAAAGGATGGTAGTAGTCAGGAAAGGGAAAGCTTGCTTACATTTTACTTCACACGGAAGAAAGGGAACAATTGTTTTCATTGTACTAGAACTTAAAAAAAATCCTTTTGACTAATTCTCAGTGAAAACTTTAGAGAGGAAAAGGTTAGGGACTTACAAAACCCTGCAGAAAATTACTCAGTGTCTAAGACATTAGGAAAAATTAAATTTTTCAGGTATCATCATAGAGGTGGCTGATCTTTTACTAACAAAGATAAGTTGGCAAATCTGTAGACGGAAAGAATGTCATCACACAAAGTATTACTAGGCACAGGAAGGACTCCATAGAAGCAGCCTATGCATAAGCATGTGTCAGTTCTCTTTCTTTTTTGATCAATGAAAGTGATAAAGCACAAAAAGAAGTTTTATTGTTTAGAAACTCATTGGCATTTTAACATTAGCCATTTTTCTTCCTGCCAAGAGTCAAAACATAGCACATGTATGCCTTTCAACAGCCACCTCGTTTTATGATCAACTGGTAAATCATCAATAGTATGTTGATTGAGTAATGGGTTAATTGAATTCATTATGAAAAAACCCAACAGAATCCCACAACACTATTTGCAAATATACTTCATCTTCAAATAAAACGGAGACTATCTCCTCCTGCCCCTTACTCATACTTTCTTATATGCTCTTTTCCATTCCTACTTTTAGCTCATTACTCAAAAAGCATCCTAGGATAAGGAGAGGAACATGTAAAAGATACAGGTCCCTACCAAGAACAAAATGATAGGCTTATTAAGTCAATTTGTCTTACCTGTCTAAGATGGAATACTCTCAGTCTACTACATATTGAACAGACATTAATATTTTCCCTTTTCAGAAGTTCTGTTTTCTTCTTCTCTGGTTTTCATTAACATTTTGCATTTGTCTTTAAGTTGAATTACTAAAACAGAATGTGGCCCAATGTCTAGTTTGTCATAAAACTCTTACTGACCTATCTTGTAAGAGCATCTTTAAATTTTAAATACATTTTTAATTTAACTGAAATAAAAATTACGCATCTAAAACCTTCACCTCAAATACAAATTCTTTCCCAGTTTAAAACTAACTGGGGAGAGAAAGGCAGAGTCAGGTTTTCTTCATCTCTCCCTCACAAAATTCTCAGTATCTGCAGTAGAATAGGAAGTTCAGCAAAGTGTTATGTATTAATATATATCTTAAGGACAGTAGAATCCATTATTCAATTCAAATCTCACAAAAACAATAACTTAAGGAAGGTGTACATATTTGTATAAAAAACATTTATCTTAACTATGCAGGTACAAATACTGCTTGTACTTTATCTATGCTAAATGAGTAATCTCATTTTTCACTTGAACAAATATTTAAAATGCTTCAGCTGTCTCTTTTGCTATATCCTGTCACATACGTTACCACAGAAACTTCTGTTTCTTAAAAAGTAAGAAATTAAAAAACCACTAGGAGGATGACTAGATTATCAGATACTTCCCAATAAGAAACAAAACTCCTCTTGAAAGTTTTAAACTTATTTCTTACTGGGCATATATATAAACCTTATGATTGTTGTGTACATTTTCAAAAAGACATTGAGATGAAAACCAAACAGCAATTACAAACAGCTGTATAACTGAAGTTACAACTGTTTTATCTTTGGTAGATAAAAATCTCACTGGTAACACGATATAATACAGTAACATTCACACAGAAATCAGTGTTAAGTCCTGGAAAACAGGTATTTTCTGTATTTAAAAAAAATAAAAATAAAATCACATTTACTTATGTGTTTGAGCTGGTTAGAAATTGTAAGGTTGGAAAAGAGATGTTGCTAAGGAAGAAACAGTATTAAGTGCAAGACAGATGTAGAAGAAAGAGTCATTATGTGCTAGCCAGCCCTCAGTTAACTGGACCTGCATTCTGTTCAGGTACTTCAGCTTCTGTGTTTGCATAGTCATGAGGATAAGACTAGAAAGCATATTCAGAGGCTCTTTAAAGTTAGCCTGAAAGTGGGGAGCTGAAACAGACATTTATTTATCCCAGTCAAGACCACCAGTGACAGATTTCACTGCCTTTCTTAGTAACACATACAATGACAGTTAAACACTCAAAGTCTCCTAATATTTATTGCAATTCTTGCTTGCCTGCTTTTGCAATGGAAAAGACTCAATACGTCTAGAAGGATGTATGAGAAAAATGAGTAGATTAAAAAACCACCATGAACACACACAAACTTAAAATTCATAACAGATGTGTTTATAGCAACAGACAAATACACTTTTTTCATCCTTTCCTCATACATTCAAATGCCTTTATTATTCTTACTACCATCCGCTGAACTTTTCACAGCTTGTCTGCTCAGTAAAAGAAGTATAAAAATCTTTTTTCCCAGAAAAGTCATCAGTAGTGCAAATTGAGTAATTTTATCCCCTGGTTAATAAATCCACAATTACATTTGCTTTTTACAAGAATCTGTGCTGTTGACTTGGCTTATGTATCAGTATATAAATATATATTGATACAATATATAAAAATATATATTGATATATACTGATAAATATATATATATATATATAAAAAATACTCCAATATTTATGCACAAGTATATAAAACCTAGGTCTTTTTTAAGCTCTGAAGTCTAATCACTTACACTCGGTTAATCTATTTAACTCTTCCTTCTTGGATATGATGCTCTGGACTGGTACTTATTCTATTACCTATTATACCATTGCCTATTATTTCAAGCATTTTCCAATTCATCAAGACAATCAGAATACTAAACCAGTCCTCCAATCTAAAATTTTACACAAACAACATTTCATTGAATTATGGCCGGATTTTATTTTGAGAAACTGCTGAGTGTCTCGATATAAATTGAAATGTTCTGGTCCTTTACCATCACTTATAATAGGTCTGACTATTTTTGACTATTATTATTACTTTAATTCAGAAAAAAATCCAATATAATTTGGTCATAAGACATGGTCTATTAAGAAGCTTGCTACAGGGCACTTCTATACTTTCATTTCAGATTTAAGGACAAATTGTTGAATATGAAGAGAAACTGCCTCATTCCTTTCATTTATTGCCATTCAATGCAAACCTCTTAAGGCAATACAACCCTGGCAGGAAAGTAATGCAATCATGCTATGTTTTGCCTCTAACCAAGTGCTGACAGTGTAGACGAAAGAAAAAAATATGATATTAAGTTGCCTTTATCTATGCTTTCACTGAGTTTTTGATAGTTTTTCCAAATACAAATACTTTTGTCACACAACTTTTATAACATCAAATTACAGTCTAATGAAATTAATGTTTACACATTAACATTATGATGAAATAATGTTCCAAAGCATATTCTTATGAGACTGAGAGCATTAGAGCCATTTGCAGACATGGAAAACACTCAACAGTAACTTCACTTCAAGCTGAATCATGAATGCACGTTCCAAAGCTTGTACATACAGTTTAAAATGCATACATCTTTCTCCATAGGCAAGCGCTGAAGAACAGATGAAAGCACAGAACACTTAAGAGTCATTTTCAGAAGTAGAAATCTTGTGATTTATAATTTGAATGAACTAAGTTAGTTATTTCCATAGGTACAGAATCTGCAAGAGTCAAATATGGTTTTGGCATGTCTGTGCTGTGTCCAAAAGAATATTTCACTTACAGAAGAAACTGCTATATTCTTTTTCATCTTTAAGAAGTCAGACTATGCATCATTGCACTGGAGGATGAGTTTGCCTAGCAATGTTTTATACTATCTGCCCAGCTATTCAACTTAATTTTCACTAACTGGGGAAAAATGCCTCTAGTTCTTATTTCCCTTATTATTTTCTATCACTGCCAAAGCTTCAAAAGGAGCTGTTCAAACAAAGCAGGAAAAAAAAAACCACAACAACCCACCACCATGAAGGGGAAAAAAAAAAGAGCTTGGAGCATAAATGTATCCAATTAGGTACAGAACTGTACAGAAGCTTCAATACCACAGGCTGGCCCTCATTAGAATAGAATAATGCAGTCTTCCCATGGCTCAAAATGAACCTGCATGATGTTGGGGATCCCAAAAGAGGGAAAAGATTTGAAAAACAAGGAGAGGCTGGCATGGATTTTCAGAAAAGAAGGTGTAATTGCACTGCATTGTCAGAACAGAAAAATCAACCCCTTACTTTTCCAGCTAAGTTGATATTGGCATTTTTTTCACCAAGGAGTATGGAACCTTTCCCATGCCCACACAGGGAGCAAGTCTATAAACTCCCAAAGACTAACTGCTGTGAAAGCAGATCTATGGCTGTTTCCTGGCTATCCAATATTACCTGGGGAGAAGAATGCACTTTACAGTCTGACATAATAAAACAGGGAGAGAGGAAGGATGGCAGGAGAAGGGGAGTGAGACTATCCAGAGATTCATATTGCAGCTGGGAGGTTATAATCAAACATTTTTATTATGGGTAAATACAAGATTTGTCAGAAGTATATTATTTTCCTAGCCTGTTTATTTTCTCAAAGGTAACGTGGCTCCCAGCAAAGATTAATTTGGAGGATTACCTCTGACTCCCGAATGCAATTATGCTTTCCCACGGAGAAGATTATCCTTTTGTCTGATAAGGAATTCTCTTGCTGGGAAAAAAAAACCCCAAAACTCAACTGAACAAAACTCCAAATCACTCTGAACTGCTATCCCAAAACAACAACAAAAAAAAACCTGTTAGCCACAGAAATGATGATACACCCTGAGCACTAACTTTTTCTTTCCAGCACCTTCAGTGATTTTTGACTCTTCCTGTATTACTTTCTCCTAAAACTTACATTTTTCAAGAATTCCACACCTCCAGTCTTCTACTCTTATCAGTCTGATCTGTCCCTGAAAGTCTGGCAGAACCAACTTGCTGTAATCTTAAAGCAAGACTTTTGTAACGAGTTTTGCTTAAATCATGGTTATAGCTTCTTACTGGAACTGCTGATTTTGACTAATTTATGTACATGCTACTGCTGGATAGGTAATATTGAGCAATACTGGGGAAACTTACCTGTGAATACAGCAATATATATTATAAAACTTTTAAAATATACAGGAGGTTGTACAATTATTTTTCAAGTAAATTATTCCCACAGACAATCAGATTTTTGCTTAGTTTTTGCAATCTGATATGCAGGGCACACTGAGGCTTTAATTCTGAATTCCCATCCTTGTGATGTTACTTCTGTATCAGTATCCCTTACACATACCTAAAGTCTAGCTAACAACTGTCAGTTAAAAGTTAGACCAGCTCACAGCTTGTTTCAACAGACAGCTGCTATGCATGTGGTGCTCAACAGGAGTGCAGACATCAGGCAGTAACTCATCACAACTCTCAGTCTGGGAAGAAGCAGATGTGAGGAAATCCTGCCTCGTAGGATCCACAAAATACAGTGGGCCACAGTCTGTGCCTGCTTCCATAGCGGTCAGAGCATCATAGAATAACTCTGGTTGGATGGGACCTCAGTAAGTCCTGCTCAGAACAGGGTCAGCTATGTGATCAAACCAGGTTGCTGAGGGCTTCATCCAGTCAGGTCTTGAAAACCTCCAAGGATGGAGGTTGCACAGCTTCACTGGGCCTCTGCTGGGCTGTCCTTGTGGGGGAAAAGGTTTCTACTTATATTCAGTCTGAACTGCTCCCCCCGTCCTGTTTCAACATACACCTACTATCTCTCAACCTCCTGCATTCCACCAATGTCAACACTCTGGCTCCGCTTTCTTGATAACATCCTCACAGTTGCTGAGGGGCTGCTGTTGGATCCTGCACCCCAGAAGGCTGAGTAAGTCCAGCTTACTTGGCCTTCTCTCAAGAACTGCTCCAGCCCTTGACCATCTTGATGGTCCGCTGCTAAACTTGCTCCTTTTCATCTACATTTTTCTTGTATCGGAGGAAGAGAAGGAGGGCAAAAACTGGATGCAGTATTTAAATGCATTTAACAAAGCACTGAACAGAAGGCAACAGTCCTTTCCTCAACCTTCTGGCTGCACTACTGCTTACAAAGCCCTTGTTGTTGGTCCTTTTGACCCACTTTGCTGCCAGGACATACTGCCAGCTTATGCTCTGGTCGCTGTCTTCTGCTGTCCCCTCCATCTCCACAGAGTTGCTCACCAGTTGTAAGCCCCCAGCCTGTATTGTTGCCAGGGGCTCTGTCTTGCCAGGGACACTAGCAGGAGGTTGTCCTTAAACATGTCAGCTTTCCTGAACTCCTTTATCCTCCAGAGCTGCCTCCTATGGCATCTCACCTACCAGTTCCCTGAATAAGACAAAATCTGCTCTCCCAGTGTCCAGGGTCTGCACTGTGCTACCTGCTTTCCTCAGTCCTCTCAGGACCATGATCTTCCCACCACAACCAAGACTGCCTTTGATATTACATCCCCAAATCAGTTCTTCCCTATTTGTGAGTAACAAATCCCACTGCACATGAGCCTTGGATGGCCCACCCTGTACCTACCTGTATCAAACAGTTATTCCTCACATTTTCCAGAAATGTACTCAATTGCTTATGTCCTGCTTTATGGCCCTTCCAGCAGATGTTAGAGAGACTGAAATCTCATGAGAACCAGAGTCAGTAATCCCAAGGCTTTCTTCAGTTGTTTAAAAGCTTCATGTACTTCATCACCCTGATCAGTGGTCTCCAGCAGACTCCCACCACAGTGTCATGCTTTGTGGCCTCTCCTCTGACCTTAGCCCACAAGCTACTCCTTCACATCATGGGCAGTCCTTCTCCTTGTCTTCCCTACCTGTCTTTCCTGAAGAGCTTGTATCTGTCCATTACAGATTTCCAGTTGCATGAGCTGTCCTACCATGTCTCAGTTACTCCCATGATGTTGCAGTTTTGTGACCAGAAACAGCTCTTGTTCTTCCTACTTGTTTCTCAGGCTGTGTACCTGTGTTACTTGTGCATGTACAGGCCTCCAAACTCTGCAGAAGAGTTTCTGCTGCAGGAACTCCAGCACGTTGTCACGCATAAAAGCTTCTGCAAGGACCAAATATGTTCTAGACTTGTTTACTTAAGATCTGCTGTGACAGCAAAATGCTCCTATTGTGCTGCTATACTAGGAACAATTTTTTAGGATGGAGGAATGTGATGTATTGTTTTGTTTGGAGAAAACACAGAGGTTTCTCATTTTCTGTTTTTTGGTTTGGTGGTTTGTTTTTTAAAAACAGAGTAAAAATGCTCTGCGATAGTTTAGAGAATTCCTTGTGCTCTAAATTATTGGAGAAAGAAGTTCATTGTTTAGAACCTGATCAGTATCACATTTAGCAATTCAACAAAGCTAGGAATTAATCTTTTCCACATGACTTAAACTCCAGCTACACAATTCTTGCTTTTTGAGCTGACCTGCCCTCATTTACTTCACTTCACTAGGCAGTCCCCTATACAACAGATTTTTCTCTTCCATTCTCTGACCAAAATCATTGCTCTCTTTCTCCTCATTGTTTTTTTGTACACTTTTCCCACAACGGTATCTAGGTGAAAACCAATAGCTAGACAACGTCAAGAGAATGCTTAATCCCTTAGGTATGATTATTATACATAAAGATATCACAAACAAATCAGTCAGATACTGCCTTCCCATTTTGGTCATCTCATGTTAAAAAAAAAAAGAGTTCTATAACAAAACTACAAACTAGTCATCAATTCAGATCTCATTATTAATGATGTTGCAAGCTAATATATGAGAGAGTAAAAAGACTAGTGATTAAAGGACTTGGTTTACCACCAATTCTTTGTGGAGTTCCAATGAAAAATTTATTTTTGTTAAGTAAGAAAACACCTTATACATTGAGATATAATTGAAAAAAGTTACCAAGGATTTCAAATGCTACAAGGATTAAAATTTTTTAATTTCATAGACTAGAAACCACTGTTTACTATGCAGTATTATTCTCACACACATAACGATATCTTCATGTCATTCAACTCTCATAATATCACTAGAAAAATACCCCCAAAAAACACTTATAAAACAAAATCTCAGCCTCCTCCTCTGAACAGTTACCTTTCGTGTAGTTCAATGAGTACTTACAGCCTACATACAGGAAACCTGGGAATTTACTTGGTTTCCCCTGTGTAGAGTTTCCCAAGCAAAGCAAGGAAAAGCAACTTTTAAGAGCCAAAAGTGGTATTGCCTCTACAAAAATAACAGCAGGGCATAAACTAAAATCTAACTGGTGGGGGCAAGGAGGGAATGGCATAGTACTGAGTAGGTGGGGTTTCATTCAAAACAAAAGAAAGCACTTTTGATTCCTCTACATGCATGAGAAAGCTTAGCAAAAAATTCACAGGAGAGCTTAGGCTTTTTTGTGTCTTTACGCTACAGTAAAAATCTTTAAGTTGCACTTAGAATATCTTTTACACATCAGGACAGAAATATTCTCCTGTAGTGCAAAGTTAATTTAGTGAGCTTTGCTCTGTGTAGTCCTAGATTTGAATTCATTAACAGTAAGAAATTAAAGTGTTAATTTGTATTGTGCCATGACTTTCTACCATGATTTTGCTTCTTATCGCTCTAAATAACACTACATATAGAGTATACAAGGTTGTTCTAATTTTTTTTAATTATTTGAAGACAATGTACTTATATGATGCACTAATCACACTTAAGCCTGTCTCATCACAATAAAGTCTTTAGCAAGCTTCAAAGTATGTGAATTCAGCCAATTTCCTATAAAGAGAACCACCTGTTCATCAAGGAATGTCACTGTCTAGAAAAATCAAATAAAAAAGGTTATATATGAAGTGTTCTAATCCATACTGTGGAATGAATGATCAGCCACAAATATTGCTGCATTCTTAGTTGTCAGTTTCAAAATGTGTATCTTTTTCCAGGTTGCCTTGTACATCTGAAAGGACTTTCTTAGTAAATGGTTACTGAAATAGCTTTTTCAAGGTGTACATTTGGGTTGTTGAAAAAAATGGCAAGGAATAAAAGTCTAACCAGAACAGAAAGTACAGAACATAGCACTTCAACAAAAGAAATACATGACATTCTTGCTTTTAATTGTGTTAAGAGCACCCACATAGCTCATGAAAATAAATAATCTGCTATAAATGCTTTGAGACCTGGAACCTCCTCTCTTACCCATTCAGCCATGCTAAAAGCACTTAGCAAGGCCATATGCTAGGCCTGAGCTGTAGATCTGATATATTAAGTGTTTGGAAAGAATTTTGCAAGTTACATTTCAAGGAGCCCTCTCATGATAAAAATGAAGCCTCAACAAACTTCTACCATAAACAGTCTTCACTTGATATAGACGGGTATTTCATTCTGGAGCCATACCAAGACAATATAAACAACTGGCAAGTCCTTCAACATCAAGGCAAACTGACAGCTGAGTTTTTATTATTCTTCCAAAAAGCATTAAGACACAATTTACAAGGCCACAATCCCTTATTTTCAGAGTTATCCCAAGAAGAGTATAAAGAAAAAAATATGCACACAACTTTAAAACATCTTTTAACACTCTCTTATTCTGAAGTAGTCGAGCTGGTTTGGGTGTCCAGCACACAGCAGAGCCACTCTAAAACTGACTGAGCTTTAGCATGCACTAAGGCTTGGGATTTGGAGGGGCCTTTATCAATTTCTGTCATGTTACTTGCCTTCCTATTTTTGCAACAGTCTCCTTCCAACCTACAATCCTCCACAGCAGGTAAGTCAAGGACTGAACAGCTCTCTTTCTTCTCTCCATTCAGAGGAGAGCATATACCTAATTTTTTTTTTGCTTTAAAAAAAAAAAAGAAAAAAAAAGAAAAATGTGTTCTGGAGACTGATAGCACAAAAATCCTGCTCCAAACAATTTAGAGTAACTTTATGACTCCTCCTCATCTACAAGGAACAGGAGAAGCCTTTACAGATTCTGACTCTGTCACCAACACCCGCTGTGTTTTGCTCCACGTCAACCCAAAGACTTACTAGTTCATTTCTGAGCAGTGTCGCACCATCACTGCTAGTAGGGAGGGCGTTCTACGAGAAACAGTTTTGATGACTTCTTAATTGACACCAATTGACTTTGAGTAACAATAGTACCCTATTCCCTCAACACTGTAATCATGGGACACTCCAAAGTACATTCAGAAGCTAGGAAAAGCTCCAAGAGCTTTTGATTCCACATGTTGTTTTGGGATAGATTTACATTTTTAAAAAATTAATGTTTTTGAATCTCTCGTAGCAAATACGTCATATTGCTTGAAGTGGAAGCTTCTATTTTATTAATAAATGTGATGGTTTTCAGAGGAAGATGGGAGAATTGATAGCATCCAAATCCCAGTATTTCACGATAAGACCGTATCTAATGCTTTAAGTTAAGCTATTTCATACTGGTCCTAGCATGACTTAACTTCTCCAGGTATTTCTAGTTACAATTTCTGTCTAAAAGCAAATAAATCAGGCTATACTATTTTCCAAAAATAGCCTGAAAGTAGTTTGCCTAACACTAGACTCCAGACACATCACAGGCTTTACTCAAGATATGGAAAAGACAACTGGCAGTCTTTTCCTCTTCCCTACACTCTCCCTAAGCTCAGAGCAGAGCTATTTTCTTCCATCCCCTTATGACACAAAATTTAGCCCTCCTCTTGCCCCCACTGCGTCTTTTGTACTTGACATAACTACCCACTTTACGCATTTTTAAAAGATGCAGGTTTTCGAACATGGCTGGTATGTCTGCAAACATAGTACAAATCAGATATGATCATGCATTTGTAGTGTTAGAAAGAAATTTACTATGTGGACTATTACTATTGTCAAAAAGAAGAAATATAACACAGGGAGAGTTTCTAAAGAGCAACTTGCAAAAATTTTGTATGCAATCTTGAAAGGGCTTTTTTGTAATTGTCCTAAAAGGAGTTTATTTTTTATGTTAGCCTGAGCATTTGGGCTAGAACTAGAGCTGTTAGACACCTGGGGTCAAGATGCCAAAGACTGTTTGCCATACAAAGCCTGCAGCACCCTACAAATGCTAGCCTGAATTCAAGCTCTTTCCTCAAGTCTGCCTTTCACTCTGCACAGCAGAGAAGCGTATCACGAAGCAAGCCTCCACTTTAATTTCAACATCATTCTCTCAAACTGAAAGCCTTCACGTCATTTGGATTTCCAAAAACTCTGGGGGTGGGAGGAGCCCCTCTGTATAGGGAAAAAAATAAATTGTTTGTACACAAAACTTGTGGTTGCATCTGAGAAACATATGACCCACCACAGACAGAAAATTATGTTTACAAACCTTGTCAAAAGTTGATTTTCTTTGAACAGTTAAGAGCTATCCAGTATTTTATTATATCATCTTTCCTTATGCTATCTTTTTCCTTCCTAGCCACGTTTCCAGGGTCATCTCCAGAGTTCAGTTTACATGTGATCCCACAAAACCTATCTGCACGCTGCTTTGAAAACTAGAATATGCCATCTACTGGCAACTTAATAAATTGGAAGTTCATCCATCACTACTTTAAACATTTTCAATTTACCTGTAACTAATTTAAACGCAAAACTAAGGGACAAACTCCAGCTAAGTCCTTCAGATTGCATTCTAGCATTTAGTATATAAACAAGTTACAGATCATAAGATACCTAACAACAGATCAGAAAGCTACAACTAGTGCTACACTGTAAATTCTGTTCAGCACAACTTTCCAAACCTTAGTCCAACTGGTTTTCCTTCTCTTTCTCTGCTATTTTATTATTTTATGAGAGGGAATAAACAATCCTCTATGCCCTATTTAGCCTGAGATTTCTAGAACAATGAACAGCTGTGTAGTGCCTTCCTAGTAACGTGGAATAACTGCAGTTACCTAACTGAACCTAAAGAAAGAGTTGTTTTACAGATTTTGTGTAGTGGAAGAGTTGAAACATATTTAACTCATGTATTTTAAGAGAATGATATCCACGTTTTAGTAACCATGCTGTTACTGATTCACTTTAATATATACATGTTGCTTAACACTGGAGTAGCCCAGTTGTGCTTCAAGGGACTGTTCAAGGTAAGTTTCCAAAACTGTATTTTTAGGGTCTGGCTACCATAAGGATAGTTTCCACCTCTACAACTTGTTAACATAGACTTCTGAGGAAGTTGTTAGATGCAGAGAATAGGTGCTTTACACATTTGAACTCGCCGTGTTAGACGACCACACCGGGACTGGCGGAGCACCTTTTAACCCTGGGAGGAGAGCAAACCTCAGCAGGGGAAGCCGCAAGCCCAGCTCTCTGCAGACAGCGGGCCGTGGGTGACCTTCCTCCACACCGCCACCAGCGTATGCGTTACCTGAAGCCGTGAGTTCATGAGCATAAACTCCTGCTGAGCCTTCAGGCTGTCGTTCATGGACTTCGAGAAGACGAACCCCATCGTGCCCTGGAGCGCAGAAGAGACGAGGCAGGTGAGGCCGGCGCGGCGGGAAACACGGGCGGCTTTCCGCGGCCTCGCCCACCGCCGGGAGGAGCCTGCCCCGGGGCGGGGGAGGTGGGCAGGTCGGAGGGCCCCGCGGGGGACCGACCGCTCCCGCGGGCCCTCGGCGCCCGCCTCGGCTGCGCGGGCCGCCTCTTCGCGCCCGGCAGGCCTGCGCCACCCGCGCCCGCCTCCCTGCCGGCGGGCGGCCCCCGCCCCGCTCCCGGCGGAGGCTCCCGGCGGAGGCCCGCGGCGCGGCGCGGCCCCGCCTCGCCTCGCCTCACCTCACCTCCGGGAAAGGCGCCGATCGGCCACGGGCAGAGGGCAAGGGCTGCGGCCGGCTGGGCGGCAGGTCACCGGCGGCCCCCGCGCTGCCTGCGCCGGCGATTGGCCAGCGCCGGCGGAGCCGGGCGGGGTTTAAAGGGCCGGCGCCGGGCTGCCCGTCGTGGCCGTCGCGCCGCGCCGCGCCCCGCGCCGGCCGGCTGGCCCCGTGCGGCCGGTGCCGTCAGCGGCCCTCGTGCCCCGCGGCGTCGTGGGGCCCGCGGGTGCTCCCTGAGGGAGAGCAGCGGCCGCCCGCCATTTGAAACGTCTGTGGGGGAACGGCACCGCTCGTGTGTGCCTGGGCTGTTGCTTTCTGTCGTAACCAGGAGCACTTTGCCTTTCCTTATTTTCTTTTTAACCTGATTTCAAGTAAACACCCTAAGTCCTCCAGCAGTCTGAAAAAATGCGGTTCCATTCAAGTGGGACTGGTACCACATGTGTTTTTTAACCGAGGAGTATCGTGGCATTGAAATGACGTTACAGGTTTCGGGCAACTTCAGAAGGTAAATGTGTGAAGAAGCGATGGGTTTTATGCTAGTTCTTGCTGTGCACTTGGGTGCTGTGCACTTGGGAAGTGCCAGTCCTGCAGTGGGCTGCATGTCATTTTCCTCTTTTTTTTTTTCCTATAGAAACTGTCCCAAGAAACTTCCAGGAACTCTTCTCTGCGTTAAACGTATACACAGGCCCTGGCAGGCTCACAACTCGGGAATGATGCAACCAGGTACTAAGTATAAAGTAGCAAAGAAAGGAATTAAATGCCTTTGACACTTGGGCTTCTTGTCTTACTCTGCCTTTCATCATGTGTCAGAATGTTTTCATGGCATCATCACCCATAATTAAAGGCTGACTTTGAAATCCAAAGAAATTAAATTTTCGTAATTAAAAGAGTGTTGAGACGAAAATTACGCTCTGTCAGTTGGCTTCTTAAACAGTGATACAAATATTGGATAGGATTCCCAGGATTCTTTTGGCACTAAAGAGTATCTCATTAAAGTTTCCAACACCAGTCCGTGAGAATATACGGCACCTCACACACCACCTCATAGTGGTATTTGACATCTCACCTTATAACAAGAATTAATCATATTTTTCCAGAAAGAGTTTTCTAGTTCAAGATTCAGATGTAGTGAGTGTCATTTTCAAATACTTACATCTGCTAATGTCTTGACCTGCAAGCGATTCTTGTTGTTAGTATAAATTCATTTTCTAAATGCAAACATTTTTGCAAAGGTTGGGTTTTTTTGGAAAAACTGTCTGAGAAGACAGCTATCTTCCCGTTTTTCCTCCTCCCCCCTTTGTTAATGGCACAGCAAAAATAGGAGAAAAGTAAGGAAAAACCAAATTTTTTTCTATTGTGGAGAATTGCTTAACATTTTTACATCAAGTCTTTCCAAGAACTGGAATTTTTTTTTTCTGATATTTTGAAAATGCCTGTGACTTTTAAAAGTATTTAATCTTGACCACACATAGTTTTAGTTTGTAAGGAGATACAAACTTTAAAAACATCATGGTAGGATGTATTTTCAGCTCCAGAGGTCTGACAGACTAGTCCATGTCAAACTTTCACTGTCAATTTACAGTATAGAGTAAGTGTTGATTTAACTGCTTATAGATGTAAGCACTTGCAAGGATTAAGGCATCTGGCCCAAGATTCTGCGTACATCATTGAAAGCAAGGGTTCTGCCCGCAGTTAATAGCTTTACCGAAGGCATTACATTGCTCACTTGAATAAAAATCCTTGCATAAGTCTTGGTTTATCTAAAATAACTAGCTGCCAATCATAGGAAAGGAACATTGAAAAGCCCTGTTCTGGCAAACTTCTCTGGGGTTTAATACGTGCATAAGGTTATATCTAGAATCAAAACAGTCTCTGTCATAAAGATACAGTGAATGACAGCAACAGCCAAGGGAAGGGGAAACAGGGAAGCTGACTCACAAAATGACAATCCTGTGCAGAGAGCTGGAGGATGCATTGGGCTACGTGTACTTAATTCTAATAGCTTGTGATCCATGAAGGTAGTAAGGTTTTGTGGAAAGATACATGGAAGTCTGTTAGATATGTGAGTGATGGGTGGTTGTGTAAAATGTTATGAAAAATTGAGATTAGCATAATTATGGGAAGGAACTGAAAAAATTAATAAATGGTGGCGTACTGAGAAGGAAGGAGAGAGAAATGCTGTAAGAAAGGATTAGAGAGTGAGAAGGCAGAGGACAGAAAAAATTATAACCAATGGATGAAATTACGCACTGCTGCTAACAGACCTGTCCATCCATGAGTAGAAGAATCCATTCTCCAAGTTCGTTGTAGTAGTGACTTGTGTGATGAACACGAAGGTGGCATGCAGCTTCCTGATGTCTTGCCTGCCACTGGTGCAGCAGAGGTCCAGGGGAGAAATTTCCTGCTATACGCTAGCTCCGCGCGAGATGGCAGTACTGCACTGGCAGCCAGTGACAGGTATTTCTTTAACTGGGCTTCATTGGAGAAAATTGTGATCGTTGGGTCTCTCACTGGTAAATTTGAGAGAATGTAATTTTCCTTCAAAGCAAGTTACCAAAAATATCATCCAGCCCCACCCACCGAGCCCCTTGCAGCCAAGCAAACCATTTTGGTCTGTCCACATTTCTTCTTTTCTTGAGCAGAAAGATATTTCAGAGTGCAGTAGGCCTCTGTATTGCAGCTCTGGTAGACCTCTGTATTGCAGAGGTCTGGTTTCTGTGGTGGGGTTAACATGGTGGGGCAGCAGACTTCAATAACATAAAAATGGAGATGTCGTGGTTTAACAGCAGCCAGCAACTAAGCACCACGCAACCGCTCACTCGCTCCTCCCTGGTGGGATGGGGGAGAGAATCGGAAGAGAAAAAGTGAGAAAACTCATGGGTTGAGATAAAGACAGTTTAATAGGGAAAGCAAAAGCTGCGCACACCAGTGAAGCAAAACAAGGAATTCATTCACTGCTTCCCATGGGCAGGCAGGTGTTCAGCCATCTCCAGGAAAGCAGGGCTCCATCACATGTAACAGTTCCTTGGGAAGACAAACGCCATCACTCCAAACATGTCGCCCCCTTCCTTCTTCTTCCCCCAGCTTTACATGCTGAGCATGACATCATACGGTATGGAATATCCCTTTGGTCAGTTGGGGTCAGCTGTCCCAGCTGTGTCCCCTCCCAACTCCTTGTGCACCCCCAGCCTGCTCACTGGTGGGGTGGGGTGAGAAGCAGAAAAGGCCTTGACTCTGTGTAAGCACTGCTCAGCACTAACTAAAACATCCCTGTGGAATCAACACTGTTTCCAGCACAAATCCAAAACGTAGCCCCATACTAGCTACTGTGAAGAAAATGAACTCTACCCCAGCCAAAACCAGCACAAGAGAACAGGCCGGGGGGAAACTGTGGCTGATTGCTAGGGAAATGGGGCTAGTTTCTGAAGAAAGGATTAAGGATTTAAGAAGTAGCAGAGAGAATGGAGGCTAGTTTCGCATAGGGCATTAAGAGCCACTGTGGTTTATGCATGTGGAGGGGAGGTAGGTTTGAGGTACACCAGACAGCAGACACTGGGGAGGAGCCCATCTGCAACAGCTAGGGGCTACAGCTCTTGCCTCTCCTTGCTGATACCTGCTTGCTGCTGCAGACGTGAGCTGAACAGTGTGATTTCACTGATACTGTGAATATTCATGGCACCATACTTGAAGACATTGCCTGTCCTGTTCCAGTTCCCATGCCCCCAGCCACATTGCTGCTCTTCATTTGAGTGACTGTGACAGAGAAATCAGAAACACCTCTAAAGAGCCACAATCAAATCCAGAATCTCTGTCCTGCTTGGTTGACTGATACCTGTCTTACCCCTCCATCAGTGTTGTGCTACCACTGTGTTTCAAATGCATAATGAAGAACAAGAGCTGGGTTAAGTGGTGCTGCTAAGTCTACTTTGGTACAGTGCCTTATTCATGATGTGCTGGCACGTCATCAGCTGGGAACTGTTGTCCTGTGGAGTACAGCAGTATAAAACCTAGGCTTAGGCATAGGCCCTTGTTCCAGTACTCCAGGCTATGGCCTGTTGACCACCAGTCTGTCAGGTCACAATATGGAGTCCACAGAAAAAAATCAGACAACATCACATATTGCATGGTGCTGTTGGATCGTTGGCATTTCTGAAGGCAGGCGCTGTTCCGCTAGTCCAGAAAGCTATAGGGATGGCTACCATTGCAGAAGTCCCAAGTGCAGTCATAAAGACATTTTGTAGTCATGCAAAACTGGCAGCCATAGCCAGGCAGTCATGTCTGCTTCGTTCTTGTCATCTTTTTAAAAAGATTTAAATGATAAGATGTATTTTCTCCACAAATAGTTGGTCCAAAAATAATTAAATCTTAGAAATTTTGGTTGTGGTACTTAACTAAAAAAATTAAGTAACCTAAAAATCGAAATAACTATAACTTGTGCCAATGCAGATGTTTATTGGGTAAGTTAAATGTGATTTTTTACATGACAAGAAAAAAGAAGGAACATAGAAGAACAACAAGAAGATATGTTTGAAAGAAAGCAAGTGTTCTTTCTCTTATCTTCATATGTAGTGCACTTGGATGAATCAGTTTGAATTTTACCATAATGATTTGTGTGTAAAACAATTAATTATCCACTTCAGTTTCATAATCCAGATTAAGAAGGAAGTAAATCATGCTAGAGATAGCCTGTAGAATTAATATTTGGAAAGGAGGTTACATCTGTATCAGTCTGCCTGATTGACTCAACTGAACTGGAATGATTATCCACAAAATTAAATTCCCAAATCTATCAACATTTTCCAAAATGGAACAGCAAATGCTTATTTAATACCTTATAACTTTAAAGCTGCTGGATCAAAATAGTTAAATAGTTTGAAAGATATAAAAATCAATGCCCTAAATTCATAGTCTTTAGCAAACCGATTTCCCTGGTTTACCACAGTGTATTTATCTGAGTACACTAGAAGTGTACTGACTGTAAACATGGATGACTAAGACTTTTTTAACCCCATGATAATTAATTCTTTAACTTGTGACAATTGCTTATTTTTATTTTGGGAATGAGTGTTCAGCAAAAAATCCAGATTTCCACTATTTTATGTTGATGACAAAAAATTACTAAATCCTTGAAGATTTTTGGGTTTTGTTTTCTTCTTACTATGCGACTTTTGAAAAAAGGAAGTGCGTGAATATATACAGATATGTGAACTTTGAAAATCCAACCATGTACACAGAGCAAATATAAACCTTTAGCTTTGACACAGCATTTTTTGTTTGCAATAAGGGAAGTCCCGGTGTTATCTAATCCTCTTAGTTAACTAAAACATTTAACAGCTTAGTAAAGTTGATCTTAAACTAGAAGCTTCCTCTTCATTCTAGGAATGTTTTTGTAGTTGTTTGTTGTTCTTACTGGAAAGAGACTTCTCAGACTGGTTTGTGACTGTTTTGCCTGGTTTTGTGACTGTTTTGTAGCTTTATTTTTATGTACATTACCTAGCTATATAAGTAAATTTGCCATTTACAAATGTCATGTTTATTACTAAACAATTTAAAACTTATTAAAATATTAGCTGAATTAGTTGTACTGGTTGCCTTCATGTCT